>NC_142030.1:1817770-2120732 GCF_982192425.1 Myodes glareolus
CGTGGAACTTGCATTCTTGCTAGGAGCAGAGCAACCCAGCATGCCCTTCAGGAAAGCCTGGTGGTGTCACGGTGTCGCCAGAGGCCAGAGAATATGCACAGTCAGACTCTAGAGCTAAGAGAGGAATGAGAAGAAGGGGCGGGTGCGCTCAAGTGAATTTTCTCCCCATTTCGATAAAACAATATGCTCTGAGCCCAAGACCTTCTCCCTCCTGTCTACGGCCCAAAACTCATTTCTCCAGCTGTGATCTAAGTCGCCATAAATCCTGTCGGGGTCAGAATGGCTGACACAATTTTAACTATGAGAGAGAACGGAGTAAACGGTGTCATTATTATCCCCAAGAGCTGTGTGCTGCCTTGTCTAGGGGGCAACAGAAAAAGTCATATTTTTTGGCCTGAACGTATACAATATTTTAGATTTTCTAGGGACAGGTTCAGGAACTCAAAAGCACAAAAAATTGTCAGCAGAGACAATTAAAAGTAAACACTGTGTGTTTGTTTTGTTCTCCCACCTCAGGTCTAAAGACCCTATTTCTAAATGAAGTCTCCTCTGTCCTAACCCCAACTGCTGGTCCTGTCTGTTCTTTGTGACCCTGGGATTCGATTCCCAGAGTTAGTGCAGACTTCACAGATGAAGGGCACAATCTCTGACAAGACTGTCACCTTTAGCTACTAACTACAAGCCCAGTGTCCCAGGCAACCTTGGTGGTCACTTGGCTTCAAATTCAAGGGTTCTTATGGTCCGTCCCTTCAGGTTCAGCAATTCACTGGAACGGTTCACAGAACTGAAAAACTGCTATGCTGAGAATTATTCATCCTAAAGGACATACAAGTCAGGGCCAGGACAATATAAAGACACATAGGGCAGGGTCTGGGGACCATGCCATCTCCCTGTGGTCTCAGGAAGTTCCACCCCTCTCCAGCACCAGGATGCTGACCTAGTGCTTAGGGTCTTTCTTGGGTTTTGTTATGTAGACATCGCTGTGTCACTGACTGGGTGATCAGACTCAGCCTGCAGCCCCCTCTCTCCTGCTGGCACTTGAACTCTATCAGGTGTCTTGGCTCTAGTCTCTCACCACAGCATCCTGAAACTATCTATCTCCAGCTCCCGGTAATCACCTTATTAGCATAACTCAGGCGCCTGTCCCAAGGCTCACCCTGGATGGCAGAGATGCTATCATCACTTGGGGGATTCCAAAGGCTTGTTTAACAGCTTCATCTCTGAGGATGTGACAAAATCAGTTGTCATCAGTGGGGGATCAGTTCTGGGGTCTCCCCTCTCACGGATAACAAAATCTGTTGATACTTGAATCCTTTATCTAAAAATGTCAGGGCATTTTCTACCACCTGCTCCCACCTCCTCTATACTGAATCCTACCTAAATGATAGTGCCATGTAAATCCAATGCTGATGTCTAGGAAAGCCAGGCAAAGCATATACATGTCCAGTTTAGATGATGTTATGTACATTTCTGATCCATAGCTGTACCTATGGATGTAGAATCCAGTTATGGAGGGCCTGTGCTTCATTCCATAGCAGAGAGAAAGGTCTAGACTAGGTGATGCTGACCCCGATAGTCCAGACCCAGTACTATTGGCTTTTTGTCGACCTGAGACAGGGTCTTGCTAACTTCTCAGTTTCTGTTTCCTTCACTGCCATGGCTGGCCTACCTTAATTTCAACTGTCCAGACCCAGTACTATTGGCTTTTTGTCAACCTGAGACAGGGTCTTGCTAACTTCTCAGTTTCTGTCTCCTTCACCGCCATGGCTGGCCTACCTTAATTTCAACTGCTCCCCATGGTGAACTTCACCTCCTGTGCATGCTCGCCGGCACATGCTCACTGTGGGCCTTTGCAGACTAGTAAGTCGAGGAACTCTGGCCTGAGGAGCATCCCAAGAGTGAGCAGAGTCAGAGGTGCTACCTAGGAGTCTGACAAGGAAGGAAGACCCAGCCTGTGGCGACGAAGATGCAAGAAAAAGGAGTTTTCAGTATGGCTTCCAAGTTCTCTTTGGAGCCACCTCACTGATGGCCTACTAAGGGCCATTTGAGTAGAGAGAGCAGAAGTCAGACCACAGGGTTAGAAACTAGGAGAAAGAAACAGAGAGACTGAGATAGATGTACCTGCCCTTAAAGGGAAAAGCAGCAGCTGAAAGGTTGAGAGAAGACAGAAGCCGTAACATGGCCAAGTGCTGACAAGAAGAAGCTGAGAAGGAAAATATAGTTCATAGAAAAGAACTCCTAAATCTCTCCCTGTGGTTTGCCCACAGCCACAGAATCTCAGTGTCAGGATGCCCAGATGCACCATGAGCTGGCAACCGTCAGTCTAGGAAACCCTGTCTCCTTGAGGGCCACAGAAGGTTGTGACAACCAGGGGAAAGACGCCTGTCAAATTTCCCCAAGATTCGCGCCCCCTCTAAACTCCTGCCCTATCACAATGGTGCTATCCATTTGTACTAAGACAATGCTGAGTGGACTTTAAAGGGGGCATCTTCGAGTAAATTGTGCTCCTGAAAAGTTGTTGCAAATTTGGGCACGGAGCTCACAGGTAGTGTAAGGACTGTATGTTAAATTAGACATCCCTTATTCATTGAGGCAGGCTCTCTCAATCAACCCCAGAGTTCACCGAGACCAAGTCTTACTACCAGTCTTACTCTGGAGCTCCTGAGACTGGAATTACAGGTATTAGAAGTGACTAAGCACTAACCCTTGCTGTGATTATTGGGATAAGTGGGTAAACTTGAGACCTAGTGAGGAGAAACCAACACCAGATCATTTGCTCCTTCTACAGCTTTATAAACATTCTCAATACTTTACTAGCCAGTCTCAAACTCAAAAGGACCTGTGACCGTAGTATGGCTTCCAATTCAGATCCCAAACTGTAGGATGCCATCACCTGCACTCTTCCAGCAGCCCCTGTGATATACCCACAAGGACCGAGAGAGCCGGAAGGGAGGTGTGGTATGGAGAGAGCTTCAGGCTGCCCCATCTTCATCCTCTCCAATCTGGATTTGAAGTGAACTTTCCTCACAATTTTTCTGTTCTTTCCTTGTCAAAAGACAATAAATAAGAGGAATCAGAAAACGTACTCTCTGACCTTGTCTCACTTCAGCCTAAACAAGAACGTGTCTTATTAAAAAAATAAAAAGAATGGGATGATATTTAATTTTATTGAGGAGAAGCAATCATTGCAGGACAGTGCTTGAGGCTAAATGAGGCCATCAAGAGACCAGAGCATGCACAGATATGAAGTAATATCTCTCCACTCTGAGAGAAGCTGACACCCAATTTCCAAAGCTTCAGTCTGGCAGCTCCAGCGCTGAGGGGATCACAGTCTCCTTCTCCGAACCATTTCTAAGGCTTCAACTCTGCCGTGAAAGCTTAAAAATGCAAATGAAATGGGGCCATTTACAGAAAAATATCCCGCTAACTGTGCTCTGGGAGAGAAAAAAAAACCTACAGCTCTGAGGGCAATCTTAGTCAATGGGACTAGCAGGCGAGACAACGCTTTTTACTCTGACAGATAATGCGTGCGACACTTCTCTTGGGCGAGCTTAGGAGTATTTAAAGAAAAAGGAAAATCACCCTATTAGATTCATTACTCTTCTGAAAAAATCATCGGTTTTGCACCCACTTCTGGTCTGACGATGAGGTCTTCTTAATGGGCGCTGCTGACAACAAGCAAGGGTGCCCGGGTATTTGGGAGGGAATGAAGCTCCTCTCCTAACCTCCAGGGGAAGCCCTGTTTCTGTGGTCCTAGAAGACAGGCTGAAATTAGTTTTCTGGAAAGAGATGTCAACTGGGTGTACGATGTTTGCTGAGCCGACCCAGTAACTGCCCATTTTCCAGGTGGGGCAACTAAGGGCACACAAGCTTCCAGACCAGGAAAATATTGAAAGTGCGTGCCTGACGGACATTTACTCAGCTCAGTGCTGAGCAACCAGTAATGTCCTCTTCGGAGATGCTTGTTTTCAGGCTGTTGGATCAGCCACACACGCCAGGCAACTCAACGCAACTGACAGAATCTTGCTGCAAATGTTTTTTCTTTGAAACAGTAAAACCCCTTCAAAATCACTACACTGCAAACACAGCCAGTGTCTGGTGGACAGGTATTATGACCCTGGGGGCTGAGGGGCCAAAAGGGGCAGGGTTTAGGCTGAAGGATTTCAGCTGAAGGATTCCTGGTACTATTCATCTCTTCCCAAAATGCGTGTTTGTCCCCATGCTCAGGATATCATTGGAAGCTCATTCTTATTAAGCCACTTAACTCAGAGACAGCACATGCACTGATTCAAGATGTATTTTTCTTCTTAGTGTTATTCAAGGACATTTCGCCGCTTTCCGAAGGGAGGTCTGAGCTGGGTTACCAACCTCCTTCCCTTTTCCAATTCCTCTGTGTAGACTGCAGTCTAGCCCGGACAGCCTGAAAGCAGTGAGAACGTCCACTGCCCTTGGTGATGGAAACTGATGAACTCATTGGGACTGCCCAAAACTGTGGAGATATATACAGCCTGCAACCCAAAACTTCCAATCCTGGTGCATTCCCCTGGAGACAGTTCTGAGTGGGGGTTTCAGAAATCAAACATTCCGAGCAGCCAGCAGCGTCTACAAAAACTAAAATCTGGCAACGGGCCAGATGTCCATCAACAGGAGAGACGAGGGATAAACAGTGACATATGCTCGCAAGGGAACAGGCTGATCTTTTGGAAAGGAATTAATTGCAGCTGCATGCACACATCTGCAAGGGTGAGTGTAAGAACCTAATGGCTAAAGGCAACAGCAGCAAAGGAAAGCTCAACTCAGGACACGCCTAGTGTCCAAAATGGGAAAAGTAAGTCGTGCAGTTTACAGATGCATAGTAGGTCATAATGATCCTTTAAAAAAGCAAACAGAGGGCCCTCACAAAAGTCTGGAGAGGGGTTGTCACTGGAAGGCAGGCAGAAGTGTGAAGATGTGACAAATAAGGCCTATGGCAGGAGTCAAGGTCAAGAAGGGACTACAGTGCCCCATCACTGAACCTGGGAAGGCTAAAAAGGTAACACATACTGAACTGTGTGTTTGTTAAAAAGCATGATCCTCTGTGTGCATGGCATATAATATATGAATACCCCTTTGTGTTATGTCAATATCAAGAAGGCACAAGCCTGTTCAAACTGTGGCACAGACCAAATACATGTTTTTATGCAGAACGGATGTTCTGAAATCCATTCTCACCATGAAATTCCCTTTAAAGCATGCCATAAGAAGCCGAGCATTCACCACCCAGCCAGAGGGCCTGCAGCACAAGATGCTCAGGACCCATCGAGATATTCCAACCTTTTGTAGTTTACGGCTTCTCCTACAGGTGATGGAATCCTTGATGGGTTTTTAACTGGTAAAATATAAATGATTTAAAGTTTCCAGTTTAGACACTGTTGAGTATAGGGGTCAGTGCCCTGAAGTATATCTTTAGTACTGAACTGGTCCCGTCCATCTCCAGACCATTTCCCATTCCCACACTGAATGTCACATATAACAGTATCTCCCTGCTTTTTTCTTCCAAGTCCCTGGTACTTTTGTCTCTGTGAGTCTGACAATTCCAGTACTCATATCTGTGTGTTACAGAATACTTACACTTCCATGGCCAGCTTATCTTATTTAATATAGCACCCATGCTTATCCCTGTAGCACATGTCAGGATCTCCATCCTCTGTAAACTACTCTATTCCACTAGGACTGGATGGGATTTTTTTTTTCATTTCTTTACTGATAGGCATTTGAGTTGCTCCTGTCTTCCAGCTTCTGCAAGGGATGCTACAGTGAGCATGCATGTGAGGTTATTTCTTCTTCACCTACTAACATTTTATACCCAGCTAAAATGTCCCTTTACTTAGCCTCTTCCAGATAGTCTTTATTCTACTACCTTAAGTCCATGTGAGGTAAGCTCTCTTCCTCTGCACCATAAGAAACGCTTTTAGCTGTTTTCTCTTCAATCCAGGCGTTACCAGGTCTTTGAGTCTTTCCATCAGACCGTATATAATTTATTTCCCAAGTACCTCGCAGCCTAACATGATTCTTTGTAGACATCTATTACATAAACTTTTGTGGAAACCACATTCACAGTCCAGTCAGGAACCCTTCACTTTGTCAAAATTGACATCTTCGAAATAAAGTCTCCCCTACCCGTGGATGTCTATTTGATCTTTGAGTTTCAGTGCAGTAAATTACCGTTCATAAATGTGAAATATCACCTTGACAATTGGCCCAGTCTTTTAGTTCATAAAAGTGATAGTGATGGTGGTAGTGGCAGCGTGCGTGTGTGTGTGTGTTTACATACATGTTTGTACTTGTTTGTATGTATAGGTGTACATGCATATACATGCAAAGGCTAGAGGATGTTAATGGGTGCCTTCCTTGAGATCTCTCTTCATGCTATTTTTCAAATCACAGAACCAGGAGCTTATCTATTCCCTGGTGAGCTCAGGGATCCGCCTATCCCCTGAGGCTCCTCAGCAATGGGATTATAGGAACATGCCACTGTACTCAGCTCTCCTGTGAGAGCTGGTGATCCAAACTCAGCTCCTCACACTTTGGTGGTAGGCATTTTACTGACTGAGCCATCTTCCTGGGCCCTGGAGATTGTTTTTTATATGATCTCCTAGGAGTCTGCAATACCAAACCTTAGAAACCCTGTCTGTTCTCTCCAGCATTGCACAGCTTGTCACCTGCTGCACTACCTACTAGAACAACACAGATGAGTTCACTGGACACTGTGGAAATCATCGTCCTGTGGGTCTGTGTTATCCTCAGATGAGTTCACTGGACACTGTGGAAATCATCGTCCTGTGGGTCTGTGTTATCCTCATATGTTTTTCTCATGAAGCCAGTCCATGAAAGGTCAGCTTACAGTGCTGTATCAAAGCAGGTAGACATAGACCGTCCCACTATTTTCTGAACATGCAAAAAGTCTGTTTTAATCACTGTTGAAATCTTAACAGGTCTAGGTTCCCTTACTTAAAGTTAACCTCTGAAGATTCCTCTTTCCTGCCTTTAAAACACAGGCAGGATGCTTTTCCACTTCTTTCATTCTGGGAACTTTTTCATTCTTTATCATTATGGAAAATAAGTGTTTTGTGTGTTCCCTGCCTCTGTCCTTAATATAGGAGGATGGAGCACCTGAACTGGGAAGCTGCAAATCTGTGTGAACATCCGAGATCACACTTGCACAGTCCTCATTTGATTGTCCCTGTCTTGATGGAAACTACTTGAAATCTCAGCTTCCAGATTCTCTAGCTCATTCATCAACTTCCTCAGGCCATCGGCCTTCCCACATTTGGTAATTTCCATTAATCTTCTTGCCACTTTAAGCATTGTCGTGGTAAATATTTGTGGCACCAAGAGGATAAGAAAGAAAAGATTTCAAGTTCCCAAGGCTTGATTCGTCTTTCTCTAGAGAACAGAGGGTCTCTTCTCATCAGGAGTAGAACTCTGTGTGACACTAGCCTAAGGGAGCAGGAGAAACCAAGTCACTCGCTGCTGTTTCATTGGCCTGGGGAATTTCAGGACTTCAGTGCTCTCATATCTGAAAGGAGGGGCGGGATGTAACTGCTAACCAGAGGCAGCACTGTCACTTGGACAGGCAGTCCCCTGCTGTGTGTACATGACAGGCCAGCATTAAATGAAGCTGTGCCCCTTAGTCTCCTCACTACAAAATTCTAAATAACAGCATGTGTTCCCAGAAGCCCCGATTGAGACCCGCTGGGAGACTAGCGTTAGTCGCTCTCTCATCCCTGGATTTCTCGATCTGTAGTCCCAGCAGACAGACGCTTTGAAATTTCTAATCATTAGTAACTTTACATTAAGTTTTAGTCAATAACGCGTTACTTTGCTGGAGCTCATTTTCTAGATGAAATAGAGGCAGTCTGTTCAATTACAGTAGACATGCAATGTTTTTTATCCCATTTTTTAAAATTAGCAGGAGTAACTAATTATGAATCTAGACGTCAAGAACAACTGATACATAATTAATCATTTAAGTCAATCAGATGAAGAGCTGAGATGAATAAAAAATGTTGACAAATTCTTATCAGATCATAACAAAGCCAGCCAGCTGAAAACCTGTGCCTTGTACCTTTGTTTTAAAGAGCAAAAGCCTCTGCTGTGCCTTGAAATTCTCTTGCAGATCAAAAGACTGTCCTCAAATTCAGAGAATTATCTACCTGCTCAGAATGGTATATTTGCTTCGTTCAGAACAAATAACTTAGTCCATCAACTCTGATTCTTCTAAGAAAGCTTATTTTCTTATCCTTCCTCATTACAATACTGTCTTGCCCTCTACCCTCCAATCCCCAGCCCTTTTCCTCCCCTGCCCCCACCCACCCAGGCAAGCCGAACCAAGCAGCTAGCTCTCTTTTCCTCAACAGAAATGGTCTAACTATTCAAGTGCTACACAAGGGTCTCTATGCTCACACATTAAGAAAATATTTTCTTCTCAAGGCAGAAGGCCACCCTCCCACAAAAATATCTGGCCCCTTCAAGGCTTGTGAGCAAGTCTAGACAGCAAGGGATGGTTGTGAAATTAAATGAGGCCTCCTCTTCCCCACCCCACCCCCACCCTTGGTAGTGAGTAAAGAAAATGGGAAGGAGTTCTCCTGGAACAATGAACCATGTCAGCTTCCTTCCCTCCCCAACAGGTCTAAGATGGAGCATCGGCAAAACATGTCATGTCATGTTCTGATGCCAAGATGAGAAGTGAAAGCATTCACACTGACTTTGTAAAGGCTGTAGCCTTAAGATGCTGGTCTCTTGCAGCTAGCTCTCGGCTTCCTCACTGGTCTTTGTGGAAAGGAGAAAGTCTGCCAAGGATTTGGAATCTGCACATTGAAAGGTAATGGAACAAACAGGAAACCTGAAAGAGAGGTATCTGTGTAGTTAGATGAGGAAATTGGAAAGTTGAACCCAAATCTCAAATTCATTTTTGCTTTTCTGCTAATTACCTGGCACAGCCAGCCAGCTCTGGTCAGTTACTTTCCCAGGAAATGGATCTAGGTATCTAACTTCAACTGGTGTCTAACATCAGACAAAGGATATATGTTTTCAAAGACTGACAGAGACCATAAACAGAAGAATTGAGACCAACTATTTTTTCTTAAGGGAAAAGCCAGCAAAAGGGGCAGATACTGTAGTTATTGGGATTCATGCTAAGGAAGTCACTCGCAGGCCTTCTACAGCAAAGACTACCACTTCCCAGCTTCTCACTCTGCCATCTTAGTGGCCGAGTCTAATGCAGTCAATTTAAATCCACCGTTTAAGGGAAGCGTAATCAGAGTGGATGAAAATGATTAGACTCAAGTCACATTAAGATGCTAGAATTGATGTGTTGTCATAGCAATTAGTGTGCAGAAGGCAAAGCATCTAGAACAATCACAGGTAACTCCTGAAGACACGGCTTCAGCACTTGTGAAAGGAGCTGCCTCCTCGAGAGGAAGTGGGATCAGCAGGACCCAAAAGAGCCCAGGTGTGGAGGGTAGAGGAACTCAGTTTTAAACAGGTTGAGTTTGAATCCTGTGAACTATCCAGGTAAAGATGATGAAACTCTTGGAGGAACAGATCTGAGGTTTAGACAACGACTTGGAGTGTAGGTGTGACCCTGGGGATGGGAAATTCCTTGTTCAGAGACACAGGATGTAGTGGAGAAGGCTACATCCCTCCACACCCTCATAACAGAATTCCCAAATCCAACTCCCAACATGCTTTTATAACTGACCATCATCATGGAGATCCAAGAAAGATGCTGCGTTAGTATGTCTGTGGCGTGGCGGGGGGGGGTGGCTATCAAGTCACAAAGGCAGCCTCAGTTGACCCACAGAGCAGCCCCTTTCAGTAATAGGTGAGCAGATCTGGCTGGGGTGGCCTCGCTATCTGCTCTGCCCATCCTGGCCATCAAGCAGGACCTTCCAGACAGCTCTTCACCCAAAGAATGGAGGAGGAGGCTTTAGAAGCAAAAGTCTTAGACTCTGAGACTCAGCTGAACAGTATAGCCAAACTCAGCCAGAGGTCAACTTCAGTTGTCCTTCACTTAGGCTTTTGAGTTAGACTCTCTCACCAGGTTGAGTGTCTCCAATTAGACTAGGCTGACTGGCCAGTGAGCCCCAGGGATCCTCCTGCTTCTACCTCCCCAGAACTGGGATTGTCAGCATGCCCTACCATGTGGGAAAGGTCCTTAAAGGGTTTAAGAGAACTTTTAGGCTCTACCAAAACAGCTCCAACCTCCTCTCAAAACCTCCTCAGATTCACCCCAGCCAAATCAAAGTCCATGTGTTCTGCAACGAGCAAGGAGCATCTCCCTCAATGCAGCCCAGCATTCCCCAAGGATGCAGAACATGACTGGGAACTGCTTGGATGACTATTAGTGAGGGAGACAGAATGAAAAGGTAAGGTTTGGCTGAGCAGAGGGGAGGGAGAAGGGTCGGCATGGGTGTGCACAGCCAAGTCAGGGCAAGGCCAGGCTGCCCCTCTAGTTACAAACCTACTTAAATCCCAGACATTTAGATATCAAATCAGGCCCGCTGTTGGTGGCTAAAACTTGTTTTTAAATCAGATGTGGTGCTGTGTACCTGCAATTCCAGCACTCCGATTAAGGTAGGAAATTTCTAAGTTTAAGGTAGAAAGAGAAGGAAAAAGTGGGAAAGAGGGAGAGAGGAAAGGAGTGGGACAGATGGAGAAGAAAAGAGAAAGGGAAGAGGGAAAGAGGGGGAAAGCTGGTTAAAAAATATTTTGGGCTGAGGAAGCTTTCAAACTTTGAAAAGAAAAAATTAATAATAAATCAGAAAAAATCCCCCAAATCTTACTTTTAAATGACTCCTTTCTCCATCAGTATAAACGCATGAAAAAAATAAAAATTTTCCCTGAACATCCTTCCCCTTTCAGATTGTCAGGAAGTACTGTTCCCAGAAACAGCCACGAAGACATTAACTAATTGGAAAGAAATACCAAGTCCATCTTCAGAGCTGACTCAAGGCCTGCTTCCCCCCAACTTCTGGCCAAACAGAAAGTCTAACCAAGAAGATCTTCCAAGAATTTTCTAAATACAAGGATACAATACTAATAAGCTACTTTTCCATTCATATTTTAATTTGAAAAATAGCTTTAGATTTTCCCTTTTCCTCTCTCCAGTTTCCCAATTAATCAAGCACTTGATCAATAAAGTTCTGGTATATAAGCCCTTACACCAGAAAAAAAAGTATAGGCTAAGTCACTTAAAAACTGGTTGTCAGCCTCAAACAAGTATTAGGATGCTCTAAGTCCAGTGGATGCTAAACTCTGGCAGTTTTTAAAGACTAGAATGTATACAAACCCATCCTGAGTTTAGAGCTGTTTTGTTTGCAGAGAGCTCTTGTTACTGCTCCCCCACCCTGTGTCTTCTCTTCCCTCCCTCCCCTCCTTGAAGGAAAGAATTCAATCAGCAGGTGTAGTTTAAGCTGAAGTTTATTTAACAAAGTTAAACAAAGCAAATACTGCAGAGAGTTTGGAGTGGGATGCTTCAAGGTGGGGAGCAGCTGAGGAGAGTCTACATTGAGAATTTTAAAGAGGCTTTTGTAACTATCTACAAAGTAGGTGGCATATTTATGGTGAAAAATGGCCCCTTTCCTATTCTAAAACGGAGTGGATCAGGTCTACCTTTTAGAGGACTTCCTCTGATCCTCCACAAAATCCCACCAAAGGAGCATGTCAAAACCCCAATACAGGTGATATCATAGTGATGTCATGTCTTCTGAGGATGTAGATCCTGGCTTAGCACATGTGTTGGAACCTGCCTTCATGCCTTCGTTCCTTACATGGTAGAAACAACCTGACTGCAGCTTCAAGGAAGCCTAATTTTGAGGGACATTCTGGTGGCTGGAAAACACAGCTACAGTGGTCCTCAGTCGACTGTGTCCACCTCACTTGTTTGGTGTCATTTCCATGTATTTCACTTCAGCTTCAAAGTTATGCTGCATCACAGAGAAAGTAAAGTCCGACAAAGGCAAGGAAACACACAGTAACAACAGAGACAACCATACTTAAGATCATAATTCAGGGTCCTGACAGACCAAGGCAGTTCCACTGCCCTGGTGCAAAAGTGACAATGGAGATGCTGCAGGAGACACAAGGCCCAGCAGAGTCACTATGACGACATCTCTGGCACCACCACCCTGTTCCACACATGCTATGTCTCCAAACTTTCATTCCTCAGAGCAGCTGGAACAACCTATTGCTCTGTAACCGGTTCCCTCCAGAAAACAAGAAACACCAAAGCATCAGAAATGGAATAAAAGAGATGTTTCCCACACTTCCAGCCTCAGATGTCCAAGCCTACGAGCTTTAATCAAAGGCACAGTAGCCCCTGGGTCTTATGGTCACCCAGTCTCTGGGTCATTTGAAGGAATCACCTGTGTGGCCTGTTAAAATAGAGATTCTGAGTCAGTAGGTCTCAAATGGGGCCTGGTATGATGGTACCTAAAGAACTCCCCATGCCTGTGCTAGGAGAGCCCACTCTGAACAGCCACAGTGTAGCCACTGCACACATTAGAATGGACAGCCACAGTGTAGCCACTGCACACATTAGAATGGGCTATAGAAAGCTTCATTCACTCCACCTGCTTTCAAACTGTGTTCCTAGCCAGATCTGGCAAGATTTCAGCGGGAAATATGAAAGAAGATGAGAACAAAGGCACTTCTGCTCCCTACCTCAGCTAGAACAGCCATTTCTTCCCTAGAAATTAGAATCCATCAAAGTCCATGCAATAAAGCGTGCTTTGTTCTCAAGTTTGAGAGCAACCACTTACATCTAACCACTTCTAGAAGAGCTTGGGGGTGAATCACAGGTGGTGGCAAAGTACTAAAAGGCCAGGCCATGACACAGCTATGGTCTCCCTGGTCTCCCCTCAGGAAAACTGAGAATAGGTCATGATTTCTTTTCCTATGCATTTACCAAAGTAAGCCTGCCAGAGTCCAGCAACACCCCAGCTCCCTATAGTGACATCTTGTCCTGCCTCTGCCCCTAGGGCTGACTCTCAGAACTACACTGCCATCTCCTTCTGACAAGTCTGGACAATTAGGAGAATGATGGAAGAAGCTACTCAAATGAGGTAAAAATGAGGACCCTTCCCAGCCAGAGACAGAATTGGGGGTAGCTCTGGAATAGTTCCTCTGATGGGCAGGTGTGTGCTTGCAAGATCTCGGAATTCCTGTGTCTGAGGAGGGGCCCCGCTGACTCACCTGTGCACTTACAGACAGCTTTCTTCAAGCCGATGTGGATAACGTGCCAGGGCAGCTGCGGGGCCCGTGCTGTATGGGAAGGCTCATCCTCTCCACCTCAAAGAAGGAGCTGGGGAAGAGTACAGAAGCAGGGGAAACTCACAGTAAGAAACATATCTAAGAAAAAGACAGTGAACATGAGAGATTATGTTGTAGGTGAAGTCAGAAGACGTGGCCTGGGGCTACTTGAAAAAAGACAAAAGATATTATCCATGACCCTGAGGAGTCTATAATGTGCAGAGGTTGTAAAGAGGCAACTAATGCACAGGAAACAATTAGTGGTCAATATAAAACAATGTGTAGGGGGCTGGGGAGACGGCTCAGTGGGTACAGTATTCCCCATGCAAGCAAGAAAGCCTGAGTTCAGGTACCCAGCACCCACATAAAAATCCTGTTAACAGTGGTGCCCACCTATAATTACAGTACTGGAGAGGCAAACATTGGGGCTCATAGGCAGCCCAGCTAGACAGTCAGCCTCATCTAAATGGCAAACTCTAAGTTTTGTGAGAGACACTGTCTCAGAAAATACAGTGGAAAGCAATTGAGGAAGATACCAAATCACCTCTGGCTTCCAGATGCATGCACGCAAGCACGCGCGCGCGCGCACACACACACAATATGCCAACTCAAGACAGGAAAACAATAGATGACTCATGTGTCCTGGGGATCCATGGGATGCATCAGGAGTTAAATCTTCAAGAAAGCAAGAGAGGTGGGGCTGATAAGTTCAGAGTCCTCCTAAAAGAGTTATGACCAATACAATCCAGCTTAGCCCAATCCCCAGTTGTTTCTGCTTTCCAAAGGGCTTTGCTCATTTCTTGAGTTTTCAGTCAAGCAATTCTAAGAATACTGCTAGGATATAGGCAAAATCAACTCTGATTTCTACCCTGTCATAGCCCTGAGCAACATGATGTTTAAATGTCTAAATATCAGCATCTATTCATTGTCCTTGCATCTGCACCTTCCCCTCTAAAAACCTGTAATGACCCAAGAATAGAATATGACCTGCCCGGAGATAGATGCCAGCTGCACATCTTCAAAGGGGAAAAGGGCTTTGGTAGAAATCAGTCAGCGGATTTTGAAGGAGAAATTTACAACCATAATCACATTCCACCTCTGGTCTGACCCCAACTACAGGGTAAGAATGAACATCTTTAAAATATCATACTGCCTGATACATACTCTTCCCACAAATAAGTCTTTGGGGTAGGGAAGTCTGAGTACTTCGCTTGACTGACAGACCTCAGAATGGCATACCCATTTCCACCATGACCTACCTCCGGAAACATCACCTGACTCCTAAACTACATTCAAACCAATGGAGAAGTCAGGCTCTATTCAAGTCCATTGGGAATCCCAAAAGTTGTCACCACATGCCATATATAACCTGACTTCTGCCTCTGTGTGACCCATGCCAGCAGCATAAATTTTCCTTCCATCCCTCAGCAGCTAGATATGGGTCTTGCCCAAAGTCTATAGCCAACAGAACCCAAGTCCTACTTGTAAAATCATCTAAAGTGGGTGGTGCACGTCTTAATTTCAGTACTAAGGCAATGAGGCAGGAAGACAAGTTTAAGGGTAACATGGGATAGACCATATCCCCAAATACCAAAGGGTCATTTAAGACTTCAGAGTGGAAACAAGCTTTGCACACATATTTTCCAGCCTCCTCACAAAAACGGAAGAAGCACAGATTTCATGAAGTGACTTATCCAAGGTCATGCAAGGTCCTTGGATAGCAGACACAGTCTAAAGCCCAGGTCTTCCAAGTCATCTTAGGAGAAAATGTAACCGTTGTTCAAGACTTTACATGGCCTCTATTTCATCATATCCCTTGGGCCATTTGCAAGTGAAGACATGTTCCTGCTGACCACATGTGTTTCCACAAAGGACCATAGTGGTAAAAAGGAAATGAGTCCCAGTCCGGTCAGCTGTTGTTTCATTTTGAAGCATCAGAACAAGAGGACTACAGCGGCAATGTGGATGGCACACCCATACAATGCAGTCACCCCAGAAAGGAAGGTGAGGTCCGTGGAAGGGAAGCCTGTAGAAACCACCTCATTAAAGAGGGAAGCAGTAAGCAGAGCTTGTTAACTCCCTGCTCCTGTCTTACAATAATTGTACGAGTAATTTAGTTCCTCCCCAGTGCTTCATTTTAGACATTCAAACTACTCGCTGTGTGTAACCCTTTTCAAGCTCAAAGCAATAGAAATCCCATACTCACTCCATCTTCAGTCCAGCTAAGGAGTCTGGGTCTAGCTATGTATTCAGAGTGAGATGAACCCAGGGCTGGGAGCACAGGACACCTGGGTTCACTTTTATTCATGGAGTGGTCTTTAGCTAATAAGTTCACATCTCTGCAATTGCCTGTGTGGGAGAGGTGAGAGAAAGAAGTCAACAAATAAACTCTCCAGGTGCCTTTTCATGCAAGAAATCTCTGTCTTCAATTGATGCCAAGATCATTTTTCAGCTGGAACAAGAGAATGGAAAACCAACAATTTTAGAATATTTGCTATGTGAGACACATTAGCCCATGACAACGGACTGTGTGACCCTCTAGGTTTGGAAACTATTATCAGAGTATTAGGTTGCTTATCCAAAGTTTATAACTAGTGACATAGTTTATGGCATCTTTACACTGGGTCACACCACACTCAGTATAGATGAATTCTTAGTTCTGAAACATAAGGGATGAGGGAGAAAAATGAAGGGACAAATTCAAAGCCCTTGCATCAAGAAGTTTAAGTGAGCTGGGCAGTAGTGGCACACGTCTTTAATCCCAAAACTCGGGAGACAGAGGCAGGTGAATCTCTGTAAATTTGAGGCCAGCCTGGTCTACAGAGCTAGTGCTAGGTCAGGCTCCAAAGCTACAGAGAAACCCTATCTCAGAGAAAAAAGAAAAAAGGAAGAAATTTAGGTGAATGAGTGACAAGGACCAGAAGACATGTGGCCTCCTCTGAAAGAGTAACTTCAGCATAGTGTTGTAATGAAGGAACTCGGGCCTTGGAGTGATAGGTTTGAGTTTTGTTTTCCTTCTCCTTTTTGAGAGGAGACTGAAATCCAAAGTTTTGTATAAAGTGGCCTAACTTGGGAATTTCATACATAACTCTAAACATCACAGAAGCCAAAAACATAAATCCAGTACCAGACTGAGTTCTGCCCTTGCTTGTTCAAACTCTAGACTAGTGGTTCTCAACCTTCCTAATGCTACTCCCCTTTGATACAATTCCTCATGTTGTGGTGACCCCCAACCATAAAATTAACTCACTGTCACTTTGTAACTGTAATGTGTCACTATTATGAATCACAATGTAAATATCTGATATGCAGGATATTTGTTATGTGACTCCCAAAGGGGTCATGACACAGGTTGAGAATGTGTGCTCTAGATGTTTAAGAGGCCTTCCTGACGATGGATAGAGAGACTCTGGAGCACTTCCTATGGAGCCCTAGAAAGCCTCATCTCATCTACTTTCATGGGAAGAATGAATTTTCTAATGTGGGGCACTATGAGTCAACCAGCCCTACCAACTGGCTGGTGTTTGTTCTGGCAACCCTTCTGTCTTGGGACAAAAAGTGAGGGGCCAGCTATGTGTGCCCCTAGAAGCATCAAGGGTGTCCTCTTTTTTCTAACAAGAAACAAATTATTTGAGGGGACTGTGTTGAAAACTGGTTCTACCCCAATAGTTAGGTCCAATTATACCATAATTACAGGGAGTCTGCATACATCAGAGCTTAGCTGGAAGAGGAGTACCCTGGCTCTTCACAACACTGGCCAGAGGGAAACCTGTAATTTATCTATGTTGTCCTGGCAGAACTTCCATGGGAAAAAAGTACAAGGGGACTCTTGATGCCACATGTAGAAAATGCATACCTTTTGGCCACTGCACCAGAAAACACAGGACCAGAGGGTGTCTTCCTTTCAAAATAGCCAGAAATTACGAGTATGATGCTGTGAAAGGAAGTATTGAGTTTGTTGAGAAAAACTCAATTTAAAAATCTCATTATTCCCAGGCTGGAGAGATGGCTCAGTGGTTAAAAGCACTTGACCCTTCTTCCAGAGGTCCTGAGTTCAATCCCCAGCAACCACCTGGTAGTTCCAACCATCTGTAATAGGATCAGATTCCTCCTCCTTGTGTGCATGAAGACAGTGTACTCATATCCATAAATATATGAATAAATAAATCTAAAAAATTGACTATTATCAAATATTTATAATTTTCCCTCCTCTCACCATGGAGGGAAGATGGGAATATTTCAGTGTTTTAGCTAAGTTGGTGACCAGAGAGGAACTTTTAGAGGTGGTCCTCAACTTGGGGAAGCATCGAATGATTGCTTCTGGATAGAAACAAGAGGTGGAAGACGTTTTCCTCCCCCAGCCTGAAGGGTGTGCTATGCTCTATGAATTCTATTATCACTACAGATTTTATTAGTGGACATTCTTCCCTGTTCATCGAAGGCAGGCCTCTCCCTCCTGTCTGTTGAAACCTCAGTGGTCCTTCCGACAACACCCCTGGGCCGAGTCGGGCACTGGGGTAGACACTCTCGGGGTTTCATCGAGGGCACGTCGCCTTTGGGGCAGTAATATCACACTCTAATTCCTTCTTAATTCCCATCACATTTTTGAGACAGAATGTGTGACTGGAAGGAAGGGAAGTTTGAGTCAATTCATCAAACAGGTATTAACTTGACATTGGGCAGGGCCTAGTGCAACATTCTTGGAGGAGGGGTGGCCAGAAATGAGGCTAGGGAAGCCTGGGCCTGAGAAACTAGAAAATGTCCTCAAGTGGAGATTAACACATCCTAGTTCCATTAACCACACAAGCTAACTAAATTCCATTTGTTTCTCTGTGTGAACTCCATGCCATGAGAATTACAGGACAAGGAAAGGAGAGACCCCATGGAAAGGATTATCAGAGAGCCCCGAGCCAGTCAGAGGACACCACCCCATTTCCTGAGGCAGCTCTGCTCAGTGGCAGGACAGTGAGAGGGTGACCCACTTGCCCACGCACAGGAAAGAAGTTCCATAGTGAGAAAATGGGCAGAGATCAAGGAGAAACCACTGGACCCAAGATGTGGTCTGGCTGAAGAGAACCCTGGATGCAGAGCGTAATCAAGAGTGGACTAGAAAGCCACATACACACTCTCTCTCTGGAGATCAGAAGGCAGCCATGAGAGCCTTGGGGTGTGAGACCAGTCTCCAGAGACCTTGCAGGGCCCTCAGCAATTCCTGCTGCAGTGCACCAAGGGAGCAGAGGAATTGGCCACACCAGGGAGGCCTGGGTACCTCACACACACATGAAGAACTAGCACAGAGGCAAAGGAGAGGCAGCTGTGTTAGTAAATGCTTGTCAGTAAGGTCTGCTTTATGGCTGGCAGAAAAGGTCCCATCAGGGCCAGGTTTAAGCCCCAAACCGTTTCCTTACATGTTAGTAATTGGGTCTTATAAGCACAAAGTAGCCAGCTGCTATTCCTCTCAGGATGACCAGAAATCAGGCACCCAGCAGCTCCTACATCCAAAACATCACGATCAAAATGAAGAGCAAGTGTGAAGCTCCGCATATTGTTCCTTGCAGGCGAGGAACCCAAACGTCACATGTCCATACAATGCCGGACGTGGTGACACAGACAACCTCAACACTCTGCAGGCTGAGGCAGGGGAGTCTCCAGTCTGAGGACAGTCCAAACGACAGAGCTAAACAGTGCCTCCAAATAAAACAATAAACACAATGAAGAAACAACCCACAATGTCCATGTAGCTGTGATGAGCAGTCATCATAGTGGAACCCGGTCTCTTGTCTAATCTCACTGTCTCTACTGAAGACATTAGAAGGTTTACCTCCTAGTCCATTCCTGTTCAGGAAGCGTGATGAGGTTTTCCCTGGCTTTCCACATTCTGGGTTGCAAATGATGCCACAGACATTCAAAGTCCCCCCCAGCTTGGGAAAGCACACCCTGGAGTTAAAGCCCTTCTCTTCCCCAGTTCCAGCTCATGACGTGTGCCAAACCCCAGATGCCTGCTGAGCCTCTCTGCCAGCCTGGCCATCTCCTTCCTCGCTCACAGTCCACCCCGTCCATTATTAAATTGTAGGATCACCATATGCCGCTGCAGCGACAGACCTCCCCCACTGCCTTTTGCTCTACTGCTCAGAGCTGCTGACCTCAGCACTGAAGCTGGGATGGATGAGCTGGCAGCCACAAGCGTGGTCTGAGATGAGAAACCAGAGCTCAGAGCCAAGCCTGAGAGGATGACTCCTTTCAGTGAAGATTTGATTTGGATTCTTTTCCCTCCTCCTCTGTCTAAAGGATGCAGCCACTATGAGAAGATGCACCCAAACTTAGCTTCCTTTACCCCTGAATCATCTTAATGTTTCACACAGAAGTTTCCTGGAAACCTCCCCTTTCTCTAACTCATCCATTTTGCACAGCTAGGTTCCCCTCTCTCAGCCGGCTGGCTGGATACTGGCTGTGCACACTCACAGAGAGACAAGTGAGCTCACAGGAGGAGCACATTCATTCCTACAGGCTGCACAGTGGCCCCTGGGTGCTGAGCCAGGCAGCGTCGTGGCTTTACAGCCCGCCTGCCTCCCTTTACCGACTCCCTGGTCATTTTCTCCCCCATTAAAACTTGCCCCCCTCTCTTGCCAACCTTCCCTCTTTATTTAGCAAATTTTAACTGGCGTCTCATGAAACACACAGAAGAACGCAGCGGGGCAGCCAACTGAGATTGCCAAACTCGATTACCTGATTACCTGTGCAGTTCCATCCTGCAGCAGTGCCTGGGAGGGCATACCTAGCTCAGCATCTTCCCTTCCTTCCCTCCACTCTAGACCCCCTGGGTGGCAATCTGAGGCCCAGAGTGAAAAGCCCATCTTCTTATGTTTTACCAGGGTCCACCTGCCCAATCCTCCTCAGCATTTCTTCTACACATGCCCTCTTTCTTTCTTTCTTTCTTTCTTTCTTTCTTTCTTTCTTTCTTTCTTTCTTTCTACCTTTCTTTCCTTCTTTCTTTTTCTTTAGTAATATCTTTTATTCTTTGAAAATTCCTTGCATTTATACCACATATATTGATCATATCCATGTACCACTACCTCCCTCCAACTCCCCTGATGTCCCATCTCCCTCCTAGCTACATGTTTTCTTTTTCTTAATTAATTTGTTGCTGCTATTAAGACCAAAACATAACTTGGGGCAGAAAGGATTCATTTGATCTTTCAGCTTATAGTCCATCCTGAAGGGAAGTCAGGGCGGGAACATGAGGCAAGAATTGAAGTAGAAACCACAAAGGAGAGCCTGCTTATTGGCATACATTTCATAGTTGCTCAGCTCACTTCCTTTCTTGTTTGTTTGTTTGTTTGGTTGGTTGGTTAGTTTGGTCTTGGTTTTTAAGTGTCTCTCTGTGTAGCCCTGATTGTCCTGGAACTCACGACTGTGTAGATCAGGCTGGCCTTGAACTCAGAGATCCACTGGTTCTGCCTTCCAAGTGCTGGGAGTAAAGGTATGCCCCACCACCACCCCGCTCCGCTCACTTTCTTACTCGATCCAGGACCACCTGCCCTGGGGTGGCAACACTCTCAATGGCGTAGGCCCTCCCACATCAATCATTAAGCAAGAAAATGTCCCAAAGATTTGCCTACAGGCCCATATCATTCTCTCTAGGTTCTTGTGGAGCTACTGAGGGGCTGTTGGATTCATCCTCATTTCTGGCGGCATATGTTGCCATGGTGCCTTCTTCAATGGGTCCTCGGTAAAGTCTTTGTGCTCAGGGATTGGGACTTAGTAACTGACCGTCCCCAGCACTTTGCATCTGGCACATAGAAGTTGCTCAATAAGTGTTAGGCGACCCTCGAAATACATAAACAATGCTAGCCTTTCCTCTCATTCCTTACATCTTCTGATTTTCCAAATCCTGAGAGACCTGGGTCAAGGCCAGAGGGGCAAATGTGTCTCCTGCATGGTGTCTCAGCACATGAACAGGCTCTGTTAGGATATTCCCCACCCTTAGTGTTCTAAAAATAAAACCAAACAATCAGTCTGCATGAAGGTGAAACCCTCCGACTTCCAGGAGGCTGGTAGTCAACTGAAGACATTGGCGTTTTGTAGGAGTTTATAAATGTCGGACAAAGAGCCATTGTGGGGGTGCAGATCTGTAATCCAAGCCCTTGTGACTGCGCAGGTAAGAGAAGTGCAAGTTCAAGGCCAGCCTGAGCATCTTAACCTGTCCCTGTCTCGAAATGAGAAGTACCAAGGAGAGCTAGGAACGCGGCTCCACGGTGCAGCAGTTGCCTAGCAAGCACACCTGCACACGGTCAGGAACACTGTAGATGAGGGAGACAATGAAAAGCAGAGGGCCTCCAGAATAGAGGAATCCCAACTGGCTCTACCTTGAAGAGCTCGGAGGCCTGCTAGGCCCCTCTCTGTCATCAGCAAGGGTGGGTGGTCTTACTGGGTCCTTCTAAGCTGCAAAGCCAGGATGGCTTGTAAGGAAAGAACCAGAAAAGAAAGTGTAAACAGGGCAGGCTCCATCCTGTCTCCCTCCTCCTGCATTCTGCAGAGAACAAGCCCATCTCAGGAAATGAGGGCCTGCAGCCTCATCCTGGAGGCAGAGGAGTAGGCTGCATGGCAGTGGGTACCTCGTAGTCAGGCCACACCTCCAAAGAATCCTGGCCTCTGGTGCGTGCTGGACTAGAGGGAGCAGGGCCATGAAGGGCAAGGAGAGTAAGGGAGACTGTAGGTGCCCTGGTGAGCCTCATCCAAACCTCTTATCCCCACAAACGTTTCTCTCGTGTCCTGCACCTCAAAGGTCCTGGGAGTGTGGAACCTTCCTTTGAAAGGAGCAGCTCACATGCAGGAAAGAGATCCCTGCTGACTGTAGTCTGCTGTGTAGCGCTGGCTCTCAGAAGTCACAGAGGTCAGCACGTGGTGATGGTGCGGCCTCTGGAACCAGCGCAGGCTTGTCTACTGGAGACTCACCCCGTCTTCGTTTCTGTTTGCCCTGCTTTCCCCGGGCTCAGTAGCTAAAGCTGTGCAGGGGAATTCATCCAGGGAGGACTGAAGAGGAGGTGCAGGCCCTCAGCCATGGTTCAGGCAGGTGTCCTGCAGTCCTAGTGGGAGTCCACATGGGCAGGGTGGGTACTCATGACACTGCTTGTCCTTCTGCTGGCTCCATAGATAGAGTCATCCCTAAGATGAATGGACTTCAGCCTCATCTGCTGCTATGGTTGACTCAGTGCCTACCTCTGAGCATCTGGTAACACATGATGAACTGCCCTTTTGCTACCTGAGAGGCCATAAAGGACAAAACAACCTGTTCTATGTGACATGTGGTTATGACTTTAAAAAGTACATCATATTCTACCCTCATCTCTCCCCAATCACTACTCCTGTCGACTGAGTGCCCAGCTTCTTAATCAACCCCCCAAGGAGGCCTGTTCCCAGACCCCTTGAATCTCACTTTATGGTTTGATTGATTCTGCTCTTAAAAATGTGAAGACTCGAGACGACCCTGACCAGGTGAGCAGGACTGACATCATCTTCCTTCCTTCCTACACACTGAGCTACATCCCTAGAGGTGGTGTGCATGTGTGCATGCGTGTGTGTGTCTGGTTTGAACTAAAGACTTTGTACATGCAAGCCGACCAATTGAACTACATCCCGAGCCCTCTTTTTTGTCTTCCTTCCCTTCTGCTTTTCCTCCTTTCCTTCTTCCTTCCTTCCTTCCTTCCTTCCTTCCTTCCTTCCTTCCTTCCTTCCTTCCGTCTCTGTTTCCACAGTACTGGGAATAGAACTCAGGCTGTGTGCGTGCAAGGCAAGCACTCTATCACCAAGCCACGCCCCAGCCCCTGTCTCAGATTTCTAAGAGTGCAAATCAAAGAAAGACCTTGCTCTTCTCTCAGCCATGTCGCAATCCTGAGCTCTATGAAGTTTGATGCAAGCTCAAATCCCTGTTTGGGCTCATTTTGACTTCCTGCCTTCATATGTTACAGATAACCCACATCTTCCCAGCTTTACACTTAATGTTTCCTTTCTGGGTCCCAGGACAGAACACCGTTGGGGTTGAAGGACGCAGCATGAACATGCCAGGTGCCAGCAGACCAGAGAAGTGGCACAATTAGATAGGCTTCTAAGCAGCATTCCCTGATTCAGAAAGGCCTGATACAGACTGTCCTGTGAGCAAGGCACAGAACTGGAAGAGCCAGCAGAGAAATGCAATAGGTTCCCGGGAACCAGGCACACAGGGACCAAAGATTTCTAACTGCAAAGAACCTCTGGCTTGGGTGTGTTCAGGAAAAAGAGAAATGAGGGCCAAGGGACAGAAAGCACGTGGGAAAAAAGAAAGTGAAGTACAAGACTATAAGACTGGGGTAAAGAAGCGGGAACAAATCACTGTTACTATGGAAACACTAAGTGGAGACAGGAGGCAGCCCTGGACCTCTTCCACCCACCCCCAAAATTCCTTTCCATTCCCTACCTACCTAGCAGGGCCCTAAAGTGCCTGGGAACTTAATGCCTCTTAGAGACCTGGATCTGGTACTAGGGGAGGAAGGCACTCAGGGCTTCTGGGGAAAAAACTAGACTGGGGAGCGGAAGACAGGTGGCTTCCAGCAGAATTAGCCCTGGGTGTTTCCCACCCATCTAGACTCTAGAACAAACCAGTGTCAGCCAGTCCACAGGCCAGCCCTCCGACTGCAGTGAGTGAAGCAGAGGAAAAGAAAAGGAAGAGTGGAGAGCCCAGCCAAATGCAGATTTAATTTATTTTCTCAACACATTAAGGGGTCAGAGATGACACCCGGAAAGATGAGAGACCAGAGGGATTTGTGCTTAGTTTGTGCCTTCCTACCCTTTTCCCCCATATTCTGGGGCCAGTCACATTATGCCCGAGTCTAAGAAACAGCCCTGGCCATTCATTCCTTGCTGCAAGTCTCAGGACACTCCACCTCCTACAGAAAACACCCAGAGGCCCCGCCCAGAAGGGCTGTGTTCCTCCACAGGCTCCTGTCCCATGGCTTCCTCTCCATACCTCAGAGTAGCTCTAGACCCTTGGGAGGTCTCCTGCCTCGGAGGTTTAATTCAAATGGCTCCCGCCCTCTTCTGCCTACCTTCTTAGACTCAGCTCAAAGGAACCTTCTCTGTGTGGATCCTTTCCCAACCCTCAGAGACGGAAGCTGATTATTCCCTTTGGCGGATACGCGATGAGTTTTATTGCTCTGTCTCTATAACTGTTCATGAAGGGAGTATCTCGTTGGGAGAGCCTAGAAGACAAACCCAAAGGAAGGATGCAGAGTTCCCACCTCTGGAATAAAGCCAGGAGTGAGTGAAGGAGGTGGGAAGAGAAAGGCCTGGGGGAGAAGGAAGAGAGAAAAGGGGTTTAGATCCTCCCATACACAATCTGCAGAAACTGCCAAAAAAGGCAGTGAGGCACATTCCGGGAGCCGTCACACGATCGGTGAAGTCAAGCAGACCTGGTAGACATGCATCTTGACAGCATTGGCTATGGAAGTGTGCCTTGTAAGCCTTATCAGCCTCTGCCCTGGCTGTTAAGAGGCTGGGGTTAGCAGATGGCAAAGACGATTTGGAACAGGTTCTGTGAGGGGCTGTGGAACAGGGAAGGGACAACTTGCTCTGTGTGCTGTATTCTGCTTCCCCTTACCCTCCTGAGAGAGGAGGTCTGCTTTTGCTGGCAAGAGTCTGTCTTGAGAACAAACTGAAGACACGTGGCTTCTAGGATTCATTTAGAGAGACTTCCATATCCCTTGTCCTCCGGGAAAACTGGGGAGAAGGGAGCAGGAGAGGTGCTGAGGGAGGTAGGGAGAGAGGAAGGAAGTAGAGAGGGAGAAGGGGTGGGGTGGGTGAGGGGAAGTGAAACAAGGTGGGGAGGTAGAACCAACAATGGCTTACAAATCAGCTTGATTAGTTTGCTAGGTCCTTCCCCAGTTCCTCCTCAGTTCCTCCTGTCTTCCCAATTCCCTCTCACACAGCACAGAGGCC
The DNA here is from genome assembly GCF_982192425.1 of Myodes glareolus. Taxonomy (NCBI): domain Eukaryota; kingdom Metazoa; phylum Chordata; class Mammalia; order Rodentia; family Cricetidae; genus Myodes; species Myodes glareolus. The sequence goes on from NC_142030.1 coordinate 1,843,034, forward strand.
CTCAGCAGACTGGGAGACCTCTTAGATTATAAAACCAGGGCAAGTCCCAAGGTCACAAGAGCTCTGACCCTCAGACCTCATCCTTCACCACCACGTGGATGGATAGCAGGGTGCTCTGCTAAAAATGCAAAAAGACTTTGATTCCTGCTGCCTACACCAGCACGTGGGTGTAGGCACGTGGGCACACACACATGCACGACCTCCACAAACCGTGGTATGATTTAAACAGGCATTTTCCCTCTACTCTGGGGGGTGGAGTGGGGCTGAAGCTTTCAGCCGAAGGCGGAGATAACCTACAGGCTCTCTCTGGGCAGACAGAGACCCCTGCCTGCCTTTTCTGGCGTTTACAAAACAATGAAAGGTTAAGGTTAGGTGCAGAAAGGCCTCAGCAAGCCTGCCCACCCCTGCCCCAGGTGTGGCTCTGGGAGGTGGAGCCAGCAGCCGGGTCCCCTCTCCATTGGCTGGGCCCAGCAGGTAACTAGAAGCTTGGCTGAGAGGTGCATAAATAGTGAGACGGTGCCGCCTCCTCACCCTTGCCTTGGAAAAACCAGTTTCCCCTTTATTGTCTGTGGCCAGGCTCTACTCGGTGGCGTTCCACCCCCTCTCCTTCCCAGCTTCCTTCAGCCCCTGCGCCTCCACTTTCTCCTTCTCTGCTATTGTCTTTGACTGAAGGGAGGACCACGTGTCCGCTTCTCCAGGAGCAGCTTCTGCTCTGCCCAGGCTGCCGAGATGGGCACCCCATAGAGTATGTGCTTCTTTCTTCTCCCACCTCTCAATTCTTAAGAGCAAAAGACTTTTTTCCCAAGACTTAAAATTCTTTTTTTTACACCCAGGATTCTTCAATGATCTTTCTTTCAACTTGGTACTCTCCTAAGACAGAAAATGATGTCTTATTTTGCATCAGAAGTAAAGCTGAGCCCGACGTCCGGAGGTATAGGTCCTCCTAGGTACTTCCAGGTGAGTGAAATCTCTGGACTTGGCGGGTGAGTGCTTAGATCCTGGGAATCTTAGGGTGAAAAGGGTAGAGCGGGGAAGGCGGTCGGTCTCCACTGGGAGTCAATCATTAACTTCTTTGTTTTCCTGAGGATTTCTTAGCTGCTGGGTCATAAATATTGGAGATAGTGAAGCAGGTTCCAGGCAGCTGAACAGCAGCCCTGCCATTCTGTCTAGCTGCCTGGGGATTGGCTCCACTAGAGGAATGTGTGACTGGCCGCCTAGTCCTAGGTGCTAAAGGCAGTCCTCCTAGTAAAGGCAAGATCTGCTTCCTTTCTGTGGTTCTCAAGTCTGAGTCAACTTTTTTTAAGACCTATATGGGCCAGTCCTGAAGACAGCTGAAGGAGTAGTCACTAGCTAAAACTTACTCCATAGCCCCGACGTGAGTCTTGTTGGGTCTCTGACCCAACCCAATGCTACAACTAGCTAAGACAGAAGTCACTCGGGGATTACATTGGTAGAGGGTGCTGAGTTCGGGAGCTTGGATGGTACTAGATGCTTGTTGCTCAGGGTGGATGGTGTCTGAGGATCCAGGTTCTAAACCAACTCTTCTTACAGTAGCTGCAGGTCTACAGGGCCAGAGGGACAGATGAGGAAGGACAAGCCTTTCCTGAGTGCCCTACCCCCACCCTCTTCATATGGCCTATCACCAAGCTTTTTCTTCCCTGGGCTGCACTGGGCTGGTCAAGATCTCAAATGCGGATGAGTCCCATTGTGGACTAAGAGTCAGGTAAGGAGGGCCCAGATAGCGAACTGACAAATGTCCCCTTTTGCTTTCAGAATTAACATGAAATCCAAAGAAAAGGCAAGACTCCTTCCATCTCAGAATACCTCTCATGGTGTCCTGCCTATCTGGGGCAAAGCCAGCAGACTGGTGTCTTTCTCCCCTTTGACTCGGAAGTGGGTAAAAGGCTGTGTGGGGCTTGAGTGGTCTAGGTAAGTGAAGCACACTTCTTACACTTGAGAAGTGAGTATTCACCAGAAGGCAGAGCAGGAGAAGATTCATGGAACTTCTTGCCCTCACCACACAGCATCCGGCCTTCTAATGAGCCCTGTGCACACCCTAGTTTGAACCTAAGAAAGTGGGATTCTTCCCGATCCGCAGCTAGAAACCCCTGCTTTTGTGTGAGAACCTGTCTCAGAGGCCTGACGCCCTGGGGGCTGAGAGGTGGAGCCTCTCTGTCAGGTCAGAACAGGCCCAGGAAGAAGAAAGTATTCCAAACAAGGCAGATCAGCCCTACCCACCCAGTCTGCATGTCTCTGCTTAGACCAGCCTTTTATGAGGCTTATGCTGAGTGGCAGACGAGTCTGAACACAGCAAAGACGAAGCCAATGCAGTCCCTGTGAATTTCCTGCTTGGTGGGCATTTTCTTTGGGGCAGGGACAGAAAGCCCACAGGACTACATGGCCTCCTGGTGTAGCTCAGTCTCTGAAAGCCAGCTCTGCCCACCTCCCTCTCCTGACCCTTACCCTAGGCTCACTGATTGCGTGCAGATCTTGGAAAGCCAGTGGCTGTCGTAGGCTGGCTTTCCAAGACAAGTCTATGGGAAGAGGACCAAGAATTCTTCTTTCCACCATCCGCCCGCGCCCATAAACGAGCCAGCTTCAGCAGAATCCTTATCCTCCCTCAGCTCCTCCTTAGCTTATCTCAATTTCACATCGGCACACAAGCCTGAACTGGGCTGTTCATGCCCTCACACGGCGACTTTTCCAGAATGTCTGTGCCCCTGCATCGCACCTTTTGGTAAGCAATGGCAGAGTACATGTCTTCTCTGGACATCACCAAACATACCCAGCTTAATATGGTCACATCGCAAAGGACAGCCAGCATCCTAGCTAGGGATACAAAGAGGGTAACTCCGCAGCACGAGCTGTACTCCCCACCACGATCTAGCTGTGCGGTGGGAACAAGTGTTTGGATACGCAGGTCCTCACTGTCCTCTAAGAGTATGGTTGCAGGAACCTGAAGGTCTTATCCGGGCCACACACAGCACGACAAGAGGAGTCCTGGTAGACAAACAGCCCCAGACAATCCATGGGTCCTCTTGTCCTTCATTCCACCGGAGTCTGTCTGATGCCAACCAGATTTCAGTGGAGTGAAGCCCAAGAGGCATGGAGCTGCCGGCGGTGAACCAAAGGACGGCATCAGAGCAGAGGCATTTTACGAAAACTGTGATCACTTCGCCGGAGGTGTCTGCGGCGTGCATCCTCTCCGCGTGCGTCCTCTTGGAGAGGGCTGACAGCAGCAGACAGGAAGACGCTGCCGATGCGAGCTGTGTGGCCTTTCTTCCTAAAACTGATGCTTCAGGAATGTGTGTTTTCTGCAACTTAAAAGTTGCCTGTCTGCTGAGGAGCCTTCCTGACTGCCCTGTGCTGTCAGTCTCCTGAGCCTGCTCCCCTTGTGGTTAAATCTCAGAGAGGAACTCAAGCAGGCCCTGACTACCAGACTCCCTCTCTCCCCAGGGACTCCAGGGACATAGCTGGGGCATCCTTTGCAACCAGTCCGGGACCCTATTGCCCACAGACTCCCCACAGTACCAACAAGACCTACAGAATTGGGGAATGAAGCACCATTAAGATTATTTAAGTCTATCTATATCATAATAAAATAAATGTAAATAAGACTTAAGAGAAGGCAGATTCCGATCTCTCTGACACTGCACACTATAACTCAGCACGCAGTGTAAATTCTGAAAAGGTTAATGCATTTAAACATATTTGACACATAAAGCTGCCAGATCCGACTTTAATCACTCACCAAGTGTAATTGCCTTTCCATGGCTCCCTCCACACCAGAACGTGTGCTTGAAACATGAGACTGTGTAGAAATCTGGGCTGTGATGGGGACAAACACCCTGGCTGTCAGGGTTTATGATTTGCTTTGATAGATTTGGCACTGATTTTATTGACTACACCTTGAATGACTGTTATTTTGTGTTTTTGTTTTTTTGTTTTAAACACCACATCTCTTCTTCAGGGAAGGACATATAGGGTTGGGTGGGGTGGGGCATAAGTCCAGAGGAAGTCCACTTAGTATGAAGAACCTGCCCAGAGAAGTTCTCTGTGAAATTGTCCTTTCTTTAACGAAGGGTCTTCTTGAGGAGCCACCTGGCTAAAAAGGCAGACACTACACAGTCCACCAAAGGAAACCCAGCTTTCACCTATGTCAAAGGAAGAGGCCCTGTGTGGCCAGGCTCAACAGAGGCCATAGCTGTCTTGTCTCTTAGGAATTGAGTGTAAAGGCCACTTTGGTATCTAAGACCCTGTGCCCTGAATGGCCCCCAGTGGCCTCTTCATCCCCCCAGGCCACCTACCCCAGGGGAATCATGAGTTCCTCACACTGAACCAGAGGAAAAAGCATTTATCTTAAACGTCTTACCCTCTTCTAGTTATAAATGTCAAACACAGTCCACCACCGACGCTATACTGAGTCACACAAAGGGGTGAGAAGACCAAGTCACAGGTATTTTAAAAAAGAAACCTGTTTACTCATAAAAATTATGTAGTGGATTGACTGGGGGGACCATGGCAGTCTGGGTATTGAGCTAGCTAACTGCCAAATGCCTTCTGTTATGGTCTCAGCAAGAAATCCAAAGGCTAGAAGAAAGCACCAGACAGACATGATATGTTTCCATGGTGGTGCCGCTTGACGTCCATAGCCTGAGTTCTTTTCTAAAGAACGAAACATGTTTGTGTGTTTCTGTGTAACCCGGCTCAGGAGGGACAAGAACCAAAGTGGTTACTAATGATTACAGAAGAGAAGTTTACAATCTAGTGCATGAGGCTGTGGTAACCCAGGGCTCTGCCCCACACCGAATCCCCCTCCAGTGAGACTGAGCCTTCGCATATCTGGCAATGAAGTCTGAATGGTCCGTGACCTCCCTCTGGCAGTACAGATTGCTGGTCGCTCATACAAAAACTAAAGTCCCTGTGCTTAGCTGGAGCAGCCTGTAGCGGAAAGTGTGTGAACTGAGAGCTAGCGAGAACTGCCCATCCATCTTCCCTTTTGAGCTCCTTGTCTTCTATGTTTCCTGTCCTGGATGCAAAGTATGGTTTAGCACAAACACAGTGTTGAGGAAATAGTTTAATCAAAAACACCCTTGCAACTGCAACAAAAAAATACTATTACCCGCTTTCTGTATTCACAGTCTTTTATTGAAGAGAAAAGCAAATATCATTGAGCCGAAACCAAGTAGACAAATATATACAACCACTGGTAATTTAATATTTTGTGCTAATGGTATACGCTGTAGATACAACCCAAGAGAAGTAAATTACGATCCTATCAATAATACATTGCGTCAGGGCTCTGAGTTCCCAGTACACATGAAAATATGTATTGGCAAAAAGTCTCCGAATATTAAAAGCTATACATATAATGAGGTGCAGGACGCAGAATCTAGGGACTCCTTTAGCACTGTGTTCTGGACATTAGGGTCTTCGGTGGAGGAAACAGTCCACGCTGCCATTTCTGAAGCTGACCTTAAATGACGATAACCCACATACCCTCAGCAGATCTCCAGGTGAGGAACAACCTTCCAGCCTGCAAGACCACAGCCATGTAGTTCAAGTCATAGGAAGTGTCCAGTATCCACTACGAGGCTAGAGGAACTCCAGAGAGCCCCAGGATAGACGGTTATACCCGAGACAAAGACCGTAACACTTTCCTCCTGCCTCTCTAAGGTGTGCAGGATCTTCTAAAAGGAAGGGAGCCAGGCAGGCCAAGGACAGGTAGGAGTCACCTGCCTGGGACAAGCACGAGTTTTAGAACTGCAAATGTCCCAGCCACGACAGTTTTTTCAGCTTGTCTAAATTTGCCCTTTGCTGCCTGCAGGAGATGCCTGTGACAGTCTTGCTTCAGAATGGGGAAGTATTTCTGCCATACTAACATGAAAAATGAGGATGAATTAGGTTAATGTCTGCAGAAACGCTAGTTAGTGCCGCCGTCACATACTGGTCTTTGACCTTCCCTGATTCAAAGAATATTGAGGGCAGGTGGGGCCAGGACTTCTTGTCTTGTTTTTAATCAGAGCCTGAAAGGAGAGTTTGAGGAGGGAGGGGAAGCTGTGAGGGCTCCGAAGAAGAAGAACGCTATGCCTGGAGATTGCAGACTCCAGCTCAGAGATGAAAGGCACTGGTCAGACAGACACCAATTCCTTAACAGAAAGAGAAGCTTCCTGAATTGTGGTGACTTCTCTAGGCTTTCTGGAGAGATCCGACTATGCATCAAAGAAGAACAAGGCGAACAGTTCCTTTTGTCTAGAGATAAGAAGCAGCATCTGGAAGTCTCTTAACCCCCTCCCCTCTCTGAACGCCTTCCCCCTCTATCCTTCCTACATCCCACACCTCCCAGTCTGCATTTTGCAAGAAAGGGTAGGACACCTGGTGGGAAGTAGGGGAATTACATGATGGTGACCCCTCTGAGATGAGGGAAATAGCCAAGGTAGGTAGGTGCCTGCAAACCCTGCAGGAAAGCAACTCCAAAAAAGACCTTTGGCAGAAAGTGACTTCAGTTTTGGCTGTGTTCAATTACATCGCCTCATTTTTATGTTGAAAGTAGATGCCTGCCCAAAGGACTCACCAAGCTAAAGATCTGGGAGGGGTCCCTTCCAGGGGAATTCGCAGGTGAGAAGTGCTCACCGGGTAGACATCACAAATGCTGCACCCAGCACTTGCTAGCGAGCAGCCCAGAGCTTCTGAGTCAGCGTGCGAGTGGTTAAGAGGGGTCAGATTAGATCTGGTGCCAATTTGATCTGGCCACCAGACTCCAGGCCAGCCACTTAACCTCTTTGAGACCCAATTTCCTTATCTGTCAAGTAGGAATAACGACAATAATGTCAAGGACTCATGAAGAGTCAAACACTGCGTGCTTCATGTCTATAGCATAATTTAATGCCCCCAGCCATTAGCAGACACAATTGACATTTCAGGTTTATGGGTGACAGGGGGTGAGGGACTGGCCTGAAGATGCGAGGCTTGTAAACAGTAGAACTGGGAGTCAGACCTAGACTGTCTGTTCCAGAGTTGACACTGGGACCATTGCTCCATTCCCTCACCTCATGCTGGGTTTGGATGTGGAGTCCCCAGCCCCCCAGCCAGTGCACAGGGTGGGACCTCAGCTGGGTGGTGCTGATGCTGAGGGGTGCTTAATCTGAGGGGTGTTGATGCTGGGTGGTGCTGGTGCTGGGTGGTGCTGATGCTGAGGGGACCTGATACTGAGTAGTGCTGATGCTGAAGGGTGCTTAATCTGAGAGGTGTTGATGCTGGGTGGTGCTGATGCTGTGTAGTGCTGATGCTGAGGAATGCTGATGCTGAAGGGTACTGATGCTGGGTGGTGCTGATGCTGAAGGGTGCTGAGGGTGTTCTTACATCAGCATTTTTTGTTAAGATAGTATATAGGGCCTAGAATGTAATCCCCTACCTGAGTCATGTATGTGTTTGTTCAGTGAATTCCTATTTGAAGCTATTATATTAAATCTGTTCCTTCCTCCCAATTAGCAGTGTGCTTAGCAGATCTGTAACAGAGGATCAGCTCCACTGAAGAGACATTCTTTAAAAAGATGCCCAGTGGTTGGTGTCTCTGGCAGCAAGAGTTCATGTCCCAGCAGTAGCCTGTCCCAAACCTCTCAGAGGGGCAGAACAGCACTTGGTTTCCCATTCCCTGAACCTCTCTTCCAGCACCATATATAGGAGCTGAGGCTAGTGAGAGCTCAGTACTAGGACATACTCACCTGAAGAACAAAAAGGAGCAGACCAAAGACGAAATAAAGCCTTACAGTGGAGCTCCTCCTCCACCTCCTGACTGTGTGGCACTGTCTAAGAAGAAGGATGGGTGTTTGAGTGAAGACGTTGCCCCCTTTATAGCAGAATTGTATCAATTGCATTTCATTACTGCTCCATTACAGCACATTGTGTTATAATCCAACTGCTAATGGCCTCACCTCAGGTGCCCACATGGCTCCCCTTTGTCCTCCGAAGGTCTGGCTTTAACCCAAGTTGCTTTATCTATTGCAATTAGATACGGACTTCTATTCTGAGTCAAACCTGTGCCAGCAAGGCCGGCAACTTCTCTACACCACAACTGCCACCCAAAAGCTGATTTTGAACCATGTACTTGAGCATCTTAGAGAATGCAGACTCCAACTCAGAAGAAGAAGGACGGGGCCTGGGGATGAGCATTTTAACAAGCTCCCAACTGATGCCTATCAGCTAGAGTAAGGGAGATGGCTGCCACTAAGCCTGGTGACCTGACATGGCCGCACATGTCTGAAAGAGAGAAGACCTGACTCCTGAAAGTTGTTCTCTGGTCTCCTCATGTGCATGGAAATAAATTAAATAAATGTAATTTTAAAAACGTTTTGAAGACTTAAAGCCAGTTCTCATCCCCACTTCTCTCAGAGCAATGGAAGACACCAACGCATCACCCCACATGGGCCAATCTGGATGAGGGGTCATTTTGAGCTGAAGGCACCTAAGAAAGACAGGAGTGAGAGCAGCTCTTTCCTTCCCTACAATTTTCTAAAAGCTGGACCTAGGTTTCTCTTTCTAGGTCAAGAAAAATTTCCATTTGTAAATTCCTGTCCTGGAAGGAGGGTCATTCCAGAGACGCCTTCCAGCCAAGATGGCCACTTGTGTGCAAAGGAAGCTTAGGGAATAGCATTTACTAATCACATGCATGCTCATGACCTCCTGTACAGCCTCCCACTGCAGGAGCCCCAAGCCCTGTGAAACAATACCTTCACCTGGTCTTCTCTATGCTTCAGCACCCTCTGCTAAGAGGAGACACACAGACTGGGATCTAATTTCTGCCCCAGTCATGTGTTCCTTCAGTGAACTTCTATGTGGATCCATTTTATAGATCTGGGTTTTGTTGTTGGTTTTTTTTTTTTTTTTGCCTCCTGATTATTTGCCTTTTATCATTCCTGTTTGCAGGGCCAATCCACTGACCCTGTGTGGGTGGTGGAGCAGGATTTACTTCTTCCCATGATACAAGGAAAGGAAGGAGAACAGCACCAGGAGATCTGAAGCAAGGTTGTGAGGTTATGTCCCAGAGATCACAAGATGCGAAGTACCAGGACTCAGGGGGATAGAGGTCCCCAGCCAAATGTCCAAGGTGTGGGAGTTCCCTCTGTATGCTGTGAATATCATTGGTTAATAACAAAACTGTCTTGAGCCCATGATAGGGCAGAACTTAGGTAGGTGGGGGAAATCTAAACTGAATGCTGGGAGAAAGGAGGCAGAGTCAATGAGAAGTCATGGAGTCACCACCGGAGACAGATGCACTGAAACTTTGCTGGTAGTCCACGACCTCACAGTGATGCACAGATTAGTGAAGATGGATTAAATTAAGATGTAAGATTTAGATGATAAGAAGTTAGAGCTAATAGGCCAAGCAGTGATTTAATTAATACAGTTTCTGTGTAATTATTACAGAAGTTTGGGTGGCCAAGAAACAAACAAGCTGCCCTATTCCAACATGTCCACAAGGCATCTGTGGAGCCAGAACCATAGGTCAGAGTCCTCAGTAGGTCCTGATACTTGTGGGAAGTGTGGGTACAAAGAAGGAAGACATACTGTGACCACAAGTTAAAACACACCAGGTCGACAGCTAAATACAGAGAATGAAGAGCAAGAAGATGCACTCCCCAGAAGTACTGGGACCACAGCTCAGGAAGCCAGGCAGTTGGTGGGCAAAAATGTCATCAGTGACAGACACACCATAGGAGTCTGTGAGATGACCTAGCTAATGGTAAATATCTGCCCCAGTCAAGGGGCCCTCAGTTCCCTCATCAGGACTTGGGGATCTCAGTGGGGGAGGAGGGGTGCTACATCCTGATGGGTTCTGAGGGCACTGCAGGGCAGGCACTAACAGCGGACTCTCAGCTAGAACCATAGGACATTCCTGACCCACACTCCTTTCGTCAAAGGATGCATCTCAGTATTCGTCATTACTGAGAAGATACGGACTTAACCTTGCTTTGAACAGGAGACATAGCCACACCCAAAAGAAGAGGGCAGAGAGCACCCAGCCTGACACCATCCTTCTCCATTCGTAAGCCAAATGCCCTGCTTCGCATTCACATTCCATGTTCTGACAAACTGTCAGCTCCTCTGCCAGATTTTTATGGTTAATTAGATAGTTTCAAGAAGCAGATGCTATGAAGCTATCTGTGACCATACCTTAATGGTGGGTGACAAGAACTCACCACCGTTCCTTAATTACAGGAGACATGGTGAGAGGCATAGCAAGAAAGAAAGAAAGAAAGAAAGAAAGGAGGGGGAAGGAAACAAAGAGAGAGACAGGAAAGAATGTTCTGTACCCACTGTTCAAGGAGGGGCTTTCCTAACTGCTTTGTTTTGTTTCTGTAATCACGCTGACTTGAAGAGATCCCCCACCCTACTGTTTTGTCTTTGGGAGTAACATTTGAAGGTCTCAGTTGGTCTGGGGTGTAAGTTACGGGCTGGATGTGTTGCCCCTCCCCGCAGACTCCTATGCTGTTACTCTCCAGTACCTCAGAGAAGGACTGTACTGCTGGTTTGGAAGATTGGGCCCGTAAAGAGGTAATTAAATTTAATGTGGTCAGAGCTGCCAGGTGGCTGTGGATCAAGTGCTTAGCATGCAAGTGTGAGGACCGGAGTTCAGATCCCCAGCACCCAGGAAAAAGATGAGCTGGTATGGTAGCCTGCCAATAATCCCAGTTCTGAAAAGGCAGAGACAGAATCCCTGGGGCAAACTGGGTAGCTAGGCTGGCTAAATCTGTTAGCAAGAGACTCTCCTATGGAAAATGAAGAGGAAAATAACGAAGGAAACACTGGTAGCAAGCTCTCTAGCCTACAGATATATACACCCACATGCATGTGCGCACATACACACACACACACCATAACCACACACAACACACAGCACATACACACACACATACCACACACACACACACGTTAAGTCACCAGTAATTGGCATTTATCTAAGAGAGGGATCAGTACACAAATACAGAAGAGAAAACTACACAAAAGCAAAGAGAGCCATCGAAAGTCAAGAAGACAGGTCTCTAAAGAACCAACCCTGACAACACCTTGATATTAAACTTCTAGTCCTTGGGGGTGAGAGAATACATTTCTGTACTTCAGTAGCTTGAGCTGCAGTGTCTGAGCATTCCCCAGGTGCTGCCCAGGGCTGGCTTGCTCTCTCTAACATTCTTCCCAGTAAAGGTCTGCAGCAGGAGCATTTCCCCTGGCTGCTTGGGCTTTCCCCACCCCTCATGGAGTAGCTCTCCAGTCCGTCTCACCCTTTGCCCTGTCCAATCAGAAACAGGGGTGCAGCCTGGAGCAGACATAAGGTGAGAAGATACTCCTCTCACTCCTGGGACACACTCCCAAACATCCAGTGATTATTTACAAGCTGATGTATGTTTGCACATTTGATGAGGTATAATCGTGTATTCATCACTACTGATAAATTGAAGGACTCAGTGCTGGATGTAAAGATGCAGCACAAAGAACAAAAGCCAAAACCATACTCTCCTTACATAGTACAGAGTGAAGAGCAATCAAGAAATTATTAAATATGTAATTTAAAATGAAAATAGTCTCTAAGGTAAATTCATTGGATCTTCTCTAGAATCTTCTATTCTCTTTAAAATGAGGATTAAAAAAAGCAACACTCCAGGAAGACACACACTGTGGCCGTATCAGCCTTTCCCCAGGAAGACACACACTGTGGCCACATCAGCCTTTCCTCGGGAAGACACACACTGTGACATCAGCCTTTCCCTAGGAAGATACCCACTGTGGCCACATCAGCCTTTCCCCAGGAAGACACACACTGTGGCCGCATCAGCCTTTCCCCAGGAAGATACACACTGTGACCACATCAGCCTTTCCCCAGGAAGACACACACTGTGGCCACATCAGCTTTTCCCCAGGAAGACACACACTGAGGACACATCAGCCTTTCCCCAGGAAGACACACACTGTGGCCACATCAGCTTTCCCCCAGGAAGACACATGCTGTGGCCACATCAGCCTTTCCCCGGGAAGACACATGCTGTGGCCATACCAGCCTTTGTCCCAGAGCTGTCTTTGTGAGGTAATGAGGAGTGTGGTCAAACCTCTGGGCATTAACCGAAAAACTCCATGCTGACACGTCAGAGAGACACCTGCACATCAATGATTACTACAGCACTATCTACAACAGCTGAGTTATAGAGCCAACATGGGTGACCAGCAACAGAGGGATTGTTGTAGCCTCCAAAATGGAGTTCCATCCCTTTGTGACTTCTGACCGAAGCAAGAACCACAAATGGCATTTCAATGCACCTTCTCACATTAGGAGGAAGATCATGTCTTCCCCCTTTCTAAAGAGCTGTGATGGAAGTGCAATGTTCGATCCATGCCCATCCAAAAGGATGATGAAGTTCAGGTTGTCCGAGGACACTAAAAAGGCCAGCAGTTGGCAAGTGGTCCAAGTGTACAGGAAGAAATGCATCATCTACACTGAACAGGTGCAACGAGTAAAGGCTAATGGCACAGCTGTCCACGTGGGCATCCACCCCAGCAAAATGGTTATCACCAGGGTAAAACTGGACAAAGACCGCAAGAAGACCCTGGAAAGGAAAGCCAAGTCTCCATAAGTAGGAAAGGAGAAAGGCGAATACAAGGAAGAAATGATTGAGAAGATGCAGGAATAGGGGCATCTCCTACAGTTTTCGTTAAAGACTGCTTCTTGCTAATTTTGTGGGCATCGGAGAGTTGAGGGGCTTGATCACATCCTGGGGTTGCTGATTACTTCCGTATTTTGGGGGCTCTGTGGAACTGGCTGGCTGGCAGCTTGGACCTCACAAGATGCTGGAAAGGCAGAAGATTATGTCTGGAAAAAAATTAAGATCCCGGTGATTGAGGGAGGAGAGTCCCAAGATGGAAGATTGAGGGGGTTTTGGGGGTGGAGTAGGGAGTTTCCCAGGGGTTCCTGTGACCAGGAATGATAAGGGAAGAATTAAATGATACTTATTCCGGGCGACTCTGGTCTGTTTAGATAGGTCCAATTGGCTCCCTGGAATTTACAGTAAGTGTTTAAAAAGGAATAAATGTTAGACATATTAAAAGCTTATGGTTACGATAAGTATAGTGTTGGAATAAAAGATGGTGGGGAGGAAGGAAGACAAGAAGGGGGAATTATTAGAAAAGGGAATTATTAGATCCCTCAATGTTTTACCTGAAGCAAATTGTAAAGCGTCTTTTCTCTTTAGCATCATGGTATTACTTTAATACCCAGGAGACACTGCTACAGTCAGTGATAAACCTGTTATGTTAAAGTCTTTTTTGTGAGTTTTTTGGAGTCCGGGGCTGTGAATGTCCCCAAACTCGTTATTGTTTCTTACCACCTGGGCTTTTGGCAATCCTTGTACCTCTGGCTCTATGTTTGATGATGGTCCCTGCAATAACAGCTGAGTGGTTAACTGGAAATTTCAGTACGACATTGGAGATATTGAGAAGTTGGTAAGGAAAATGTGGCATAGGCACACTGGGATTGTTCTCATCCATTAAAAAAATTAAGTCATGTCATGTGTAGAAAAATGGATACACCTGAAGGAAATTGTAGTAAATTAATTAAGCCAGTCTCCGAAAAACAAATATCAGATGTTTTCTCTCATTGTGGCTCCTAGATTTTATATAGATACATAAAAGCAAGTATTTATACATAACATGGAAGTAGAAGCAAAAATGTCTAAGGGTACTAACAGGAGGGAAACGTGGAAGGAAGGCAAAGTAGAGAAGCATTGGGCAGATATGCTTAACACGCACTTGTACTAAAACTTGAAAGCAAAATACCGTTTCAAAAAATTTAAAAAAGTGGTGGTAAAGAACCAAGGACAAGTGCCAGCTGTGGTTGCCTTTCCCCAGGGCCATGCTGGGCTCTCCCACAGTCCTGTGCGATGAGAGCTGCAGGATTACAGATGCCTGACAAAACTTCCTGGGGAGACACTACCTAGGTCTGCTCCCTCCAGCTGGGGAACTCACGACAGACCAAAGTACAGACACCACCAAGGTCCAGCTTGGTGAGCCAATGAGTTTAAGTGTGGTCACTTACAGGAGCAGAGATGGCTGACAGACATCTGCATCACCAAATCCTACCCAGCATGGGTGGCAGCTCACAGAGCAGGAAACCTGGAGCAGGCTGCACAGCCCACAGGCAACACCACAGGTTGGAGAGTGTCCTTTCTCGGTGCCCTAGCTGGTCTAAGCCTCTTCCAGGCAGTTCAGCCCATTTCTGCTGCTTCTAGGCTGCTGGTTTGGTCTCAGAATCCTTTTTCAGCTTTGATAATTTACCCAAGAGTCTTTGAACCAGTTCAGCTTTCTTCCTTTGAAAGGGACTCTCAGTTTTTTTTTTTTTATTGTTTACTCTGGCAAGAAGAAGCCCAGTGGATCTGATCAGTTTTAGGGACTTCCTGAAGCTATTTTCAGTTGCTTACCTTCCTGTTTAAGGAACTTCTTATAGGATGTAATATTTTAATCCTGGAGGAAACTGTTATACAACACTTACCACCAAATGCCTTCAGAGAGAATAAATGCTTAGAACATAGGGCTCTAAAGAAATATAGAAACATAAACTATAAATGAAAAATGTCTGATCTTCCATATCAAGACGTTTTCTCTTAAATGGGATAGCCAGGTACAGCACCCAGCAATAATTAGGCAGTGATGACATCGCAGGTCAGATTACCTACCCATGTCTCCCCAGCAGTAAAAGCATTTTACTCTTTCTTTCTTCAAAGGGGAAGGATTGAGAGCTGAAGATGAATCAAGAGTGGTATTGAGAAGTACAGTTGGAAAAAATAATCATAGGACCTCATCTCCAACATCTAGGTGCTCATCACAGAGGAGGAAATTTAAGCCCACTGATCGTCACTGAGATAGGAGACCAACACAGGGACCTAGAGCAGAAAGGTAAAGCAGGGGCCAGGGACCCACAGTAAATCAGATCGGAACCATGAAAGGACCAGTATTGGTACAAGATACCCCAAGACCAAATTCTCAGCACAAAGATTTATTTGCCCTGGAGGGACAAAGGACAGGGAGTAAGAGATAAAGACAGGAGGTAGAGGATGTGTGAGAAGGAGAAAGGAGAAAGGGAGAGGGAAGAGGTATTTGCCCCAGAGAAACAAAAGACCACCTCTGGGTAGAGAGGAGAAAGATGTGACCTGTAGGGAAATGGAGATTTACAAAAGCAAAAGGGAAAACCCTGTGTTGGATGAGCTGTTTAATTATGATTAGACAGGTTAGTTATGATAGCCACAAGGGAGATTGTGGTTGCTAGACTTCAAATCTTTGATAGCTGGACCTTGGTAGTCAGCCTCGGGGGTGGGTCGGGGGAGAAGTAGCCAGATATTGGAATAGACTTTGGTGGCTAGGTTTAGGAATGTAATATGTTTTTAACAAGGAAGAGGGAATAAGGAAAGGTCTACTACTAAAGTTCCTTTAAACAAGAAAGCATCCCAGGTAATGGCATTTTGAGGAGTCTGAAAGCCTAGGGTAAGCCATACAACAAACTGGGAGACTGAAGTGTTTGTCCATCAATGGTTACACTAGTGTAATTGAGAAAGAGAGGGGCAGTCTCATCATGGTAACAATTGGAATAATTATCACAGAATAGAATTTCCCAGCAAGCTAACCACAATACCTAGATATCAACAAAGGATTGCTCACTTGTAGAAGAGAGAGGAAGAAGATAGATTTGGGTGGAAGGAGGAACAGAAATGAGATACAGATACAACGAAAGCCACATTGGACCCAGAGAACATTCTGGAGCTCTGATGGCCCTTTAGAGATATTGTGAGATGGGGGTAGATAGGTGAGGCTTTCATCCCCCAGGGTGGTACACCATTTAAGGGACACCATTAGAAGGGGGCCTGTCCCTGCCTGAGGCTAAGTTCTTGAGTGTTTTCAATAAAAGTAGCTACCATAGGCTCATAGAGAGTGGCATTACTGGAGGTGTGACCTTATTGAAGTAGGTGTGGCCTTGGAGGAAGTATGTCACTAGGGAGTGGATTTTAGGGTCTCAGGAACGCAAACCAGACCTACTGTCACTCTTTCCTCCTGCTTTCTGCCAATCCCAATGTAGAACTCTCAGTTACCTCTCCAGCACCATGCCTGCCTGTGTGCCACATGTTCCCACCATGGTGACAATGGACTAAACCTCTAAACTTTAAACAAGCCCCAGTTAAATGCTTTTCTTTATAAGAGTTGCCATGGTCATGGTGTCTCTTCACAGCAATAGAATGCATAACGAAGACAGAAGTTGGTACCAGGGACTGAAATGCTGCTGTGATAGGCCTGACCATGTTTGTTTGTTTGTTTGTTTGTTTTAAGAAATATGGATGCTGATGAACCTCCTTCAGAGAGGCTAGACCAGGTCAGGTGCAGCCTTGGGTACAAAAACAAACCCACTCTCTCTTGACCACTGGATTTGGTTCCTGTTCCCCGCTCATGCAGGGGATTGTGATCTGTGAGTCTGCCCCCTTAAATTGATGGAGGAGGGTTATCTGTCTATTGTGTTATTTTCATTGGTCAATAAAAAGACTGCCTTGGCCCCTTGATAGGACAGAAAATTAGGTAGGCGGAGTAAACAGAACAAAATGCTGGGAAGAGGGCTATGAGGCAGAAGCCATGGAGCCAGCCACCAGGTCAGACATGCTGAATCTTTTCCGGTAAGCCACCACCTAGTGGTGCTACAGATTATTAGAAATGGGTTAATATCAAGATATGAGAGTTAGTAACTAACTCTCTAGAGATAATGGGCCAGGCAGTGCTTAAATGAATACAATTTGTGTGTTGTCATTTCTGGGACTAAGCTAGCCATGTGGGAGCCGGGTGAGGCGAAAAGCAGGCCTGCCCGCAGCCCCTCACTACATTAAATAAAGAACCCTTTATAATACTCAATTCTGAGCTGGTGTGGGGCTACTTTATTCACATTCCTCTACATCTGGCGCGCAACATGGGGACTGTGGATTAGAAAAGTTGGTTGAACACTTTAAGTGCTGTTTAACGGGCATTCCTAGTAGGGACATGGAAGACAGTGGTGCTGAGCGTGATTTCACCTGTGGGGGCCTGGCTCTAGCAGTTTCAGAGGAGAAGAATTTTAGTATGTGGTATAGAGACCATTCTTGTGATTTTTGGTGAAGAATGTGGCTAATCTCCACCCTTGTCCAAAAAATCTGCCTGAAACTAAATTGAAGAGTTCTGGATTAACTGATCTGGCAGAGGGAATTTTCAGACAGCTTAGTATTGACTGTGTTGCTTGGTTACTAGTGGCCATTCAAATGCAAATCTATAATGAGAAGGAGCAAGCTGAGCAAGGAAAAATACAAAATGTACAGTCTGAGGAGAAAAAGGGCACCAGAAAATATAAACAGATTTCTGGGGGAAAAAAAAAAGCCTGATTCTAAGTGGAATTAAGGGAGTGGTGACCTCAGGGCAAAATCACACCCAACTAAGCTTCCATCTTGTGGGAAAGGAATTAAATAAAAACTTAGAGCCTGAGATAGGGGTATGTGCCTGTAATCCCACCACTCTGGAGGAAGAGGCATGTGGATCTCTGAGTTTGAGGCCACTGTGGTCTGTTGTGGGACAATGGTTTATAGCCTGTCAATTGTATTTTAATAAAATGCTGATTGACCAGTAGCCAGGCAGGAAGTAGAGGTGGGGCAACAAGAACAGGTGAATTCTGGGAAGAGGAAAGCTCATTCTGCAGTTGTGACCCAGTCTTAGAGGAAGCAAGATGTGACTGCCTCTCCAAAAAAGGTACCAAGCCACGTGGCTAACTCAGACAAGAATTATGGACTAAATATATTTTGCATTGTAACATGACTACAAGTCTATGGGAGTCAGGGAGTTGAATAAAAATAACCCCCGAAGGTTCATAGGGAGTGGCACTATTAGGAGGTGTGTCCTTGTTGGAGTAGGTGTGGCCTTGTTGGAGGAAGTGTATCACTATGGGGTGGGCTTTGAGGTCTCAGAAACTTGAGTCAAGCCTAGTGGCTCTCTTGTTCTTTCTGCTGCCTCAGACTCAGATGTAGAACTCTCAGCTACCTCTCCAGCACCGTGTCTATCCACATTCCACCATGCATCCCACCATGATGACAATGGACTAAACCTCTGAACTGTGAGCCAGGTCCAATTAAATAGTCTCCTTTATAAAAGTTGCCATGGTCATGGTGTATCTTCAGAGCAATAGAGATAATAACTAGACAGTCCTCAATTCAGGACAACCTCTCCAGTGAGCAGACATGTTCCCCTGAGAAAATTTATCTTTCATTCCTGGAAGAACATAGGGGAGGTACATTGTAGACTATTCATAGGCTCCCTCTTGGGCCACTTTGATCTTTTCTTCTTTCAAGTTCTAGGAGTAGGTTCTCCATACTTATAGGAATCCTTTTTTTTTTTTCAGGGGCAGACTTGGTAAAATGATGACAATTTGTCTGCCACTCCCCACCCTCCTCAACTGACTTTTAAGTGACCACTGGTACCAGTAGCTCCCTCCTCTAGTACCCGTTGCTCTTTGTGTCTTTCTTACTTGGTGACATGCGCCAAACGCCTACATTTGAAAGGTTTGAGTTCCTACTCACCATGCAGGGTTGCTACACTCATCCACTTCCTATTAAAACCAGTCCAGAAAGCATTCAGGGAAGCAGTGTGAATTGCATGAGTGTCAAACCTGCAACAGTCCTGAGTAAATAATTTCACTTCAGCCAAAATGGTAGCTCTTCTTCTTGCCTGCTGGTCCTCAGCTCAAAGAGTCTTAAGTATTCAGAGAAGTCATAGCTTATCCTTCACAAGATTCCTACCGGTCCTTTGGTGGTACTATTTTCTTTTAGGGAAGTAAGATCTCTGGATGTGTGCAGCCCTAAGTTGTGGGTGTAATAAACATATGTTCCCCATGTGGTTTGCTGACAGCAAGGCTCTAGTTCCCACCATTTGGTTCCTATACTTATGAATTCTACCTACTAGGTACACAGCAGTATATAATTTACTAAAATTCAAAGTATGGACTGTTTTCTGAGCAATAATGTTCCATCCCTTGAGAGGACTACTGCCCTGTCTTTAGCAGGTCACCCCACTCACTCTACCAGATCTCAGGCTGGAACAGTGTGTAGGATGGCCACAATGTCTAGAGTCAAAAACTAACCAGCTCACCTCTTCCTTAAAGCATGATTCTTGGATGGATGCCATGGTATGTGGACTCTGTACCAGAGGGCTGGATACTTGATAAACTCCTCCAGCAAGTGTGGCTGGTGGTAGTTCTGTGTACAAGAAAGGCAAATCCATACCTGGAGTATGAGTTTATGTTGGTTAAAATACAAAGTGTTGTCTTCTCCAAAAGGGAAGTCAACTTGCCAGCAAGTGTTCAATTGCTCTCCTTGAGAAATATATTGAATTGTGAGCCCAGATGCTAGCAGTTGGTTATTTGAAAGTGGTAATAGATAGATTCACCTTGGAGGTTCATGTTCTGTACTTATTCACAGCCTTTATCACCACCAGTGTGACAACATGCATTCATCCATTGTACCAACACATGGGCAGCCAATAAGAGATGCTGAACAAACCTTTCTGATCTGGTAGTATCTGCATTTCACCAGGATGAATGAGATACAAAGATCTCTATATCATAGACCTTCCTCTCCCATGTCCCATCTCATGATGATAACCCACACCCCCTTCTCCTCAAACCTTCCTGTCTTTCTCTATTCAGGCTCCTCTTTAGCCAACTGACCTATTCATTCTCCGTGGCCCATGACTTCTACGTATCCCAACCTCATGCCATTATTTTTATATACTAAGTAAGTGTCTAGGTAGAATTCCATAGCTAACTTTTCCCACTGACGATTCTCCCCCATCACTAGCTTGCAAGTTTACTTTCAAGAGATGCAGCTCTGATGACACACACCCCAAGTCCTCAACCCTAAACTTTTTCCTTTACCAGTCAGCACGTCATAGGGAGTTCATGTGCAAGCTGAGGAAAACTTCTGGTGCCATGGTGTCAGAGACCAGGAGTCTAGGCAGCATACTTGACTGGGTGTACTCTCTAGTCTACCTGGTTCCAGATCTTTCCCCTTCATCATAAGAAATTGAGGTTTCTTGACTGAGTGAACCTAATAGATCAACTCCCATGGGCAGTCCAGGTGCATGGTGACAAAATGACTGGTAGCCAGGCTTTCTACCCCATGTGAGAACACCCCACGCATAGGCTTCTGCTGAAAACGTATGTGAGGAACTCTGCTGCCTCTAGACCCTTCCGCAGAACATGGCCATGCGATCGTTTTCCCAGCATCACTATAATATCCATTTAAATACGCTCACTTCTCAGAGTCTTTCAACTCTCCACTTTCCGCAAGCAATTCTGCCATCTCCCCTCCCACAAGGCAGTTCTCTTTCTTAGTTTATTTTCTTTATTTATTAAATATTGAGTTTTAAACACATTCCAGGAACCGTGTAAGGTGTTAGAAGCACAAAGAAAAAAATAAAATGAAAAGTTATGGAAAAAAAGAGAGAAAACCAGGATTCCGTCCCCATTGCCAGAGGGTATTGTATTGATCACTTTTCTACTGCAGTGATAAAACACCATGACCAAGACCACTCAGAGAAGGAAGAGTTTACCTGGTGTCTTAGCTAGGGTTTCTATTGCAATAACGAAACACCCTGACCAAAAAGCAAGTTGGGGTGGAGAGGGTTTATCCTTTCCATACCACTGTTCATCCCCAAAGGAAGTCAGGACAGGAACTCAAACAGGGAGTCTCCTGGAGGTGATACAGAAGCCATGGGGGGTTTGCTGCTTACTGGCTTGCTCCTCATGGTTTGATCAGCCTGATTTCTTATAGAACTCAGGACCACCAGGCTGATGCGGTCCCACCTACAATGAACTGGGCCCTCCTCCCATCAATCCCTAATTTTAAAAAATACCCGTCTACATAAATGATCTTACAGAGGCATTTTCTTAACTGAGGTTCCCTCCTCTCAGATAACTTTAGCTTGTGTTGAGTTGACATAAAACCACCCAGCATACTTGGGCTCACAGTCCCAGAAGGATAAGAGTCCATTATTACAGAGAGAAAGACATCAGGCAGCCAAACCTGAAAACAGGAATATCAGAGTGTTCACAGTTTGAAACACATGCATGAAGCTGAGGTAGCCAATACAAAATGGCCTGAATTTTTAAATTCTCAAAGCCAACCCTCCTCCCCCATCTACTTCTTCCAGCGAGGCCACACCTCCTAAGCCTCCCCAAGCAGCTCCACCAATAGGGAACCAAATATTCAAGTGGCAGAGCCTGTGGTGAGTGTCCTTATTTAAACCACCACAGGCTCACAGTCTAGTTTAGCCGAGGTGGAAGAGGCATTCATGGTATTCTGTGCAGAGCATGTAAAACGAGCAGATGGATAATGGGAAATCAAAGAAGGTATGCGGATTTTAGCTGACCTGAGACCCCAGTCCCGCAGCTGAGCTTCCTGGCAGCTCATTGGCTGCCATCTTGAACGAATCTCACCAAGACACTCAGGCATGGTGGCTCTCCCTCTGCTGTGACATCAGACAGGTGACAAGGTAGAACATGGTTTCATCCAGTTTCATATGTAAACATAACACTATCCCCCACCCCTTTCTGGGTTGTTCAAAAGTAATAATTGTCTTTTTCTTTTCACGTTCTCAATACATTTCACATTGCTACGAAGCTCAGAGAGGCAGCATCTGAAACCAATTCTAGCCACAGTCAACACTTAGGAACTGAAATGGAAGGCTAAAGAGATAGATTAAAGGTGCCTGCTGCCCAACCTAACAGCTAAGCTTGATCTCTGGCACATGTATGGTAGAAGGACTTCCACATGCACACTAGGGCACATGTGCTTGTACACGCATGCACACACACAAAATAAGGGAAGGGGAGTGGAGAAAGAAGAAAGACAAAAAGGATTTGTTTAAAGTGGAAATGGGCCCAGAGTAGGGCCCGTGTGACAACATAGTCAGACAAGCAAGAACCCCCACCCCCTAGAAGAGTAACTATTATTTCCACCTCGTGAGCACTGAGCACCACCCCCACCACGCACCTGGCTTCTTCTCATTAATTTACCTGTGACATGTTGCCACACTTAATTGCATTTGGCAATTAGTAACATCTCAACACCTCTTTTAATGGAACAATTAAGAATGTGCACCTCCTGGTTGCAAAAATATATAGAAGCTGATTTTCAGGAGAAGAAGAAAAAAGATCAAACATAAACATAAACCCCCAGTGGTAACTTGGGTACAGACAACTTGGAGGGAAGCCGCTGTCTTCTTTCATTTTACAAGAATTATGTGCACACAGGCTTTTATTTTCCCCCTCTTGTTTGTTTGTTGCTTGGTTTCCCTGAATGAGCATCTCTCCAGCAGACAGCTTGGGTTGTCTGCAGAGCCACGTGGTATTAATTACAAGGAAGAATGGATGCTAAGCAGTTGCTGTTACTCATTTCTCACTCGCGTGGTTGCATTGATTGCTTGGGAAAGCAGATGCCCCAGAGGCAGTTCCCGCAGAAAGCCCCGGGGAAAGCTGCAAAGGAGCCTCCCAGCCTTTGTCCTGGTTCCCACTCTTCCCAGTAATAGATCAGTGGGGAAGCATGGACACCCCATTCCCTGAGGGATCCTAAAGAAAACTTAAATCACTGCTATTTTTATTTTCCTCCCCTCCCCTGTTAGCAACTGAGAAAAATCACACTGTTCTATTATTACAAAATTTACCTTACAGCAATAGCTTGCAAGTCTTGGGGCTCAGGGATAATTCAACGTTGTTCCTGTAGATAAGACTGAGCAGGATATGCTCATAGTCCCGTCTATTAAGAGCCATGAGGGGCACAGGATAAAATAGGTTATTGAAAGGGGTTGATCCATTTCATTTTCCAGAGCAATCACTTAGCATACCAGAGGGCAGAATCAAGAAGGTGGTCTGTGTGAAGACACACCACGAGGGCATGGGGGGCAGCTAAGTAGGTAAAGTGCCTGCTGCACAGGCGTGGGGACCTGAATTCAGATCCCCGGCATGCACATAAAAACACTGATATTACTGGGGAGGTAGAGACAGGAGGATACTATATAAACGGACAACATGACCACTCCAAGGTATTGTTGAGGGGAGAGTTTTAATTGTAGATATGAGAGAGGGGACAGACAGAGCCATCTGGAAGAGTCCAAAGTAGAGAAAGCAACCGCCTGAACATAAACAGCAGACTGGACAGGGCCATGAAGTGGGGAGGGGGAAGAAGACAGAGGCAAAGGAGACCAAGAAAGAGGGGCCAAGAGAGCACATAGCCAAAATAGGGTTATAAGGAATGAAAAGGTGGGGGAGGGGAAGCCCATGATCTGCAGAAGTTTAGGGTAGGGGTCAAGGTAAGAAGAGCTAAGTAAGAGACAGGATACCAGCGTGGACTCTATAACAGGTACCTGGGAGACTGGGAGGAGGCCAGTATGCACTTTGGTATGCTAATAGCACCACAGAAAACCATTCCTCCCAATTGGACCTGACACATAGCCTGGAGGTTTCTGGCCAGCGAGTCTAGACAAACAATCAGATCCAGGTGCAGTGAGAGACCCTGTCAGAAAAATTAGTTAGTAATTTGATTTCACCTGACATTGACCTCTGGCCTCCACATATGCACACCCTGCTGACTGGGGTTTATGATGCTGCCCTGTGTTTACCAGACCATGGGTAGATCCCAAGTTGCCTGTGCTCTGGGCCAACTCCACAGCCCACTGCTGCACTGAGACCAGAGGAACAGGAGACCCCACCTTTCCACTCACTGCCTCAAAGCCCCTGCCCTTGCTGTTGCCCACAATGCCTGCTGTCTGTGTTTGTCCCCAGTCCACCAGCCTTCAACACATAGCTCACACATGTGTTCTATACAAAGGTCCTTCCGGTTCCCTTATCCGATCTGTCTTCCAATTAGAACCCTGCCTAGGCACAGGTAGAGGGTAACTGTGAGTCATTCTGAAGTAAATTCATACACACAGGTACAAGGTATGCTTGTTTGAACAACAATATCTGTAACTATTAGGGATCTGGTAATAAATATTTCTCAAATTCAATTTTATTGAATTTTCCGACAGTGAGCCTAATTTTAAAATTCTGTTGGTTTGATCAGCAAACTATCTTTTTCACAGCCCCCGTCTGTCTACCACAGAATAGCTCAGAAGGACAGTGGAAACTGCCGTATAATTTCAGCTTTAGCCTTCACGTCCCTCGATCACTGGAGACTGGCACATCATCCACCCGGAGGGTCTGGCTGTTTGTAACCTGCGTTGTCACAGTGTCCCCTGGGGAACAGATACAATCAGAAGAGCAATAATCGCATCCTGCGAGCTGGGATGAATAGCCTCGTCTTCCAGGTCACAGGGTCAGTCATCTTCTAGCACTGGCCCGGGTTTGTGGCAATCCTTTCTCACAGTGACATTTCTCCCTGTCCTTTGCTCCCCACACTGCAGCCTGCATCTGAGAGGCTCTGATTGGACTCGCTCAGCACAGAACCTGCTGATTCAGGTGAGAAGGGAGTCGCTAGTCCCCAAAGAGCATCAGTTATCTCCTGCATGTTGCGTCCTCACGGTTACCCTGTTCTCAGCATGCGCGCGCACGCACGCACGCATGTGCACACACACCAAAGGGCTGACTGAACGCAGTAAAGCCACTTTCTCACTAATTGTATTACCCTTGCTGGTTATTAGTAAGGTCTCGCTTCCAGGACATGAAGAAAGCCAACCACATAATGATCCAAGAAACAAATGGAGCGTATCGCCGCAGTGACCGTGCAATGATAATGAGTTACATAAATCAAAAGTTCAGTAACTCACCTCTTAGACTGAGCGGTGGAGAGGGATTTTCAGTCGCTGTAATTGTTTGGTGATAGATTTTTAAAGAATAATTCCCATGTGTAGGTGTCCCAGAGCTAGAGATGTGTTTCCCCAAAGACGGTTGCCAGATGTTGTGCAAAGAACATGGTGGGGTGTGTTAAGAGAGCCTGAAGCTGATTTCAGCACTGCCACCTTGAGCTTCCTTCCCTGGGAGAGGCCTCCATATCAGGAAGGGAAACTTCCTCTCAGACTCTTGCTATCTGTAGCCTTTAGACAAGATGAAATGGGGCTCATCTGCCTTCTGCTCTGCAAGAGAGGTGAACTCCAGGCTTAATCAGCCAGCCAGCCCCTTGCCCACTCCTGGGGCTATACATCAAAGGACAAAGGACACCTTATGCATGATCATCACAGGTCCTAAGCCAGCCTAAGGCCTGAGATAACTTTCATGTCACTGAATGATGTCATACACAGTAATTTTCAGTTTACCACACAAACATTTGACCCTTTTTGTTTTGTTGACTTGTGGATCAATACTGTCAAAGTTGCTATCCTAAGTTGTTATTTTTGGAAATCATGAAGGTAATAGTTCATCTGATTACGATTTCTCAATAAAATAAACTCAAGGGTAGGAATATCCTTGGTGTCATCCTCAGGCTTGGGCAAGAAAAGATGTCGTGGGATTGGCAGACAAAATTGGGAGTCTGGGCATAGTATTTCCTGGAGAGGTAGCAAACAGATTGTGCATGCATGTATGTCCACTTGTGTGCATGTTTGTATAAGGGTATACATGCACAAGTGTGTCTGGATATGCATTCATTTATGTGCATGTCTTTATACATTTAAGTATGTTTGTGCAAAATAAAACATTCAAGTCTCCTGGTCTAAGTCTCTGGATCAAGTCATAGAAACATTTACGAAAAGAAGAACAGAAATGACCGAACTTCATCCTTTCCCCAGGCCAACAGTGTCCCCTTCCCTCTTCAAGTACAGATCCCTCCACTTCAACCACAGGGAGAAAACAATAACTCCAATCTTCACGCAGAAAGAGATCAGCCAAGCATGAAGCAAGTTGGCACCAAATTCCTTCAAAATGAGCAGATAAACAAACAAATGGGAGCTTGGAAGGAGGAGACAGTCTGTGCATAAAACAATGTTTTATTAAGTTGCTATTAAATTTCAATTGAACAGTGCTTGGGATACATAGGCAGGGACATAGTCCTGAAACTAATTGGTTTTCCACATCTGCCTTGCTTCCTAATTGGACTAATTATTGCACCGTAGGATCATGTTTGCCATACTACAGAAAGCAAGAAACCTTGATTTACAGCAAGGGGAGCAACAATTAGAAGGAATTAATTCATAAAGCAACATCTAAATAAATCATATTATGAAAAGACAGCAATGTAATTATTGTGACTGGTGGATCCCTAGTGGAAGAACATCAAACTGAACCTCAAACCAAGGTGCTGAGTTCGCCCTGTCACCACACGGTTCTGTTTCATGGAGCATGTACTACCTATGCTTAAGGCCTAATTGAGGTGCTGCGTCAGAAACAATATGGACCAACACTCCTCTCCAGTGGTGCGGGGAAAAATAGCAAGTTCTCACTACCTCTTATTTGTTCTTTGTCAGAACTAAATGAGCTCAGCACAACGTGGGTAATGTGTGGGTGACTGCAGTCTCAAAATAGGACCTTTGCAAACCTAAGTGTCATTATGAATCTCCTCTTGACATCTGGTGGCATTTAGGGAGGTGTAGCTAAGAGAGCTTATTAGTGAGAAACACATGCTAAACTTCAGTGTTTCAATAATTCATTTCCTATTGCTGTGTGGTGACAGAGGCCCTGATGGCTGTCAGGGTTCTAAAGGTCCCATAGTATGCACTGTAAAAAACCTCCCTTTATCTCAAGCACCTGTAATCCCAGTGTGCAGAACATACCTGTAATCACAGTACATGCAGTATACACTTGTAATCCCAGTGCATGTAGTACACATCTGTAACCCCAGTGCATGCAGTACACATCTGTAATCCCAGTGCATGTAGTACACACCTGTAATCCCAGTGTATGCAGTACACATCTGTAACCCCAGTGCATGCAATACACATCTGTAATCCCAGTGCATGCAGTACACATCTGTAATCCCAGTGCATGCAGTACACATCTGTAATCCCAGGTGTACAACACACATATGTCATCCCAGTGCAGTGTCATCCCAGTGCATGCAGTACACACCTGTAATCCCAGTGCATGCAGTACATACCTGTAATCCTGATGAAGGAGGGTCATCGGTCTATGTGTTACCCTCATTGATTAATTAATAAAGAAAACTGCTTGGCCTGATAGGTCAGAATATAGGTAGGCAGGAAAGACAGAACAGAATGCTGGGAGGAAGAAGGCAGTGAGGCAGATGCTATAGCTCTCCTCTCCAAAATGGACACAGGTTAATAAGATCCTTCCTGGTAAGCCACCACCTCGTGGTGCTACACACATTAATAGAAATGGGTTAATCAAGATGTGAGAATTAGCCAATAAGAGGCTGGAACTAATGGGCCAAGCAGTGTTTAAAATGAATAGTTTCCATGTAATTATTTCAGGAAAAGCTAGCTAGGAGGTGGGCAGCAGGAAGCGGCCTGCCGCTCCTTTTACATAATCCCAGTGCATGCAGTACACACCTGTGATCCCAGTGCATCCAGCATACACCTGTAATCCCAGTGCATGCAGTACACACCCGTAATCCCAGTGTGTGCAGTACATACCTATAATCCCAGTGCATGCAGTACACACCTGTAATCCCAGTGCATCCAGCACACACCTGTAATCCCAGTGCATCCAGCATACACCTGTAATCCCAGCACTGCAGCACACACCTGTAATCCCAGTTCATGCAGTACATACCTATAATCCCAGTGCATGAAGTACACACCTGTAATACCAGTGAGTGCAGTACACACCTGTAATCCCAATGCATGCAGTACACACCTGTAATTCCAATGCATGCAGTACACACCTATAATACCAGTGAAAGCAGTACACACCTGTAATTCCAGTGTGTGCAGTACACACCTATAATCCCAGTGTGTGCAGTACACACCTGTAATCTCAGTGCATGCAGTACACACCTATAATCCCAATGCATGCAGTACACACCTGTAATCCCAATGCATGCAGTACACACCTATAATCCCAGTGTGTACAGTACACACCTGTAATCCCAATGAGTGCAATACACACCTGTAATCCCAGTGTATGCAGTGCACACCCATAATCCCAGTGTGTGCAGCACACACCTGTAACCCCAGTGTGTGGGAGGCAGGAAGATCATGAATTTGAAGCAGCCTGGGTTACAGAGTAAGACTCTAACTAAAAAAGAAGAAATGAAGGATGAAGAAGGAAAGAAGTGGGAAACAGGAGTGGGAAGAAGAAGAAGAAAAGGAGAAAAAAGAAGGAAAAGAAACAAGTCCTATTTGCTTCAGTTTCTTTGTGTGCTATGGTCTAATGTTTATGGTTTCCATGCCCCAAATTTATACACTAAAATCCACTCAAAATGCAGATATCAATCTATGCTACACTGAGAACCCAGGAGGATGAGG
Organism: Myodes glareolus; assembly: GCF_982192425.1. NCBI lineage: Eukaryota > Metazoa > Chordata > Mammalia > Rodentia > Cricetidae > Myodes > Myodes glareolus. The sequence goes on from NC_142030.1 coordinate 1,871,480, forward strand.
GAATAGACTCTGTAAAGTACCGAGCACTGTCCTGGCCCCACACCGACATCTCAAAAGAGAAAATCCTGTTGCTTTGATGTCGCCCCATCTAATTCTCCTGGTATGCTATCATTGCCTCTCCCAAATACTCATGCGCTTGATCAGATGAGAAAATTGTTTGCCGCCCCAGGCTGCACATTCAATTTTAAACAAATTGCAGATCCCCTGGATAAACTCTATTAGGGGTTTCATGTCTCTTGGATATGATTCCTCCGCTCAAACAGGTAAGAACAGCAATATCCCTCTTCCCTGTGCAGCTTATCCACCCTCAGCACCAGGGATTCCGACCTAGAGGAGCAGCTCAGCAGGGTTGTCTGCGAAGGCACATTTTGGATCCTACTACTCTGTGAAGACTCCCCAAATGCAAGCAATCTCTGCTCTGATTTTGTAAACATCTATTCCACACAGATTTACTTTTTAAAGAAGGTATTGATAGAAAACAGCTTGTTTTTTTTAAAATACTGAATTAATTTTACCTCCAGGCACTTCCTCAGGAGGATGTAGACTAGCAAGAACCATCTCATGTGATATGAATTATTAGATGCCTCATTCCTGTATCTCTCTGGGAGCTGCAAGATTGTCTCACTCATTAACTAAGATGAAGTTGAATAAATGTGAGCATGGCTACAAAATTTTCAGTGGCCTCGCATAAAACAAAGAATGAAGGGTCTGAGTTTGCTTTCATGGAGCCAAGGGGCCTCACACTCCTTAGAAATCTCTGGGTGACACACCACTGCTCAGCCCACATGCCTGTGGTGTTAGAAGTAACAGAGCTGGGTGGTGGTGAACACTTGTGATCTCAGCACTGGGGAGATAGGGGCAGGAAGATTGCTTGTGAGCTTGAATTTGAGGCCAACCCAGTCTACAGAGTCAGATATGGATCAGATAGGATTACGTAGTGAGACCCTATCTCCAGGAGAGATCTGGGAGTGGAGGGAAGAAGGGAGGAAGAAGGAATAGAAGGGAGGAAGAAAGGAGAAAGACAGACAGACAAAGCAACAGAAATGATTCCATAATGTCTAGGATATCTGGAACAATTCATGTAACTAGCAGTTTCTCTCCTGCCTGCCAGTTCCCCAATAACCACTCTGAGGCTTAATATTAATTACAAATTGTTTAACTGATGGCTCAGGCTTATTGCTAACTAGCTTTTACATCTTAAATTAACCCATTTCTATTAACCTATGTATTGTCACATGGCCATGGCACTAAACTCACATCTTCCTTTTCCAGTGATTGCTGGTGTCTCCCTGACTCTGCCTTTTTTTCCCTTTATCTTTGCTTAGATTTTCCACCTGACTCTATTCTGTCTGACTATTGACCAAATTAGCTTTGTGTGTGTGTGTGTGTGTGTGTGTGTGTGTGTGTGTGTGTTTTGAGATAGGGTTTCTCTGTGTAACAGCCCTAGCTGTCCTGGAACTATAGACCAGGCTGGCCTTGAACTCACAGAGATCCACCACCTGTCTCTGCCTCCTGAGTACTGGGTTCAAAGGCATGCACCACCACCACTCAGCTTCCAAATAAGTTTCTTTATTAACCAATGATAATAAAACACATTCACAGCATATAGAGGAGCATCCTGCACCAAATCCATTTGTTACACATCCTTGCGTGAACACCTCCCACCACCACTTGGTGTCCCTGTGACTCTCTGTGGTCCCACACCACTGAACTGGGCTGCATCACCTTGTATGGTGGAGAACAAGCATAAAAAGGCAGGAAGAAAGAGCTTGCTTCTTCCAGCATGGCACAGATTCTTCTATCCAGAAACAAAGCTTTAGGTAATTGCTATATGAGTGAGAGATGAAGGGACCATTTCAGACCAGAAGACAGGGATCCCTCCTGACTTACGATGTTATATGATGGCAAAGATACATTGCATCTGCTTCCCTGAGTGGCTGAGAGATAATGTCACTCCAGACAGACACAAGCCAGGAAGGACAAAGATTTGCTCAACACCATTTGTCTGCCTGTTCTCCCTTCCAAAGACAACAAAAGTTCTTTCCTTCGTGTTGAGTGCCCCCGCTTGGGGATAATTTCTTATTCACAGCCAGGTATACCTATCCACACTGATTCTCGTTGTCATAAACACCCAGGGAAACTCTCGTGCAATAATCACCTCCTACTTTGACAACTCAACATCTCCAGCTTTTGTCTGCAAAGCTCTCTCATCTGTACCACAGGAAGGTGAGCTAATAAAGGAAACTGTATAAACTATGAAAAAGAAAGAGGATTAAAAATTAAGGAAGTGCAGAGATGAAATAAAACATAATGAAATGCAATTTTCTAAAGGGCAGTAATCAAATTCTGACTTGAAAATTTCTTGAACTTATAGTAGATCTAGCTGTCATATTTCTTCAATTATATGAAAAACAAGTACAAAATAACACAAACGTTTTGCAAAGAAGCCAGTGACCTCTACAGGCATATAAATTACATCATTCTAGGGGCTGGGAGGATGGCTAAACAGTTAAGAGTCCTTGGTCCTCATGCAGCACCCACACCAAGCAGCTTAAACTGCCTGTAAGTCAACCTCCAATCTATACATGATGGGAATCTCTTGTTATCTAAAACAGGAGACATTAAAAGGTCATAAGCACATGCTGTAGAGAGCCCGGGAATGTGGAGAGTTGGTTCAAACAAACATCCTGTGTAAGAGAGATTTTTATGTTCAGCTTAGCGGCTACACTCAGGAGTGTCATCTAACAAGCCAGGGTAAAAATTCACAAGCATGAGAAACGAGGCTTTGTCACCAGAGCTTCAATATGAGAAACCGAGGATGATGGTCTTCACAGTCACTGACGGCATTTAGGATCATCTGGTGCATTTAGGTCATTTAGGTCATTTAGGTGCACCTTTGTACGTATCTACGAGGACATTTCCAGGGAACTTCCACCAAGGAGGAAAGATGCCTGGGCTGGAATCTTGGACCGTATGAAAAAGCCGAGCACGGCAGCATCCATCTCTCTCAGCTTTCTGGCTGTGGAGGTAATGTACCTCTACCTCGGGAGCCTGCCGCCACAGCTAGGGTACCTCTCACCTTCCCCTCCCCTCAAAAGATAACTGTGCCCCCAAAATGTGATTAACTCAACCCTCCCTTCCTAAGTTTTTTTTCTCAGGTATTTTCTCATAACGACAAGGAGATGAATACAACCGAGACGGACGTGGGAAGGAGGAAGGCTATGAGCAACATCGGTGGTAGGAGGCGAAACAGACCTAGAAAAGTTCATGAGAGGGTCAAGTCTTTTCCCCTCCTCCTCTCAGGTTGTCCAGCAGAGGCCTCAGGAACTAGGCTAGCAAAAGACAATTAACACTAGAACAATATAATGCATGGAAAATACAGGTAACCCTTGGTTTACAGTGGGCTTCCATCCTGATAAATCCATCACAACTCGAAAATATTATGTACAGACGGCAATTTAATGCTTCTAATTTACCAAATGTCAGCACCTAACCTGGTCCACCTTGAATGTGATCGGAGCATCGACACGATGCTCAGTTGGGCAAAAGCATCTCACACGAAGCCTGCTTCATAGCACGATGTTTCACAGTGTCATTGACCGAGCACTGCACGGAAACGAAAACAAATCCGTGTGCTGCACTTGACACAATGGCTGCATCGAAAGCATGTAAGCCAAACTAATAAACCAGGGCTCTTCGTTTCCTTTCTGCCCTCTTTAAATCCTACTTTAAATAGCCAGACTCTGGTAACAAATGACAGATCGGCAAGGAAAAAACAAGTTTAAAAACAGACGTGTATGGGAAATACCTAGAGAAGTAAGTAAATCTCTGAGTTTGCTTTGAATTTACCGTTAAATGCCACAGTCTGATGAAGCAAAGCATGGAAGGGGTTGGAGGTACAGGGAGGCTGCTTCTGGGCAAGTGCCCAGGCAAAGAGCTGGAGCAAGGGGAAGGGCTGCAAGGGAAGGAGACTCAAGTCTGACGCTTGCTTTACTAGCAGGAAAGTTAGAGATTAGAGGTTCAGAGGCAACTTGAGGTAGAGTGTGCATCCAGTGTGTGCAAAGCCCCGGTAGCTCACATCCCCAACACCACAGGGGAAAAGTGTGTAGTGATTTAGATTTCCCTTCTTTGCTACAGAGAAGAGGCCACCTCACAAACGGAATACCTTACAGAGTCAACTTCTCTCACAAAAAGGCTTGCTTTTCCCTCCTTCTGTCTCTGTCTCTCTTCCTTCCTACCACAAAAGCATGAGGACCCCAGGCTACATGCAGTGACGACACTCCCATCTCAATCCTCAGCTCTGGCTAGGTTCTTAGCCCACAGTCAGCAGCAGCCCCATACCGTGAGTGGGAGGGTCTTCCGATAACTCTGCCTGTTGCTGTATGGACAGGTTTTTGACTCAATGCTTCATTGTGGGTAGGCAGATCTTCAGATGATTCTGTCCCTTACTGTGAGTGGGCCTTCTGATGATGATGCCTGCTCCCAGTTCATCGAGTCGTCTAGCTGATACCCCACACCTTGTGAAATGTAGGAGATGCTCTGCTGAGATTCTAGGCCTGTGGGTTACAGGAGCCCAGCAAATGATTCTCTTATTTCCATACATTTTAGACTAATGCATTAGGTATCCATAGTAACTGGACTATCATCTTAATGAAAACAGACCTAACAATAACAGGCCTTCCTAGATTTTTGCATTCATGACTCCGGCTCCAGTGGCTCATGGTGCTACTCTAACCTTATGGAAAGAGGAAGTTCCCCGATGAAGACGCAGAGCCAACTGCCTTGAAACCAAACCTTTTCAGTTTTCCTTCCTTTTTACCCCCTTCGTTGCTGCCCTGCATGTGGTGTCTAGGAGACAGGTCAGTCACACACATGTGGAGATGTGAGAGTCAGTGTGTACAGTTTTTTCTACGATCCAGCTGCCCGGGTTCCAACCCTGTTGTCTCTCCTGTGAGTTGAGAGACCTGGCTAATTTGAGAAATGATCCCAGGTCTCTGAATTAGTGAGGAATTTAGAACAGTGCAGGTATAGCAATCCCCATCAGTGAGTGTTCACCATGACTCACTGTGCCCTGGGCCCCCACTTTATAAGAACCTAATCTTGATCACTTATGCCTCTATCCAGAAGGGGGAAATACATGAGACCACAAGGAGATGGACATGAAACCTGTACCCTTCCCTTCAGAGCATGTCCAGGACCTCATCTGAATGATGTCCCTAACCCAAGGGACAGAAATGTGTACAGCTACATCAAGACAGGCACCATGCCTGTGCCCTTACCTCTAGAGGATGCTCAGGGTGTCAGGATCCTGCGACTACCTCAACCCATGGTACCAAATATGTCTGAGTGGTACAAATGGTTACCAACCCCGGTCCTTCATCCTAACAGTGAACTGTGCTGTTGGCATCCTTGTTCAGAGGTCCAGGAGCAGCAAACACTTGGGTTCTTGTATGAGCTGTGGCTACTTCTAGCCCTGCAAGCTCGGGGTGCTCACTGGTATTTGTAGAGCCTTTTCTGCTATGGGATGGAGCTGGGGGTGGAAAGAGAAGGGGATATGATAATGGAAAGGGAGCAGGGACGGCTAACCATAGTTGGGTTAATTTTGCCATAGTTGGTGGATATGGGCAACTTAACAGGACCTAGACTCACATGGACGACAAACCTCTGGGCACATCTTTGAGGGATTTTCTAGATTGGATTGAGCTGGAGAGACCAACCCTAAATGTGTGCCTCTAGACTATGGGCTGTGGTCCCATAGAATACAAAAACAAAAAGAGCAAAGCACCCACATTCATCTGTCTGCTCCTGAACGCAGATGCAGTGTGGCCAACTGCCTCACGTACCTGCCACCATGCCTTTCCCAGGAGGATTTTGTGGAGGTGATTACATCACTATGAATAAAGGGCTCAGAGGACCCTCACTCCTTCCTCCAGAAGAAGACATAGCAACAAGGTGCTGTCCGTACAGATGGGAACTCCAAGCTGCCAATCTGACTGCACTTCGGTTTTGGACTTCCCAGCTTCAAGTACTGTTTGTTGTTTGAATGCCACCCACTGTGGTAATATCTTGTCTGTACTCTAACAAATAAAGCTTGCCTGAAGATCAGAGGGTGGAGCTAACCACACTAGTTAGCCATAGAGACCAGGCAGTGGTGGCACACACCTTTTAATCCCAGCACTAGCGAGTCAGAGGCAGATGGATCTCTGTGAGTTCAAGGCCACCCTGGGCTACACAAGATTGAATCAGTCTAAAAGAGAAGCAGAGCTCACACAAAGGTGATTCTCAGCACTTGAGATCACAGGCATTTAATCCCAGCATTAGGGAGGAGGAGCCAGGAGTGATACAGCTGGGCAGAGAGAAAAATATAAGGGGAAGGAGACAGAAGCTCAGATGCAGTCTGAGGACTTGTAGAGACAGGATGCCCCATTCAGTCTGAGGATTTCATAGAGGTAAGAACTTGTACCTGGCTGCTCTGTTTCTCTGTTGTTTCAGCTTTCACCACCTAAAATCTTATGACTCCGGGTTTTTATCATTAAGGCCAACTAGAATTCACACTACAACCCAATGAGTTGTTCTTGCTGCAGCAGCCCAGAGAGCCATGACAAGAGCCACAGGGCTCATACTTGCTGCTCTCAAGCCACTGGGCAAGTCATGTCATCCAGACTATGGGGTAGGGAGGAACAACCTTTCCCAAAGATAAGTGGTGATTATCCTTAATATTCCAGATAAACAAATCTTTTCATCCTTCTCATCCCTCCTTTCCCTGTTGTCACGGGAGCTCTCTAACCTGGGGGCAGCACTTGGGAATGCGTTTTTGTTTTGTTGTTGTTTTTTTTTTTTAATAATGGCTAACCAGGTTATTTGGGAGAAGGGAGAAATTGGATGGCAATGTTTAGTGGTGACAAATGCAATACAAGCGAAAGGAGGAAGTCTCACTCCTTATCATGGACTAAGGTCCAATAATTGAAAAATTATTCCCACAGGCTAATGAAGTAACAATGGGGGATCGTCCCCTAAGCTCTTCTATTCAGTGCCTGAACCCACAAAAAGAATTAACAGGAAGGAAGCTTAATAGGTGAGGAGAACGTACATCTGATGTGAAACTAAAGGTGTTATTTATTACGAGCTACACGATCTGGGTGGTCTTGTGTCCACTTGACACAAGTGAGAGTCATCAGAGAAGAGGGAGCCTCAGTTGGGAAAATGCCTCCTATGATCTGGCAGTAGGCAAGTCTGTAAAACATTGCCTTAATTCACGGTCAAGGGCAGAGGGCCCAGTTATTGCAGGTGGTGTCACTTCCTGTCCTGACTTCCTTCAACAGCGACATGGAAGTTTAAGTCAAATAGACCCTTTCATCCCCAACTTGAAATTTGGTCACGGTATTTCTTTCCAGCAGTAGAAACCATAAGTAAAGACAAGTTGGTACCTGTTGACAGACATGACTATGTTGTTTGGGGAGGATTTGCGAAGGACTTTGGAACTTTATGAAATAAAACCATTGAGTGTTCAATGCCTGGTGAACTGTTTGGTAGGCATATTGAAGACAAGAATGTTGAGGACAATACAGATGACAGAGGCCTGGCTTGTGAAGTTTCAGAGGGAAGTTTAAAGACTCTACTGGGGCCATTTACTATTTTCAATAAGGAGTCTAGGGTCTGGTCAGCTGGAGCTGAGAAATTAATAGTTAAGAAGTGACCAGCATCATTCAGGTGAACTCTTCTGGGAAGTGTTTCCTGAGAGTCAGCACACAGAGTCTGTGTTGCAGAGGCAGCCAAGGTTGGACATCACACTGCCAGTCAAACTTTATAGTATAAGAGTCACCCAGGTGATACTGGTTTTTGAAGGCATGAAGGGGTCATAGAGAGCAGCTGAGGCTTGGCACTGTGAGAGGCCAGGAGAGGCCGTTGGTGAATCTACAGCTTCAGGAGCAGTTGAAGGCCCAAGTTTGTAAGGTCAGTGCAGAGAAGTTGAGGCTTGACACCATAAAGAAATCCTAGGAGAGGCTTCTGGTGTAAGTGTAGTCCAGTTGCAGCAGAAGACACCAGCGTCTTGGAGATGTCAGTACTACAGGATGACCACCAAGAACAGCAGCAGCAGTGGAGTGGAGCCAGCAGGGGCCGAGAAGACAGGCTGTGTGTGCTGCAGAGGGCAGGGCTGGAGAAGAGGCCCAAGCCCTTTGGAGGATCCAGACATTGGACACTGAGTTATTCATGCAGCTGGAATTTGGTTTTGTTTTGCTCCATTTGGGATGGTGCCCTGGCCTTCCCTCTTGAAGTAAGGAAGTTATTTAACCTGATTTTTATTTTTTTACAGGAGCTCACACTTGAGAAATCTCAAACATTTAAAAAAGAGATTTTGGATTTTTTAAGAGACTGGGTGTGTTAAATGGACTGAACTTTTGTTTGAATTTAAAGTTATTTGTGTTTTTAATGTGAAACCTCAAGGGTGAATGAGAAAGGAATGGTTTAATGGGGATGTGTGTGGGGGTTGAGTTGACAAGAGGTCAGTTGTACTGGCTAGTTCTACATCAACTTGACACAAGCTAGAGAGGAGGGAGCGTCAGCTGAGAAAATGCCTCCATAAGATCAGGCTGTAGGTAAACCTGTAGGGCATTTTCTTAGTTAGTGATGAATGGGGGAGGGCCAAGTCCATTGTGGGTGGGGCCATTGCTGGGCTAGTGGTCCTGGACTTTATAAGAAAGCAGGCTAAGCAAGCCATGAGGAGCAAGTCAGTAAGAAGCACTCCTCCGAGGCTCTGCATCAGCTCCTGCTTCCAGGTTCCTGCCCTGTCTGAGTTCCTGTCCCGACCTCCTTTGATGATGGACAGCAATATGGAAGTGTAAGCCAAATAAAGCCTTTCCTCCCCAATTTGCTTTTTGGTCATGGTGTTTCATTACAATAATAATAATAAACCCTAACTAAGATAGTACAAGAGAATTTTATTTTTTAAAAAATAAACAAACAACACCAACCTAGTTCCTTTCCTATATAACCCCACACACACACACACACACACAAAAAAAAAAAAACTCCAGCTAGGTTTTTATACTATCAGAGAAAAGAAAAACAGGAAATATGTGGAGAAATGTCAAGGCAAAGGAAAGACAGCTAGAAAACCACTAGCAGAATATGTTAAGCTGTTAATAGTGTATACACATAGACTCCTTTCTATAATAGGGAGTACAGATGCGCCCTTTCAAGATAGAATAAAAAAGCATTCACAAGGTGTTGACATGTCTCAGTAGGTAAAGGCCTCTCAAGTTTAGATGAGGCCTGTGTTTGATCCCTGGGACCCACGTAATGGTAGAAAGAGAGAACAAACCCTGCCTGAGAGTGCCCCTCCATCCTGTCTCCCACGGAAAGGATCAAGAGGTCTTTCTCTGGCCTCTTTTACAAATGGCATTTATTTTAGGAAGATAGAACCCTCATGACTTCCTTAAACCTCTGAACTTCCGTATGTTTTTGGGAGCATTTTGCAGACAAGTGTGAGGTTCAGAGAGTTTACTGGCCTTCCTACAGTCGCACAGTGTGACAGCGACTGAGCTTATATTTCAATCCATCCCAAATTGCAACCTTCTATTGAATCACCTATCCTTAGCATCCAGTGAAGAGCAGAAGTAGAGAGAACACAGCAAATAAGTGCTGGGGGTGGGAAGTAATGCGATGAGTCAGCTCTCTTTAGAGACCGCAGAGCTCTGGAGGACACCTAGAGGAAGCACATGGCTACTTCAAATGATAGTTTTAGCAGGGTTTCTGCCTTCCTCCCGTCTCCTTGATCACTGTGATCTCTGCCAAAAGAGGTCAAATGAGACACCAGACTGTAGTGTAGAAAACACAGTTCATTAGAGAGCCAACAGGGACATCATCAATGGAAGAGAGTGGACAGTGGTCAAAGGGGTCCCTGGGCCATTCTATATACTTGGATAGACCTTATGCTATTTCGTAAAGTTTCTGGAACAGACCGTTTTCTGCTTGGATGACTGACAGTCCCATTTGGATTAACTCTGACAATGTTATGTCTTTGTTCTTTCCTAGAAAGCCCCTGGCTGGAGAGTAATCTTAAGATCTTTGGATAAGAATGTCATATCTCCCTCCAAGGCACAGAAATGACTCAGAGCCCATTCTTTGACCAGCAATCAGAGTTCTTATTGTTCCAGTTCCTAGTAGATAAGCTGCCAGTTGAGGGAGGGACCTTGAAACCCGCTGATGCCTGACTACCTATCCAGCCAGCAACATAGGATGTGAGCAGAAAGCAGGAGCCAGACTGTGGGATGAGGATGGAGTGAGGAACGCTGGAGATGTCCTGGTGAAGAGGTCGAATCAACCTTCAAGGCCCAGCTGAGCCTACATCTTCTCTCCACATCTTTCAGTTACATTGAAATCAGGTTGTACCCTACTCTAAGTTATCCCCATATTGGACGAAACAGTGGTAGAGACTCCATTTCACAAGTAGCTTTTGATTCCATTCTGAGGGAGAAAAGTAAATATATCCTGTGAGTAGATCCACAAACTGCACCATCTGTCACACGCAGAGAGTAATAAATCCAGCACAGAGTAATAAATGACTAATTCATGAGACTAGAAAGGAAGCCACCCTATGTGTTTATTGTGGGGAACTGAAACTGTAGAGGCACAAGGGTGTATTAAAATCATATTGAGGAAATGAGGTCCAGGAACTTATCAGGCACATCAGACTGAGGAAAGGGTTGAACTCCCTGGCTTGGACCCCATAAAGTGATAGACACCTAACACTGTGAAGGCATGGCCCATACCAGAATTTCATCAGGTCTGGCATGTGTGTGAGGACCAACTTGCTTCTGTCCCCAGCTGAGGTGCAGACTACTCAGCCGCCTGTCTGTCCACCGCTCACCTGTCTGGCTCTAAACCACCACCATCTCTTGCTCCTGCCCAGTCTCCTGCCCTAGGGTTGGTTTGGCCACTTTGCTCTCAGACCTGTCTCCAGAACTCCACCAGGAGTCCCCACAGCAGTTTGCTTCCTACTGGTCTGGTTGTTTACCTTATCAATAGGACTTCTTCACAGCCCACACTGAAACCTCTTGATCTCTCTGCAGGAGCCACTTTAACTTGTATCCATCCTATAATCCATATACACATATACTCACCGGATGCTGTGTGGTATGAGAATTGATATCAGTAATTAAGATTAGGATAAGGAACTTGCATTTGCCTTGGACAGGCTATGGAAACAGGTAGATGTGTGTGTGTGTGTGTGTGTGTGTGTGTGTGTGTGTGTGTGTGTGACATTTTGCTGTCATTGAAGCAGCTAAGCCTTGTGAATTGATCATTATTCAATAGCTTCTGACACAATGAGAAGACACAAACTTGCTCCTCTGTGCTTCTGGCCTAGCATGCTCATATCAAGTGGGTGCAGACTGCAGGTCGTGAAGACCTCTGTAGCTTGGTTAAAATGCCCTTGTCTGTCTCCTGCTACTGGTGATAGCTTTGCCTTCCTTCCAAAGGAGTGAACTTCCTCATGGCCAGGATGGTATTGAACTCACCAGCTTCTCAGACCACTCTCCTGTCTGCTGGATGAGAATTCTTCCTTGGATACTTCCCCCTGCAGGCAAGGAGAGCACCCCGTTTACTAGAGAAATCTTCTGTGGTCATATTTGAAGAGGGGTAGAGCGGGGCTCGTCCTGGGAGGCTTGCTGCTATTTGTAGACTGGAAGATGGTCTTCTCTCAACTCAGGATGTTCCTTGGTGCTTAAAAGCAATGCCATTTACTTACAAATTACAGTGGTCTTGATGCAAATGAGCCACTCTAGGATGGTTTCCTATTTCCAAGATTAGCTAAGAAGTGGTGGGGAGATTGACCAAGGATGCAAAATGCTCAGCCTGACCTGAGGTCTATGAAAATCAAGCTTCTGGTTTAATTATTCCCATTTCTGAAGTAAGAGGCAATTAGAACCCAGCAAACTGGCAGGAGGAGGATTTTGCTTTGATTTATGTGCTTCAAAGCCAGCACAACAGGAGAGGGCTTTTGACCCAGCAGTTTGATGAAGTTGCTGAGAGCGGAGACAGCATCCCAGGCTAGACTCGACCCCAGCCACCCAGGGGAATTGGGGTGAACCACTGAGTCCCTTTGCCCTGAGCTCCTCTGTGAGACAGAGAGAGCTATCCCTCGCCCTCTTTATGAGACGTCTGGGAGGGAATATTAATCCAGCGACTGGTCTTCAACAATTTGAAATTTTAAAAGTGCTTCTGCGTGCATCGTTTCATCTCATCTCCACGAGAGCATTCAGTGGGAGCGGTTATCATCTGCATTTCCAGGAGGGAAGCTAAAGCTCGGAGAGGTTGAGTTGCCGAGCCACACAATCAATTAGTAATGGTGGCGTCCTGCTTCCAGCTCCAAATCCCAGTAGGCCTCCTTCCCCCTACAGATAACACGGGATGTGAAGATAGACAGCCATGAATAGAAAAGCAAACCCCCCCCCCATGGCTCAAAGAGCTGTCTCTATGCCCGTTCACTTTATTTTGCCCACCGCACAATAAAATCATTATTAGTCTACTTTCCAATGAGGAAACTGAGTCATGACAGTCAGGAAGACAGGGTCTAGAATACATATCCTGAAGCCCTACCAATTACTTTACTGTTTTCATATGACTGAGCAAGAGATGGAACTTAGTACTGTCAGGTACTGTAGTAACTGTTGAAATCCTGACCTAAGTTACTCCATATTGTGTAAAACTGTGTTTTCTCAAACCATGGCTTGACTGAGAAACTCCATTTTATCAGGTTTTTATGACATTTTGAGGATAGAGGATGACTTTGCATCTAACTGGACATGTAGACAATACTATCTGTCTGGTCCCACTCACAAAACAGACTATGGGAAAGGGTACCACCCTACAAGGAATTGGGAACTAAAGGAGCTCATGAACATATTGATACCAAGTCAGAAACCCTTCCTGAGAACTTCCAGGGTCACCAGACTGAGAAAATATGCTTATGTGACCCCCAAGTCCATCTCTAGAGTACTAAGGGGAGCAATCTGATTCCAACAAGCCTGGACAGTTTTAGGGAATAGCCTCACTAACATAGATAGCAGCCCCTATTTAGGGGTGACCTGTCAGCTCACCAGTGCTTGGGAGTAGTTTCAGTTCTTGTCAAAAAGGTTTCCAATCAGCACCATTGATCCTGGAATCCAAGGCAACTCAGGTTTAGGTGTCTTAGTGGAATCTGAACAGAACACTGTAAAAGCCGACAGTCAAGTGTCTAAAGGAGAGAGAAATAAAATGAAAGTAGAGACTTCACTCTGCTTTGAGTTGTGTGTGGGCCCAAGTGAGGAGTTGGTGCCTTTTTCATGGTTGATGATAATCTGCCTTAGAAGATCTAGCACTGAGAATATATGGCTGAACCTCTCACCTGTGTGAAGGACCCTGCATGCTCTTTGACCTTGGCTGGCAGAACATCCTAAGTGATGGAGAAATGTAAGGTTATGGATAAGTTGAAAGTCACACTGATCTTGGGCCTGTAACAGTTGCTATGGGACAACAGTCTTGTACCCTGTAAAAATTTGTCAGTTGTAATGGTTTAATAAAACACTGATTGGCCAGTAGCTAGGCAGGAAGTTCAGGCAGAGTGACTAAGCAGGAAGTATAGGCAGGGCGACCAGAATAGGAGAATCCTGGGAAGAGGAAAGGCTCAGTCTGCAGGCATCACTCAGACACAGAGGAAGCAAGATAAGAATGCCTCACTGATAAAAGGTACCAAGCCACGTGGCTAACACAGACAAGAATTATGGGTTAAGATGTAAGAGTTAATTAATAAGAACCCTGAGCTAAAAAGCCAACCAGTTTATAATTAATGTAGACCTCTGTGTGTCTCTTTGGGACTAAATGACTGCAGGACCAGACAGAACAGAAACCTCTGTCAACAAACAGCCACTTACTTTCAACCTCTGAACATGACCTAACGTTCTTGTGACTGTTGGGAAATTGGGCGAAATATCACTAGTCTGCATGGGCCTTTAGTTTCCATCAACTCTAAACCTAAGAATGATAGTAGGTAAATAACAACATCTGTGACCTCTGGAAAAGAGACGCCCACTCCCTGCAGCCAGTCTACACAGTTCCCAGTAATGTGCTCTTGGTGAATGTGTGTTTATGGCCCTCTTTGTCCTGTGTCCCTGAAGGTTGATATGACCTCTATCATAGCACACATCCATTGGAGTGACTTGAATCCATGCCCTTCTTCCTCAGCTTCTGCCCATTTCCTGCTTCCCAGACAACCAGACCTTGAGGTGTCTCAAAGGAGCTATAGCCTTGCCCACATCCACGCACCCCCACATTTAGCTGTTTCTTCCCCTGTTGAGCACCTTGAGTTTTTAAGGTCAGAACCTAGAGTCCTAACAAGCTCGGTTCAACCATTTTTCCTCAATTAAAGAAATGGTTAATGGTAAAAGGCAGAGAAAAGGAACAGCTTAGTCATGAGGTACAGAAAGCCTGGAAGCAGGAGACCTGAGTTCAATCTCATAAACGCAGAGAAAATAAAAAACAAACAAATGTCAGTGGTGCATGCTTACATTCCTACTGAAAGACTAAGATAGTCGGATACCTGGGACTCACTGGACAGCTAGCCTAAGACTCTTGGAAAGTCCGAGGAGAGAGATCCTGATTAAAAAAAAAAAAAGTAGAAAAACAGTAAGCAGTACCTTAGAAACATCTGATGTCCTCTGGTCTACACTCACACACAGAAGAATGCTCTAGCGCATACTCTTGTGATGTAGGTGGGCCTTCTGTCTATGTGTTATTTTCATTGGTCAATAAAAAGACTGCCTTGGCCCTCTGATAGGACAGAAAGTTAGGTAGGCGGAGTAAACAGAACAGAATGCTGGGAAGAGGGCAGTGAGACAGATGCCATGGAGCCAGCCACCAGGTCAGACATACTGACTCTTTCCCGGTAAGCCACCACCTCGTGGTGCTACACAGATTATTAGAAATGGGTTAATCAAGATGTGAGAGTTAGCCAGTAACTAACTCTCTAGAGATAATGGGCCAGGCAGTGTTTAAATGAATACAATTTGTGTGTTGTTATTTCCGGGGCTAAGCTAGCCGTGCGGGAGCCGGGTGGAATGAAAAGCAGGCCTGCCTGCAGCTCCTTCTACACTCTTGTCCCTATATATATATATGAACATACATACACAGACTTACATACATACACATGAGAAATGCTCCAGCACACACACCTGTCCCTATATACATATGAATATGCACACACACACACACAAGGAAAGCATCAGCACACACATCTGTCCCTATATATATACATATAAACATGCACACACATGCGCGCGCACACACACACGCACACGTGCACACATGAAGAAAGGCTTACTTCAGTTTATGGCTGGTCTCTGTTCCTCTGGGAACTGTTGTGAGGCAGAACATCATGGTGGGGAATATATATGGAAGCCAGCTATTCACCTCAAAATAGATTGGAAGCAAAGGAAAACAGAAAGGACCAGGACCATATGTTCCCTCCACTAGATTCCAACTCCCATCACACCCCAGTAGCACCACAGTCTGGTGACCCATACTTTAGCATACAGCCATTGAGAGACTCTTAAGACTCAGGGCAAAACAGGCTTGTACAGTTGGCTGGCTGATTGGTTGGTTGGCTGGTTGAGGAGTTTGTTTGTGGTCTTGGGGATCAAAACCTGGGTTTATATATATATATATATATATATATATATATATATATATATATATGTGTGTGTGTGTGTGTGTGTGTGTGTGTGTGTGTGTGTGTGTGTGTGTGTATGTGTGTGTATTATTCAGCCATACCTAAGTGTTTCATTATTCATCCATACCTAAGAAGCTTTGCAGCTTTTTACTTAAGATAAACCATGAGCAAATTATAGCTCATGACCAAAGAATTATCTAATAAAACAACCTGTAATTAGCTTCTTCCAACTTGCCATCTACTGTGAGGCAGACAGAACTGAGAAGTCAGAACACATGTGCCTAACTGCCTAGACCTCAGTTGGATCAGCTCAGTCCTTTCAACTCCTGGCACACGCTCCTTAACTAACTATTGAACATTTAATCCATGGTAAGTGACCTGATTCAGAATCTTAAGTTATATCACATATTTGCTGCCCCTTCCCCATTGCCCAGACCCTGGGTACTGTTTACTTCAGCCATGTACCAGGCTTAGTAGAATTCCTGGTCCCAAGATTACCTGTCTTGGAACCAGCAAGATGGCTTAACAGGTAAAGAGTCTTACTACCCAGTGTGACAAACTGAATTGGATCACATGGTGGCATATATGTATGCACACATGTGTGTATATACACACACATACTTAAAAGATTAATTACCTGTCTTTCTCATCTTTTCCACAATTATAGAACATTTAGTACTTCTATTTCAAGGGTTTAGTCTTTCCTTTCATAAGATATTTGAGTGCAATTCCTATGCTTCCTTCGACATGTATACACACACATGCACACACACACACACAGACACAAGATCTTGCTTTAGGGTAAGAAAAACTTAGTTATCAGAAACACAATGGCTAGCAAGAAAAAAAGAAATGTTCCTATTTCATCTCAGGGAAGGTCACCTTGCTGTCTATAAAGGAAATTGATTTCTCCTAATGCAGCAAAGAAAAAGCCAAAAAATACGTTGAATTGTTGACATTTAAAAAAAAAACCTAACAGGTTGGGCATAAATATTCTTCTGCACGCTTTCAGGGGCTCTAGTCAAAGCATCTTAATGAAGGCTGGCTCCGAGAGGGCTGGGTGATCCAATCCTGGACAAGAAGACAGCAGGAATGTAGGGAGGTCATAGAAGGTACCAGCACACCTGGTGCTGGAGGCTGCTGGAGGCTGACCCCAGGGGCCCAACCTCCACTGCTTTCTCCTAGTTCCCTGAACTGTCCATCCCACAGAGATTCTTCGAGAAGCCCAGACATCTGTGTAAGGGCCATGGAGGGGAAAGGAGAAGAGAGAGATTCATGGGCAACCTTTGTGCTGCTGAAGTTTCAAGCTATATGACAATGTGTGTATTGCTCTCTGAAAAAATGACATGTAGACTCAGATAAACTGAAGCTTGGATTGCAAGGTTATCATAGGGCTGCATGTCTTCCAAACAAGCACATTTCTATGCCTCTTAAAAGCGCTGGATGAACTGACAATGCCTGACCACATTGAAGATACTGCTGTCCCCGATGCTCTGTATCCTGCCCCTCAGGATGGTTGGTCCAACATTGTGGTCAACACATCACTGTTGCCAACTCAGTGGATCCTACAGACAGTAGCTGCTTGAGACTGAAGGCAGCAAGGGAGGCAGGGTTACCCGG
Source organism: Myodes glareolus (assembly GCF_982192425.1). Classification (NCBI taxonomy): domain Eukaryota; kingdom Metazoa; phylum Chordata; class Mammalia; order Rodentia; family Cricetidae; genus Myodes; species Myodes glareolus. Next base: position 1,888,806 of record NC_142030.1, read on the forward strand.
CAACTTAATGCCCAGGTGTATCACTGTGAGAAGTCATCTGCGCTCGCTGGAATTCTTTGGTTGTTTTGGTTTTGGTTTCTCCTTTTGAGATAGGGATCCACATAACACAAGCTACCCTTCAATTTTCTCGATAGCCGAGGATGAATTAAAATTTCTGATTCTTCTACCTTCACCACCCAGGTGCTGAGACTACAGGCATGTGCCACCTTGCCCAGTTAATGTGGTGCCTGTGAAGGAAGGAACATGGGGCCTCATATGTGTTGGACGGGCACTGTATCAGCTAAGCTACCTCTCCCCTCACCCCCCAGGCTTTGATTTCACTCCTAAAAATGAAGTTTGTCACACTGCTACCACTTTGAAGATTGGAGTACAATAAAAACTCAGAGAGAGAAATTGGGGTTCAACCTGAAGATCTGAAAAGCCAAGTAGCCAGCCATTGTCTCTCACCTCCACTTCAGTCCGAAAGGGCGACTCTGTCTCCAGGAATCTCAGAATGAGACTGTGTCTGAGAACTGTTTCCTCCCATTTTATAATCCTCTCTAGTTCTGGGATTAAGGGCATGCACCACTACAGCCTGGTTTCTATGGCAAGCTAGTGTGGATATTGGGATTAAAGGTGTGTGTTATTGTTGCCTGGTCTGTAAGGCTGGCCAGTGTGGCTGTTTTACTTTTCTGGTGCTCAGGCAAGTTTTATTTATTAAAACACAAGTGAAATGTCGCTACAGAAAGATGGCTGTGACGAGGTGAGCAGAGTCTCTGTCTCTCTGTCTTAGTGTTAGACACCTGATGCCTGGGTTAGCGAGAACCCGGAGGCAAGAATGGGATGACCCTCTGCCCATATCCCATCTTCAAGCAGGTGAAGGCTCAGTGCTGTGTACTGCCCCTGTGCTTTTTTTTTTCTTTAAAAATGCCAGAGGGCTCACGACGGTGGGCTTGAGTGCTCACAAACCCAGGGCCATCCTGTCTTTCTGTGGCATCCTTCTGTGATGGGAAGAGAAGAGAAAATGCTTACTAGAACACGTTCAAAAGCTCATCTGTCAGCACTGCTCCTGCTCAGGCCTCCAGAGAGGGTGTGGGAATGTATGACATGTCCTAGCAGACACTAGCTTGGATGCCACGTCACCATAAAGATGCACTAGGTCCCCTTGCCTTTCAGCGCAGCGCCCCTAGCAGAGTGAAGGCCGTCATGAGGTCCTTGTGCCAACCTCTGTCTGTCAGCCATGCTCTCGCTGGTCTCCAGTTGGGAGCCCTAGGTTATAGATGTAGGCGCCCACCACGCATCAGAGCTTCCAATTTGTGGTTCAGGAAAAGAAGCCCTATTAATGTGGCACCCTTTATACCACTGCAAATCCCAGCTACATTTAAGTCAGCTGTGATCAAGGTTCCCTCTATCTGCCAACTGCAGCCCCTTAATATCAGGCCTGGTGATTCAAGGGGAAGCTCGGATCCTGCTTAGTATTCAAAGGCTAGTCCCTTCCACCAGCTTCTTTTTAGAAGTGCCCTCCAGGCCCACATAGGCACGGCCCAGTATCTGTGCCCTGGCTCAGAGAAGCCTTCCAGTCACATGGCTGAGAGAAGTCTGGCTTCCCTCCAAAGAGGAGCAAGCTGGGACAGAATCATCTACGCATGTTACCTGGTAACAGCACCTGACTTTTATGAAGCCCGGAAAAATGAAAAATATTCTGCAAGGCCATGGGGTGAGGTAGTCCTGAGACAAGGAAGAGGTAGGTGTAGGTTTAGAGGTATGTGTCTGTCTGTCTGTCTGTCTGTCTGTCTGTTTGTCTATGTGCTCATTGGTGTGGAAGTGGCTATAGCATATGAATGTGAAAGCCAGAGGTCAACCCTGGATGTCATTCCTCAAAAGCCATCCACCTTGGGTTTCGAGACAGGATTTCCCTCAGTTCTACAGCTTGCTGGCCAGCTACTTACGTCCCAGAGGTCTTCCTCTTTCCTTCCTATAGGCACGGAGCACCATGCCTTATTTTTTAGTTCCAGAGACAGGTTCTCATGTTTGTGTAGCAAGGACCTTACCAGCTAAGCTATCTCCCTATCCCTAAAAGAAGTTTATTCAGTGCCAGCAAGGGAGCTGCATATATAATCCTAGGCTAAGCAAAAGGATCACCAAGAGTTTGAGGCCAGCCTAGACCTGTCTCAAACAAAACAAACCAACAACCCAGCAAGTCTTCTTGCACAGTCCCTTCTGGGGCTAGGCACTGCGCCAAGCAGGAACTCCAGGAGCAGAAGAAACTTGTTTTCTACTCTACAGGAGAAGAGATGGGGAACAAAAGATAGGAAACATTCCAGAATGGTGAGCACTGTACAGAGAACAGACTAAGGATTCAGTGATAGAGTGAGCTGGTGTGTCAGGGATGGTGAGGTGGTGTGTCAGGGATGGTGAGGTGGTGTGTCAGGTATTGGTGAGATGGTGTGGCAGGGAAGGTGAGGTGGTGTGTCAGGGATGGTGAGATTGTGTCAGGGATGGTGAGATGGTATCAGGGATGGTGAGGTGGTGTGTCAGGGATGGTGAGGTGGTGTGTCAGGGATGGTGAGGTGGTGTGTCAGGGATAGTGAGGTGGTGTGTCAGGGATGGTGAGGTAGTGTGTCAGAGATGGTGAGGTGGTGTGTCAGGGATGGTGAGGTAGTGTGTCAGGGATGGTGAGGTGGTGTGTCAGGGATGGTGAGGTCGTGTGTCAGGGATGGTGAGGTGGTGTGGCAGGGAAGCTGCTGGGAAGGTTTTTGGGAGGACAGGTACAGGAGAGTTCTGAGGGCAAGAAGGAGCTGGCCCTGCAAACAGAGAGCAAGGGAAACACAGAACTTGGGGAGCAGTAGACAGTAAAAAGGTCCTGCTGCTCCTGTCTGACTGACATAGAGATGACCAATGTTAGGGAGAAAGGGGCTGGATGGGTGTGAGGTGAGCACAGGGTAGGAGTCACCCCAGGGAATGAGCTCAGCTTCTGTTCCAGGCCTGATGAGACATTGATGGAAGGCTTTAAGCGGCAGAAAGACACAAGCTTTAAACTGCACAAGGCCCACTGGCCCATAGAGCTTTGGAGGGAGCAGGCAAAGTGAAATCTTCAGGTTAATAGTTCAGGAAGGTCTCTCTGGGCTCCTTAGTTCTTGCCAGCCAGTCTTTTCTCAACAAAGAGAACAAAACGTTCCTTAAAAATGCAAGCATGAGGGGGAAGATCAGTCCTGCTACCTCAAAGCAGTTAACCAAAGAGCTTGGTCATTCCTAGCTCGTGGACCCTGGACCAAAGGCAGGTAGGGCTGATGAGGAAGACCCAAGGGAGAACAGGCTGAGTCGAGGCCAGAGCCTAGACAGCCTGCCTAGCCCCAAACACAACTGCGGTGTGCCCCAAAAGTCAAGAAGTACAGAAGCAATGTTTATCTTGATACAAGCTAAACTGTTAAGTTCGAAGTCCATAGCTCCAGCTCCAGAGAGCGGACTTCTCCATCTCTCTCAGAAGCATCCACATCCAGTCATCGTCCCCACCACACCTGCTTGGAAATGATGCCTGGGTTCTTGGGCTACCCTCAGGGGGATCATGAAGATATTTCTGGGTCTCTGCAGAAGACAGCAGATGTATGTCTGTGGGCATGGCGGCACTCTGCCCTCAGCCATCTCTGTCCGCTGCAGGTGGGGCCCCTGCTGAAGACCACATTGAGATATTGCTTGGGTCTAACCTCCCCCCCCCACACACACTTTACCATTACAGTTCACAGTGATGGCCTTCTCAAAATGGGAATCTGAGGTCCTCAAAGCCTCCAGGGGAGGTGAGGATGAGTAGGGCCCTCTCGCTTTGGATACAAAGAAATGGACAGAGGAGCTATAGGTAGCACTTGCCTCACCAGCATGAGAACCTAGATTTGAGTCTTAGAACCCATTTTAAAAGCAAGACATGAGAACATACAGTTGTAATCTCAGAGTCAGAGAGGCATCCTTGGGGCTGGCTAGCCAGCTAGAGTAGCCTACTGGGCAATGTCCAAGCCAATGAGAGCCCCTGCCTCAAAAAACAAAAAACAAACAACACATCAGTGGATAGCACCCAAGAAATGGCATCTGAGTTGTCCTCTAGCCTCCACATACATGTGTGCCACACATGTATATATACACGTGTACATACATGTATATATACATGTGTACATATATCTGCAAATAAACATGAATGAAAGAATGAATGAATCAGTGAGTGAATGAATGAAAGATCTGATGACTTGAGGGAAATACCTCAGGAAGGGAGGAGCTTGGATTTGAGTTAGGTTTTCCTACACTATTTCAAACAATAACAGCCAGCTTCCCCCACCAATATCAACAGCAAATATCTCTCTGCAGCCCTGATAGGAAGCCACAGAGACTCTGGTGGCAGAGAAGAGGACTGGGGTGCACCAAGCAGAGAAAGCAACTGTGTGCTCTTAGGGGATCATAATTGATCTGACTTATCTCCACATGATTAGGAGCTGCCAGTTCCCCTGGGTAAAAGGAATCTCTGTTCACCGTGCTGTCCCTGAGGCAGGTTTTAGAAGTTAAAAAAGACTGCATTTTTGTCTCCTGACGCCTGCTCTGTAGATTAATCAGTTTTCTGATGGCTCTGACTTCTCCAACAGCCCCTGGGAGGAGAAGAGGGAGGAAGAGTAGGAGGGAGTGGTGTCATTTCTCAGGGGATTTAGTACAAAGTTTCTGTTTGCTCCTGAGCCAAGCATGCTTGTCCCACTCTGGGCCATTTAGGGAAGGAGGGGTTTCTAAGGGGCTTCAAAGAAAACTCACAGCTGATTGACAAGGTTGTACTCTATCCAAGTTGGGGTGAGTCATGGGGTAGGTGTGGGAAGTGATAGTGATATTTAATTCCTTGTAGAGGAGACATAGCTGGCTTGCCAAAAGCATTGACCGTTGAGCCTCGGTGTAGATAAAAATTATTCAGAATTTTATTTCAAATTCAGGTTCCTAGGTCCATCTCCAAAGAATGGAGCAGGGCATGAGACTCTTTATAAAGGATGTTCATGTTATGCAAATAAGATCATCAATAAATATGCATGACCTAGGGAGCAACTTAACTCCTGGACCAACCCAGGGCCTGGGCGCCTAGATCCCCTTCCTGATGCATTTCACCTGGACAGAAGAAAACTAGGACCCTACTATATACAGAACTCGCCTCTTAGTCTGAACCAGGAATACTCCTCAGTAGTATGGAGCCAAGGAGTCTTCCTCTCTGCCTCTTATCTCAACTCCAGAGTCTCTGGAGCCCAGCAACAGTGTCTAACCTTGCCCTTCTGATGTCCTCATGAGACGGTTTCCTGAGGGCAAAGCCTTCAGAGGAAGGGAAGTGAGACGAAAAAGAAACAAACGCCTAGGCAAATAGAGTCATTCTCTCCAAAGCCTGCAGTGGGTTTCTGGCATAGACACCAAAGGAAAGAGAAAGTGGTTCCTATTGACGGTAGGACCCAAATTTTTCCACTGAGAGAAGCCACACCAAGTCAAGAGGAGAGCAGAGAATCTGGGCCATGGAGCTGACCCTACCAGGAACACGAGCATGGCTGCTGTCTTTAGACACAGCTCCCTGAAGACGCCATGGCCAGATGCTACATACCGCAGCACAGGGAGGGCTGCAGCCAGCAGGTCAGCAGATGGTGCCACGCTGTGGATGTCAAGGCTGGCGAGGAAATAAAGATGAACCCCACAGATGGAAAGTGATTATCTGGAGGTCAGCCCGGTCTCCAGGCTGGAGCTGGAGAAGAGCTACAGGTAAATAGTAGGGAGACAAACAAGGAAAGTGAGGGGCCTCCGAGCTGAGCGGTGCAAAGATGGCAGCCCTAGTGGGGCCAAGGCTAATTAGCACAGTGATGTTCAGTAGCACAGGCATCAGCAGGGCCAATTTCTAGCTCTGAAACCAGGGCCAACCCCCTCTATCTCCCTTTGCCCTGTTTCATTTTTCTACTTGCCTCAGAGTGCAAAATGCAGATAAAAGATGTGTCTATTTTGTGAAATTATTGAAAATCATTGTAAAGGTTTAGTAAAATACAGTCAGAGATTGGCCTAATGCCTAAAACAAAATGAGCACTTAGTAAATGTTAGCTACCATTACTGATACCAACTTTAAAAACGAATGCACACATGGCATAATTTAGGAGGAGTTGGGATAGGAGGAAAATTTGCTTGGTCACCTTAACAGAGATAGGCTGGATGCCCGTCTGTGCTAGTCAGAATTCTGTTGCTATGACAAGACATCCGATAAATACACTAGAAAGAAGAAAGAATCCTTTCAGCTCTGAATTTCAGTTTGTGGTTGCTTGGCTCCATTGGGTCTAGGCCTGTGGTTAAGCAGGAGAATATCACAGCAGGAGACATATGGAGGAGGAAAGTTGCTCACCTCACAGAAGCCAGGAAGCAGAGAACAAAAATCCCCTTCAAAGACACGCCCCCAAGGACACTTCCTCAAACAAGGAGGTTTCCTCTGCCTCCCAACAGCCCCTGTGTTTTGAAGCCATACAGATCAAGCACTCATGAGGTCAGAGCTCTCAGGATCCAGTCCTCTTCCAAAGCCTCACCTCTGAACAGCCCTCTAACCTGGCTTCCAGGGCATACTAGAGTTAACCACTATGAAATGATCCACACTGTTTTTTGCTCAAGCCTCCCAGTCCCTTACACAATTTGACTGACTATTCTGTGAAGTAACTTTGAAGTCTTTGTGAGGACCATACATCTGGCACAAGACAGCAGATGAAGGAAGAGAAAGACCTGAGCAGCTGCAAGGGATCTAGTTCAGATGGATAAGCAGCATGACCTCTGGAGAGAGCAGAGGCAGCTCATCTTCATGAGGTGTCCAAGATGACACAGAACCAAAGCATCCCTGACAGAGGGAGACACAGCGACGTATCTACAATGTCCTCACAGGCGAAGATGCCCTTCCAGCTCACACAGCCACATTCTCACTGAAGCTTTCAACCATCAACACGCCCCATTTCCACAAAGGCTACTAAGCATGCTGAGATGTCTGAGTGGCCCATGGGGTGAACCTGAAGTTCCTGAGATGGAGGAGGGTTATCTGTCTATTGTGTTATTTTCATTGGTCAATAAAGTCCTGGACATCAGGACCAAGCACACATTGACCTCTTTTTTGCTACATTGAAATCCACTGAACATGAGCCCAGGGATGAAGTTCTATTCATTTACCTAAGTGATATTCAGGATGTGCCTTCTAGACACAAGCCAACTCGTTAGGTACTAAAGGCTTGATTGCAGACAACTTGGGTACCATTAGTACTAGCTACAGCCACAGCAGATAGGAAACTACCATACAGACATGGTGTACAGCTGGTGCTTGCTAGATGCAGAGCCATGAGGCCCCAGCCAGGATCCACAGAATCAAATCCTTAAGTGTTTGAGCACCATTCCTGGGTGATGTGGTGTTCAGTATTTGAGGTACACTGGCTTAGAACATAAACATTTCTATCTAGCTGCATACATGTCTCTGTTCTAAAAACAATGATTACTGTGCACTAACACCATGGTAGGTATGGGAGCTGCTCCTGTAGTGTCCTTGGGATACAGGAGCCAGAGTTGCCTGGGATCTCCTGGAAATGAGGCAGGCTACATACAGCAGAACATGAGACCCATTCCAATGTGGATGTCAAAGGGCTGTGGGAGCAGCGAAGAGTTAAGCTGGTGTGAGCTCTTGAATGACACTCTACAAAGCAGAGAATGCTCGCACTAAATGTTGAAGGATAAGGAGGAACAAAATTAGTGGGTGGAGCCGCAAGAGGGTAAGATTTCTGGTTGAGAGTTAGGAATGACAGACAGAAAAGCAAGAGGAAGCCTGTCTTCTCCTGGCTGGGGGCCCAAATTCTGCCTTCCCCACGGGAAAGCTCTGGACCTCTGGGAACACAGCCAACAATTTCTGTGGGCCTTGGGCAAGAGGTTGCTCCTCCTCACTGGGCATCTTCCTCTCGAGCATGGCTTGGATCAGGACCAAAATGCAAAGAGTTCTCAGTCTTCATCAAGGGCCAGGAGAAAAGGGAACCAGGGTAGACTCTGGGCCTACTCTTTATAGAGGATTCACCAGGTGTATTGCCATTCCATGTCTGGCTTCTGCTTCACTTTAAAGGGAGAGAGAGTTTGGAGAAAATTCCACAAGCTTGTGTTGAAAACTAGACTGTTCTACCCCAAAGAAGAGCCGTGAAGGCTCTCATGACTCTAACCCAAAGACACCACTTTAGAAGAGCAGTTATTTTGAGCCTAAGACATGGAAAACAGCAAGGGCAAGGCGAGACTATCTCTGAACTCACCATCTGCATGGTGACAGCTTTTCCAAATGGGACTCAATTGTCACAGATCCTATCCTGAGAATTCCACCAACAGGGAGGCCTCCAGTCATCACAAGATAGGATACTAAGGGCTGGGGATGTGGCTTAGGTAGTAGAGTACCTGCCTTGAATACTCAAGGCTCTGGGTTCAATCCCCAGCACCATAAATGGGGCTTAACAATGCATGCCTGTATTCCAGCACTCAGGAGGTAGGGGCAGAAAAGTCAGAAATTCAAGGTCACCTTCACGCAAGTCCCTGTTTCAAAAACAAAAGTAAAAACACAAGATGGGGGACTAGAAATAACTTGTGCATACCTGCTATATTGTACGACCCATTCATTCTTAGGACCTTATCATCTTTCATAAAAATTATTGTATCGCCTATAAGAGCCTATATCCCCATTTCTTATCTGGTTAAGGTGGTATACAAGCCAGGTATGGTGGCACAAACCTATAATATCAACATTCAGTAAGTTGAAGCAGGAGGATTTTTTACTTGAAAGCTGGTATAAACTATATGGTGAGAACTTGTTTCAAAAAAGTTATAGAGCTGTCAAGTCTTTGTGCATATTCATTTTTTCCCATGGTGTTTCCAGGCATGGGTTGTTTAAAGTAATTGATGTTACTTTTTTTTTTTTTTTGGCAATCTGTTCGCTGCCTGTTTGCTTCATGGATAAGCTGTGGAAACTGCAGGTTTCCCTCCATCTATAGCTCCCAAGTGTTGAAGGACTGAGTGGATGAGTGACGATAAAGCTCAGACCAGATTGACACTGACTGTTCAATCAGATCCTCAATGGTGACTCTTCAGGTGACTTCTCTGTACCAACTGGGGGCGGGGAGGGGGTCAGAGGTGTCCAAATTCTAACTCAGACTTTTTACCCATTAGTGGAAGTCCTTTTCCACATGAAATCACACAGGACAAACACACGATGATGAAATCGGGCTAGTTTCTGTGCAGATAGACTCTTCCCTATGTGGTAATACTTTAGGTGGAGACCCTACCTCGTCACCACACCCCTTCCTTCCCAGCCCTTGCACGGATTCCCAGGGTAGAGAACGGAAAGTGGATCCAGCTAAAGTGAAGGCTAGGCGGAGCTCCAGGAAAATAAAAAATAAAAAATAAAGGCTTCCTGACAGGAAGTGGGTGGTCGGGGTACCCAGGATTCTGAAAGGAGTGAGGCATGGAAAAATAAACTGAGATGATCAAATCCAAGAAAGTCAATGAGATCAGAGACAATTAAATGACTTTTCTAAAAGATAAGGAAAAGAGCTACCCCAAAGACCAGTATATGGTCATAGGAAGGAAGACTTGGAAACATTGTTTCCTACAGCATGTACAACCATCTTCTAAAAACAGGGTAAGACTCTGGGTTCTAACCCAAAGGAAAGGAAAGGAAAAAAAAAGGGAAGGAAAAAAAAAGGGAAGGGATGGGAGGGGAGGGAAGGGAAGGGAAGGGGAGGGGAGGGGAAGAGAGGAGAGGAGAGGAAACTTTCTGGTTGTTATGAGTTGAATTCTGTGCATCCCCCACCCCCCACCCAAAGAGACACCAGAATCAGACACCTGGGAACAGGGCCTTATGTAGAACCTGGGCCACTGCCAATGAGATCAGTAGAGAAGGGGGTCGTGTTAGAGTAAGGGGCTTTCCCTGACAGTTGTCTCTATAGAAAGGAAAGAAGGTCAGGGAGACAGCCTTGGTGGCAGCGGCAGAGCTGGTGTCTCACCAGAGCCTCCGGGAGGGGCCCCATGGACCCCTTGATTTGGATGCTAACCTGTGAGAGAAGGTGTTGTGAGAGAATAAATTCTTCTTGGTTAAGCCTCCAGGCTGTGGGGCTGTGTTAAGGTGGCCCATATCAGGTTGGGACTCAATTTGTCTGCAGAAACCACATGTTGGGGGGTGGGCACTGCAAAACAGACTGATGGGGCAGAGTCTTGCCCTCGTCTCACCAAAAATACCTCTGCTTGCTGCACAGAGAAAAGACAGGGAGGCAGCGCCTGTCAGAAACATGGAAGTCAGGAAAAACTAAAGAATTCCTGGCCATTCTAGCTTGGCCCGGACAGGGCATTCTCAGAACTCAAGAGTTTCCCTTTTAACACTAGAATGGTCTTGGGCAAACCAGGATAAACTGCTCCCCCAATAAGAAAGTAAAAGAGAAAAACAAAGAGGAAAGTTTGCATAGTGTGCAAGGCTGCCCGTTCCCAGCACTTGTTCTGCCAAAGGACCCTAGACCAATCCAGACCTTCCCAAACCCTGTCTTCCTAAATCCTGGCAAGATGAACTATGAGTCGATACTAGAGAACTGGTGGTTCAGATTCTCTCAGAATCTCCACTAAGGACCTTTGGGACAGGGACACACAATGAGAGACTGTGTCATATGGAAGGCTCGCTCCGTCTAGCCCTTCTCACTGAGTCTGCACACACCATCCTGTCTGATAGAGCCGGGTCCTCACATTTCTTAGCTGCAAGAGCTATGAGGTAGTATGTCCAGGGTGTGCCTACAGAGAGGTTTCCTCGCCTTGTCTTTCAAACCGTTCTGTCACTAAGCCCACATGTATTCCCTCAGGCATGCCCAGGAAATGTCATCTGCCATCTTGTTCCCACCAGCTGAGAAGATCTTTCTTTATCTTCCCACCAGAGCCCTCTCCATGGTGTACCAGGGGCATTGATTTTATATCTTCTACCTTCTGGGCTTGAAACCTTACCTGAAACAGATTTCCTTCATAGCAGAGCCCACACCACGCTCACCACTGAAACCCTCATGCCCAGGAAAATGCCCGGCGTGTCGGAGTTCCTCTTGCGAGGTCTGGCAAACAAGCTGATTAATTAATTGATGAGTTCACCAGTGTTGATCATTATGGGCTCTCGGAGTCAAGTGTTTAGCGCTTACTGAAACCTGTGACCTAGCACGGTCCAGATTTGTAGTGCATCTGCCATTAGCCACCTGCATACAGGAGGGAGGAAGAGGAGAGGCGGGGACAATGGACTTCAGAGCCCCCTTAGCCGCTGGTGATCACCTAGAGTGCAGTCATTGTGGAGAGGTCTCAGATCTTATGTCAGAAGGGCACAAAAGCCTGGGAGGAAATGATGCATCAGGTTCTTCCATGCTTACCCTGTGGCTATGGTTCTAAATGAACCACAAAAAGTGAACTGGAGAGAGAGAGAGAGAGAGAGAGAGAGAGAGAGGCGCCTTTGAGTTCCAAACACAGTGTAACAAGTGACAAGTGGGGTGGTATGAACTGGCTCGAAGAACAGCTGGAGTAACCAGCCTGCCGTGAAGCCTGTCCTGTGAAGATGGCCCTGAACAATGAGGTCATTGGCCATGTCCACCTTTGTTCTAACGCTTTGTGTTTTCAGTGAGGTACCAAAGCCCCTTAGAGCCTCCACCAGGTATCTCAAAGCATAACTGAGAATCCTCCCCAGGCCCTCAGGTGACTGTCCAGCCATCCAGAACTCCTCTAAAGAGACACCTTCAGAACATACAAGGCTGGGAATTTTCTGTCTTACAGCGACTCCCCGAGCCCTCAGGGCAGTTATTTTAGAAAAGGTTGGGAGTTTTCGGACCTGAGGGCTAACGCACTTCCCTCTGCAAGACTGATGCTTAGAGGCTCTCAGAAGTCAGGAAGCTGGCAGTAAATAAGGCTCATCTGAGCACGCTAGTCCAGGCCTATGTTGCCAAAATTCTTTTGTTCTGAAATTTAAACAAAGACAGGTCTAATGTTTCACTGACCCCTGGTGGACGTAAGGAGGAAATGCATCCTCCAAGAGACCTGCATATCTCTCTCTCTCTCTCTCTATCTCTCTCTCTCGGCTAAGGAATAATGATCCTGGGCCTTCAACTTCACCTGCCTGATGGAAGTCCTCTGTGATGTTCCATCATCACCCCAGGACCCCCAACTCCTACTCCTGGCTCTGGCAGCCATCTGCACTGACACTCTAAATGGCGCTTCAGTCTATCTGGAGAGCCACACAATAGCAGAGTACTAGATGCTGCAGGCATTGGCATGGTTCCAGGAAGCCATCACAGCACAGATTGAAGTTCCTTCCCTGCCAGAGATTCTGACTGGGGTAGGGAGCACCTGGGGATGTGCATCTGCAGAACCATCCTGAAAATGCCAGCATGTTCAAGAGCCCCTCATCTTAGCAATGAGGAAATTAAGACACAGGAGAGGTGTTTGGTCAGGACTGGGGTGATGGCTCTGCCAATACCAAGTAAATGCTGAGCGTTGCCCTAGTCTGCTTCCTGTTGCTGTGATGGCCACGTGCCCTACAGACGTACCCACAAGCCAAACTGATGGAGGTATTTCCTGAGGCTCCTCTCCCCAGATAGGACTAGGTTTGCGTGAAGTTGACAAAGCTAAGCAGTAAGGTTTTATGGTGGATCTAAGGTCCCAGCACTGGGGACTGCAGTGGGGTGACCAGAGGATCCCTATGGCTTACTGGACAGCTAACTTAGCCTAATTGATGAGTTCCTGGTTTGGCGAGAGAGCTTGTCTCAAAAGAAAAAAAAGGAGGAGGGCACATGAGGAACCACACCCAATGTTGACCTCTGTCATACAAATACATAAACACACATAAACACAACTACACGTATGTGTACCCACAACCCCACTCATTTGGATCCAAATTCATACAGTCAACAAGGGTGCATCTAGAATCTGGTTCTAGTTACTAAGTCTTCTTCTGTCTTTTGAAAGAAAATTAATCACTTCTGGGACATTTATTAATCAATGGGCTCTGAGCTAAACATCTTATATTTGAGCAAGTTGCAGTATGGGTAGACTCATGACATCCCATTCAGAAGACAGGCTGTGTGATTGGTGGGGGGGGCTGTATGTACACGTGAGCCCAGGTGTCCAAGTAGGGCAGAGGCATTGGGTGGATCCTATGAATCTGGAGTTATAGGCAACTTTAAGTTCTCACTTTGGGTGCTGGAAACTGAATCCAGGACCTCTGGAAGAGCAGCAAAGACTCTTAATCTCTGAGCTATCTCTCTAGCCCCTATTCTGTATCCTCTTTATTCTATAGTGTAAGAGGCCAGCCTGGAGTCACACCAAGAGGCTATCCCCCCCCCCCGACCTCATAGGGGAGAAAACAGAGGCTTAGAAAAGAAAAATCAAATGAGTGCATGTCACTTTAAACCCGAGTGTTCCCCCACTGCCCTGATCCAGCCCCATGCCACCCAATCCTAATGTAACCTCAAAGTTGTTACATTCTGTGTTATATGAGCCTATAGGTCTGACTTTCCTCTTGCTCTGTGGAATGAGCTCTCCAAGGCAGAAGCCATGACTGTGCTTTATCCCCCGTGTATATATTACAATATTTGACACACAGCACCCTTTTGCCGTGCTGCAATAAATTCTCATGGAACCCAGTGAAACTGTAGCAATGGGCTCTGCAGGCACTCTCACACATACACATGGCTGCAGTGTCTCAAATGTATGCATGTGCACACGCACACACATCTATCTTCAGAGCAGGCTCTGAGAAGTGCAGATGGTTGAGGAATGACTAAAGCCTGCTATGATTAGACCGTCCTGGGTGGTTTTAATCCAAAGGAAGAGAATAAAGAATTCTAAATAAGGAACAATCAAACACACCCGGTTACATTTGCTTGTTCTCACAGCCTTGTTAATAGCACAGCAAAGGGGGTTTCAAAGCACAGAATCTTAAAGACAAAGAAAACAAAATGATACAAAAAGCAACAAAATGTTACACACTGCAAAGCAAAACAGAGCCGTACCTTAGTGACTTAGCAAACAAAATGTTAACCCAAAGCCAGCAGCAGAGAGACGGACTGTGTACAGTTTATATGAACATGCCTACAAAGGCTGGGGAGGCTGACAGAGCGGAGGAGGTTAGAACCAAAGACAGGAGGTCCTGGCTGACTGAGGTCTCCTGTGCTGGTGTCTTTTCTCACCCTGACAAGAGGCTGGAAGAAGCAGTGGGGACGAAGGACAGGGTCTGGCTCACATTTTCATGTCAGGAAGGCACAGAGGTATTTATGGTGGCAGGGGAAAGCCACTGGGACACTACATCTTAGCAGCTTGGGTGGGGGGGGGAATGGGACAGAAGGAGGAATAAAGAGGAGCATATGTATGTGGTGTGGTGTGGTGTGGTGTGGTGTGGTGTGTGTGTGTGTGTGTGTGTGTGTGTGTGTGTGTGTGTGTAGAGACCCACCATACAGCAACCCCCACTTCCTCTCACCTCTTAAGACAGTGCCACCAACTGGGGACTAAGTGTTCAAATACAGGAGTCAGCGGGAGACCATAACACCTCCCTGGAAGCAAGTTGCTGTCAGAAGCACACTTGAGAGGAAAGGGAAAATCATACGCCTGTATCAACTGTATGATAGCATCCTTATAAATGTCAATCAAAATCAAAACAATCATTGGCTATGGGTGTGTGCCTATGTGATTGAGCTATCTTTTTAACAGGGAAATTATGAACATAAAATAGATGGTGAAAATTAGCTGTAGTTAAGATGGCGTTGGAGGCAGTGAGACGAGAAAGAGCAGCAGAAACAGATTCAAAGGACATTAGGGATGCTTGATCCTTTACTGATACTCCCGTCATGAATATACTGCAAAATTATATGAGTCGCTGTATGTTTTGGATGTAATAATTGTACATGGTACTTTTTAATCAAAATTATTGCTATAGTTTGGGTCTTCAATGTCCCCCAAAGGCACATGTGATGAAAGCCTTGGTCCCCAGCTAGGTGTTTGTCAGAGATAGCCTGGTTTGCTTCTCTATTACTGTGATAAAGTCCTGACCAAAATCAACTTGGAGAGCAAAGGGTTTATTTGGCTTACAGGCTGCAGTTTGTCACAGAGAAAAGCCAAGGCAAGAGCCCAAAGAGCAACTGAAGCAGAGAACACAGAGGAGTGCTGCTTACCAGCTTGCTCTCCTTGGCTTGCTCAGCTGGTTTTCTTACACAACTGTGCCCACCCTGCCAGGAGTGGCACCACCCACAATGGGTGAGGCCTTCTCCATCAATTAGCAATCAAGAAGATGCCCTCCACGGATCTGTCCACAGGGCAATCTGATAGAAGCAGTTCTCAATCGAGACCCCCTCCACCCAGGTGACTCTAGTTTGCATCAAGCTGATCCAAACTGACCAGCGCAGGAGGTGACAAAACTCAAGAGGTGGAGCCTAAGGAAGGGTCTACCGTCATTGGGGCGTTCCCTTGGAAGGCACAGAGACCTGCAGATTTCATCTCTGAAGGGAGTAAAGCAAGGTCATCTTTGGAGTGATAGAAACTAGCCAGAGTTGAAGATGGCCATGCTATAAATAGCATGAAATGAAGGTTTATTTCTAGCATATTGCGACCTTCAGCTAATCGGTTTCCAGACACCTACAGCCTAGCTTATAAGGTAGATGCTTGAGATGTTTCTTTGGAAAAGCTAGACGGCTCAAAGGACAGAGTTAAGGTTTTCCCCATTGACCCCATCAATGACATTCTAAAGCTAGGGAAAGTCAACAGCCCCACCAGTATGCTCAAACCCCAGTGTTCATTTGTAAGTATGAGCAAACCCCTGGGGACGCCTGAGCAGGAAAGCGCTCCTCCAATAATAAACACAAACACCAGAAATGAAGGATAAATAAAGGAACGCACAGGCAAGAAGAACTAGAACTTTAAAGCTTGCATTTCAGACTCGCGGGAGAGGTGTTATGTGTGAGATGGAAACGGCATAATGAAGGGGAAATTAAGACGCCCAAAAATGCCCTTGGAAATTAAAAGATGATTGCAGAAATAAAATATGCAACAGGAGTGTTCAAGGTTAATTTGAGGACTGTGGATGTGGTTCAGCTGGTAGAATGCTTACCTAGCGTGTGCAAAGCCCTGGGTTACATCCCAAGCACCACATAAACAGAACCTGGTGGAACGCCTTTTGATTTCAACACTCAGGAGGTAGAGGCAGGAGGATCAGAAGTTTAAGGTCATTCTTGGCTATATTGCCTGCTCAAAGCCAGCCTGAACTGGGTAAATGGAACATTATCTGGGGGTAGGGGGTAATTTAAGGAAATTTCCTAAATACAGGGGGAAAAAAAGAAAACAAAAGAACTTTGAAAGGATTTGAGGAAACAGGAAGGAACAGAGAGAGAGCCATTTTCCCTTGAGCTTCTGCAGCAGAATACTGTGAACGAGGCAGTTCATCCACAGCTGAAGTTTACAACTTACTGTTCAGGGGGCTGAGAAGACCAAAAGCTGGTCAATTTATTGCCTGGTTTACTGAAGGCTGTCCTTCCACAGTAACCTCTTCAGTTCAGAAGTGGAAGATGCTCTCCAAGTGCACTTTAAAAATATACCCCTCCCCGTGTGAGTGTGAGTGTGTGTGTGTGGGGGGGGAGAGGTTATTGGACAGCCTCCATGTTGATCATTGTCTTACAGCCTGAGAGAGGATCTCTCATTCACCTCTGTAAACTCCAGGTTACCCGGCCACAGGGGATTCTCCTGTCCCTGCTCTTCCATCTCCCAGGCAGAGCACTGCGATCACAGAGGTTCATTATCGCATCCAGCTTTATGTAAGGTCCAGGGATCAGTGTTTGTATTCGGGTATCTGTACTGGCCTGCACTTAGGGCCCTGATAGGATAGTCGTCAGTTGCAGCCACTGAGAGCACCTGCCGTGCACGTTCGCCATGTTCCCTTATGAAAGGCGGGCCTTGCCCACCTCCTGTCTTTCTCTTCTGCCACTCTTGTCCTCAGGGACCAGTCTCTGCCCCCCTCCCTGCCCCTTCTTTCTCCTCTCCCAATAAACCTCCCATGTGAGCCCTTTTGTACGCTGTGACTCCTTTTAAGCTATAACAATCAGAACTTGGGTCTTTATACCCACAACACAAGCACTTTACCTACTGATTCATCTGTCTCCCCAGCACCAAGGTCGTTTTTAACAGGGTACTAACCCAACTCCTGAGGGCTCTACCCTCTTGACCTGATCATATCTTGACCCTGATACCATCACATTGGAGATTCAGTTTCAACAAGCCAGTTTAAGAGGATAAAAGCATTGAGTCCATATCCAGAAAGGATAAGAAAATTAAACTAGCCACAACGCTCCAACATTCAAATAAAAGAAACTGTAGAGAGACAACTGAGGGCATAAAAGCATTTGTTAAGTGAATCAGGGACTTTCAATAATTGAAAGACAGGAGTTTCCTGGGCTGTAATGTCCCATGGAATTCCCATAAAAAGGGGAGTGGTTTTATATTCCATACACTTCTCACAGACATGAGATGTCAGAAAGGAGAGGAATTGAGGTATTCTAGAATCCTTTCGGAGTGGTGGGGTCAGAGGGACATGAAGAGACTCATGAAGTTATGGTGACTTGAGTGGGAAGTGTCCCACATAGACTCGTGTGTCTGAACACTTGGTCCCCTGTTGGTGGCGCTGTTGCGGAGGTAGAGCCCTTTGGGAGGTGTGCCTTGCCAGAGGAAGTCCTGCAAACAGAAACTATACTTTCATTTCCCGGCTTCCCGACCCAAATAATCACACAGACACTATATTAATCTCAACATTGTTTGGACAATGACTTAGGAATATTCCTAGCTAGCTCTTACAT
Source organism: Myodes glareolus (assembly GCF_982192425.1). Lineage (NCBI taxonomy): Eukaryota > Metazoa > Chordata > Mammalia > Rodentia > Cricetidae > Myodes > Myodes glareolus. The sequence continues at coordinate 1,906,664 of NC_142030.1, forward strand.
TTTTTTAGATTTTTCTTTCTTTTCCCTCTTGCAATTTTATTTTTCCATTTTTATTAAGAATTTTTAATACAATCTTTTCTCATTTTACATAGCTATCCTCATTTTCATACCCTCCCCTCCCGTCCCACCCTTCCCCCAACCCAATCCCCCATCTACTTCTCTGAAAGGGTAAGGCTTTCTATGAGGAAATCAACAAAGTCTGACACTTCATGTTGAGGGGAGACCAACACCCTTCCCTCTATAACTAGACTGAGGAAGGTAACCCTACAAAGAGATGGGCTCCTAGTTCCAGCCCTAGAGATAAATCCTGGCCCCACTGCCAGTGGCCCCACAGACTGCCCAAGCCTCACATTCAGAGGGCCTAGTTTGATCCTATGCAGTTTCCCCCACTATCAGTCTAGAGTCAGTGAGCTCTCATTAGCTCAGGTCAGCTGTTTCTGTGGGTATCACCATCATGGTCTTAACCCCTTTGCTCATATTATTGCTCCTCCCTCTCTTGAACTGGTCCCCTTTAGCTTGACCCAGTGACTTTCTGTGGATCTCTGTATCTGTTTCCATCAGTTGCTGGATGAAGGTTCTATGATAACAATTAAGGAAGTCAACAATCTGATTACAGGGGAAGGCCAGTTCAGGCATCCTCCCCACTACTGCTTAGAGTCTTAGCTGGGGTCATCCTTGTGGAGTCCCGGGAATTTCCCTAGTTTCATGTTTCTTGCTTGTTCTTTAATGGCTCCCTCAATCAAGATATCTCTTTCCTTTCTCTCCCTCTCTGTCCTTTCCCCTTCTTGAGCATCCCGTTCCCTCATGTCCTCCTCCTCCCTCCCCTTCTCACCTGCCCCTTCCCTCCCATCCTCCCCTCCTCTGCCCCCGACTCCCAGTTTTTTCAGGAGATCTTGTCCATTTCCCCTTCCAAGGCAGACACACGTATGTCTCTCTTAGGGTTCTCCATGTTACCTAGCTTCTCTGGGATCATGGACTATAAGCTGGTTATTCTTTGTTTTACATCTAATATCCACTTATTAGTGAGCACACACCATGTTTGTCTATCTGGGTCTGGGTTACCTCACTCAGGATGGTTTTTTTCTGGTTCCATCCATTTGCATGCAAATTTCAAGATGCTGTTTTTTACTTCTAGGTAGTACTCCATTGTGTAAATGTGCCACATTTTCTTTATCCATTCTTTGGTTGAGGGGCACCTAGGTTGTTTCCAGGTTCTGGCTATTATGAATAATGCTGCTATGAACACAGTTAAGTAAGTGTTCTGTGATATGAGTGTACATCTTTTGGGTATATGTCCAAGAGTGGTATTTCTGGGTCTTGATGTGGACTGATTCCCAATTTTCTGAGAAAACATCACACTGATTTCCAAAGTGACTGTACAAGTTAACATTTCCACCAAAATTGGAGGAGTGTTCCCCTTACTCTGCATCCTCTCCAGCATAAGCTGTCATTGGTGTTTTTGAGCTTAGTCATTCTGCCTGGTGGAAGATAATATCTCAGAGATGTTTTGATTTGCATTCCCCTGATGGCTCAGGATGTTGAGCAATCCCTTAAGTGTCTTTCGGCCATTTGCAGTTCTGTGGAGAACTCTCTGTTTAGATCTGTACCCCATTTTTTGATTGGATTATTTGATAATTTGATGTCTAGTTTCTTGAGTTCTTTATACATTTTGGAGATCAGTCTTCTGTCCAATATGGGGTTAGTGAAGACTAACCCATTCTGTAGGCTGCCATTTTGTCTTAGTGACTGTGTCCTTTGCATTACAGAAGCTTCTCAGTTTCAGGAGGTCTCATTTATTAATTGTTGCTCTCAGTGTCTGTGCTGCTGGGGTTATGTTAAGAAAGTGGTCTCCTGTGCCCATTTGTTCAAGGCTACTTCCCACTTTCTCTTCAGTGAGGTTCAGTGTGTCAGGATTTATGCTGAGGTCTTTGATCCGTTTGGACTTGAGTTTTAGACGTGGGGATAGAGATATGCTTGTCAAGCACTACCCACTCTATTCGCTCTATGGTCCCGTAGCACCTGTACTACGGGACAGTTCACGCTACACTATGTGCTATGCACTACAGCACGCAAGCCAGGCAAGGGGCTGGAGATTGAAATACACACATACACAAAGAGACAGAGACATGGGTCATCCTTGAATTCCCCAAGAACACCCCCTTTATTGTATTCCAGGGCTGCTTATACAGTGCCTTCCTGGACCAATGGCAACGCCCTAGCTCTCAAGATTTTCAGCTGCAAACCCACCAGAAACCACTCCCCTGTTTCATGCTCAGAGCAGCTCCAAACACAGGAAAACAAGTTGTTTGCTTAGAGCATCTGCAAGCTCAGGAAAAACAAACTGTTTACAGGAAAGTCAGGGTCTGGGGTTCCACAGTCCCCAACAATATGGATCTATTTGCATTCTTCTACATATTGACATCCAGTTATGCCAGCACCATTTGTTGAAGATTTTTTCTTTTTTCCATTGTATAATTTTAGCTTCTTTGTCAAAAATCAGGTGTTCATAGGAGTGTGGATTAATATCGGGGTCTTCGATTCAATTCCATTGGTGCTCTTACATGTTAAATTAACCCACTTCTATTAATCTGTGTATTGCCACTAGGCTGTGACTTACCAGTGTTGGCATGTTGTTCCTTTGGCAGCTACATGGCATCTCTCTGACTCCGTCATCTTTTCTCTTCTATCTCTGCTTGGATTTCCTGCCCTGCTATATTCTGCCCTGCCACAGGCCAAAGCAACTTCTTTATTAACCAATGGAAATAAAACCTATTCACAGCACACAGAGGGGAGTCCCACATCAAAGTCCCTCGCTGGTAACAGACTTTGAGAGCTTATAGCTGACACATGCTTCCCAGCTTGCTCTCAGCTTTCTGTTTGCAGTTTTGTTTATTAAAACTCAACATATTTTTATAAAAGTATATTTTCTTCAGGACTGGAGAAATGACTCGCTGGCTAAGAGCACTTACTGCTTCCCAGAGGATCCAGGTTTGGGTTCCAGCACCCACATTTGGTGGCTCATGGCTACTCATAACTGCAGGTCTAGGGGCCCCAACACCCTGCTGTCTGCTTCCATGTAGTGCACATGCATTTATGCAGGCACACACACACATATGCATAAATAAAAATAAATAAAGCTCAAAATTGTTTTTTTGCAAATGACTAAGAAGCCAGGCCTGGCAGCATATGCTTAAAACATCCCAGCACCCAGGACACTGATGTGGGAGGGCCCTTCCCTTCATTCCAGCCCAGTGTGGGCCACAGATCGAGATCCCACCTCAAGCAAAGGAGAAAGGACTTCAAGAGTTCTTCAGAACATTCTTTGATGTCTTTTTTGTACCAAAAGACAACAAGCACTTACTTGTTCATAAGGTTATTGTGGAATCTGAGGCTCATCAATGGACCAGTATTTTCCTCAAAAGATTCTTTGAAGAATTAGGAACTGTCAGGCTCACAGTGGTAGAAAGTTTTTGGTAAAAGTTGTCCTAAATTCTGGGGCTGGAGAGACAGTTCAGTGGTTAGGAACATTCGCTGTGCTTACAGAGGACCTGTGTTCTCTTCCCAGCACCCAGGTGGTGGCTGACAGCCATCTGTGACTCCAGTTCCAGGGGACCCACACCATTTTCTGGCCTCTGTGGTCATGACACTCACGTGGTGGTGCACTTTGCACACATGCAAGCAAAATAGTCATGCGCATAAAATAAATAATAATCTAAAAAAGTCTTTTAAAATCCAATTTTCAATTGAAATACAATTTTATGACAGATAAGAATATTGTTGGTGGTTTATCACACCAATTAGACCATGTGGTACATTTATTAAATATACCAGCCAATTGGCCACCCCCAAAGGATGACAGTTTATTAGAAAATCCTTCCTGGAAACGGTGTGCAAAATGACCCACAACACAAGCCACCATAGACCGGTGCCCGGAGCTGCCCATGGCGCTTTGATGAGCAGCTGAGGAGCCCTCAGAACCATTCTTATATTGCTACACAAAATAGTTTTTAATCATAAAAGGAAGTCTTATGGGAAATTAACTTTTTATTTTTGCTGTTGTCTGGGGTTATGTTATTGTTGTTTTATTTGTTTATTTGTTTGGGGGCTAGGATCCCATGGAACCTAGCTTTATAATGGAAGAGGATCTTGAATTTTGATTGTTCTGCCTCTGTCTCCCAAGCTCTGGGGTTACAGGCATGTGCCGCCACCTTGGCTGGTTCTTATGCAATGGTAGGGGTTAGTGCATGTTGGGTTAGTACCCTATTAACTAAGCTACATTTCCAGCTCAATCAACCTTAAAACAACAACCAAAATAAACCAGTAAATGCCAGGGGACCAAAATCGTGAATCCTTTATTTGGGTGCTGCTGAGTTCACACTAAGCTGCCAATAATTTTTCACTTTTTCACTTTTTGCACACAGAATGCAAATGCCATCATATACAAAAAACATGTCTCAGGTTTAGTGTTAAGAGTGCTTCCACCTCACACACATCCTGAAAGAGTCCAGAGACATCCAGAGATCTGAGCACCACTGTCCTTGGATACCCACCCAATAAAACGAGTCTGTTTCCCTTATGAGCAATGAAGGAAACCAGGTAATCGCTATCCTCAGAAGAAATGAGGAAACAGTCACAAAAGCACTCAGGATTCTGTAGCTCAAGTGAGGAATCCCTTTTGAAATGACTGTTCCTATGTTCATAAATACTTTATTATGAACTCAAAATCAAAGTCAGTCTCACAAGCTAAACTGAAGCTATCAGGCGGTCATCCCAGATTCGAGTACAGAAGTTTTCAGCTGCACTTTCCAGATTCCTTGCACACTCTCCTCTGCCTTACACCATGACTGAGATGGTCTTACACACTCTCCGCTGCCCTTACACCATGACTGAGATGGCCTTGCACACTCTCCTCTGCCCTTACACCATGACTAAGATGACCTTGCACACCCTCCTCTGCCTTACACCATGACTGAGATGGCCTTGCACACTCTCCTCTACCTTACACCATGATTAAGATGGTCTTGCACACCCTCTGCCCTTACACCATGATCGAGATGAGGAAACAAGTGAAGTCAGCAAGCTCAGGAATGAAAACATGACATGGCCTCACTCAATCAGCAGCCAGCCTGGAAGTCTGAGCAGAAGCCAGGTTTGGATCTTACAGGCAGCAGTAACACGGTTACATGGTAACACGGTTACGTGGTTATGCGGTTGGATCATTAGTTTTGTCAAGCTGGATTCAGGCTTACATTTGGCCGTTTACTAGCCATGGGACCCTGGCCAGTGCACTTTAACCTTTCTCATTTCCTTATCTGTAAAACACCAATTACATCTACTCTCAGAAAGCACAAAATAATGACAACCAAAATAATGATTCTGGTTTTGTAATTACCTACTAATAATATTGCCACTGAAAGCCTACACGGTAGGTTAATTTGTAGCAAAAGTCAAGCCTGTAGTACATGAACACATAATGACACAAACTGGCTGTGTCTACAACATGATACAATACGGAGCTTTAAAAAAACAGTGTATGAGGAAAGCTTAGGCACAGACTGGGTCCTCAAGGAGCTGTGAAGACTCAGCCCAGCACCCAGGGAAGACGGGCAGATAATAATCGGAGGACTGCACTACAACACTTGGAAGAGAGAGGCCCCTTATCTATCCAGCTATGTCCACCTTAAGGCTTAGAGTGCCTCATTCTTCTGCTCAGGGATCATGCTCAGAGAAGCCAGAGAAATGCGAGCTGCAGGGCCCCATCAGCCACCATCCTGTCTGTCTGATCACGCTCTCCTCACTACCAAGGCTCTCTGTGAAAGCCTTGCACACCTCACTTTAAATGACACAAAGAACAAGCTGGTATGGGAGAACATACCAAGGGGTTATCCTACAAACTAGACTTCCTGAGTCTCCTGAGGGCAGGATTCTGTCATTCACCTGCTCCGCATAACCCCTGGGGTTCTGGAAGCTTGAAGCCAACATCCAAGACCTGACACTAGCTGACTTTATCTCGTTTCCAAGTTATCATCAGGAAGGTGAATTCCTGAGAGAGAAATTCTGCCAATGACAGGGCTTGTTCTTTCCTGTGGGTACTCCTGCACTCTGGGGATGGGACTGTGGCCTCCCTAACCTATGCTGAGGAAGAAAGCTGGGATCCTTGTGAATGTCACACCAACAATGTGACTTTTACTTACAGAGGTGGCAGGAAAGACGAGACAACCACTTAGGGATAGGAGACATGATTGTGAAGTTAGCTGTGCCTTGATTCCCACATCTGCCATGAGGGAATAATTAAGGCAGAGGAGAAACCTGCTGACAAGTTAATAGCAGTGTTAAAATCACAAAAGGAAGAGTGTCAGGCCGTCCATCATTTGGGCAGACCAGCAAGGGAGCCAAAGGAGTAGAACCCACAACTCTGGCCTACAGGGGGCACTTGCTTGCCCCACCCCTCACCCCCACCCCCGACTTTCTCTCCAGGGAAGATCCGGGATAGGATTGCTCTTATCAACCTTTTCATACTGACCATAGGGATGCTGCCCCACCTAGAAGTCTCTGGAAGCCAAACATTTCAGAACCTTACCGAGGTCATAGCTTTGTTCCTGCTGTATCTGGAGATGAACGCAGGTGCTGAGCAGAACTGGCAGTCAGGCAGGACATGTTTGTTGCCCTGTCTGCCCAGACTCAATAGTCCAACTTCAATACCAGTTTCAGCGTTACTGGCTACAGTTGAGCTGGGTGGCTGTGGTGAGGTGAGGGACTCAGAGAAAGCAGCCTATAGCAGAAAGTGGATACCAGTCTCCATCTCAGAGAATTTGCCCTTAGGATCCCGGGGTTCACCAATGCCAATTTCTTCAAAGACAATCTCAGGGTGTCTCAAGAGAGCCTTGGATCCCCTTCCCAAAGTTTCCAGCCTCACAGTGCTATGCCTTCACCAGTTGTTTCTTCCAGCCACATACAACACTTCCCTCTGTATTCTAGCCAGTTCCCTAGAAACACAGAACCAGCGGAATGAGCGGATTTATTAGGTAGGCTTACGCTAAGATCTGAATCAACCTGGACAAGCCGAGAACGTCATGGCTGGTTTGTCCTTGAGGCTGGGAGCCTCGGCAGTAAGGGCAGCACCACAGTGTCTGACCGAGGCCAACAACCCAGTCAGTATTCAGTTCATGAAGTTGGAGGCCTCAGTCGTCCCAACCTGGGGCCAAACCTGTACACTTCCCTGATAGCTGCTGGTCATTAGTCCACAGCTGAAGCCTGGAAACAGTGGTTCTGCCATAAGACAAGGATGCAGCAGCAACAGGTGAATCACCTTGGTGGCCAGAGGTAAGGCAAAAGGCCCAAAAGACCCTTTGAATCTGGGCTGCTACCAGAAGGTGCCACCCACAATCAGGGGTGGGTTTTCTTGCATCAATTCAGGCAATCAGGACAGTTTTTTGGTGATGCTCCCTCCTCGGCTGGTTGTACCTTGTGGCAAGTTGAGATTGACGCCAACCAACAGCTTTGTCTCCTCCTCCTGCCCAGTCCTCCCTCCATAAATTCTGTGGTGCTAGGAACCCAACCCAGGGCCTCCTCATACGTGCTTGTTAAGCTCCGCACGGCTGACCCACATCTGCAGCCTCTTTTCCTCGCATGCAAAGCAGCTTCAACAGAGTCATCGAGGAGTAACTCTGTGAACCTGTTCCTCTGGGCGCCTCCGATTACTTACTCTCTAACACGCTCACATTGCACTGAAAAGATCTTTAGGAATGGTCTGCTTCCGAGAACTAATAGCCTCCTCATTAATTGGACGCTGAGCTCTGGGGACTGGGATAGACTTTTACATATATAATGATACCTTGCAGAGCTCTTCAGGGCAGACATCTTTATCCTCATTTTAAGAAGTTCAGAAACACTGAGAACAGCTCAAATATCCACGGCTGACATTACAGTCAGGATCCAAGCTCCAACAGTGGTCCACAGGCCAGCGATCCTCCACAGCAGGGTGGTTGCCGAGCTCACTCCTGACCCTTGGGTTCCATTATGTCCTTATATAAATGTTCACAGTCTAAGGACATGAGGGTGTGTACAACTGCCAGCAAAATGTCTCTCGCTCACCAGGCATGCCCCTTGGCAACCCACTTGCCCTTGTTTCATTTAATCTTTGCCCAGATTCCCATGAGGTAGGCATCATTCATATCAGCACCTAACACAGCCCCTGAGACGTGATCAATGCTCTGTCTACTCCTTGTATTAAATGGATTAGCCCCCACGGAACAGGTGTGGTAACTGAAGCCAAATAACACTAAGTACATGGACCCGTGGAGAAGGAAGCAGCATTGGGAATGGGGTTCAGGTGCAGCATTCTCCATGACCAGGGCTGGAAGGCTGGCGAAAACTGCCTCTCCTTCTTAGGGTGAGAAGAGCACCTAGCATTTCCTCGCAGAACAGGACTTTCTGAGTTGAGCTTTCTTGATCACAGAGTGCTGAAATAGTGTTTGATAGAATTCATGCATGGACAACTCAGAAATCTTAAGTTCTGGTCTTGACCAATTTTTTTTTCATTTTTTTAAAAACCAGACAGTAGAATAGCCTGGTCACCTAATCAGCCTGAGTGTCGTTCCTGCCTGGATAAAGCAAGGTGTCACCAGGCGCAAGCCAATTGATAGGGGAGTTCAGCCAATCAAATTCTGTCCATGGGGAGTGTTGCCCTAAGGCAAAAGTTTACCTATAAACCTGACTGGTGCACTCCCCCGCCCTCTCTCTCTGGCCTGGACCCAGCGTTCTGGACGGTTGGGATTCTGGTGTAAGTTTTTCCTTCTGTTTTATTAAAGCTGTATCTCTTGTAAGCTAGCCTGGCGGACTTTTAATTACCGATCGCACTGCGTCATCAGCCAATGACAGCGAGCAAGAGAGAAAGCAGATGTGACACCCCTGGAAAGACAATCCCATCAGTCCTTACGGTTTGCATGGCCAGGAGCTTCCTGACTCTCAGTTAAAACAGTGTAAGGAGTCACCCCCAAAGCAGGCAGCTCCCACAGTCTAATTAGCAGCCTCACACTGCCTGATTCTGGGTGTCTTTGGACACTATCCCGCTTCCTATGACTTAAGGACCATATTGTAGCTTTCTCTGCTCAGCCGTGGTGATGGAAGAGCATTCATGTTTCCACGATGTATGAGCCCAGCACGGGCATGCATCACACTTCTCGCTGCAATGACGGCATCAGAAAGCCATCTTTCATCCCCCGGGAAATGCCAGCAGCAGCATCCCCATTTGGAACAGCCTCAAAGTAGTCACATGATAAATCAAATGCTTCCTGAGCTGGAAGGCCACCCCTACCCATCCCATTTCATCTTATAGATCCTGGAATTGCCTTATAAACTCCCACCATGAGAACAGAACCCCAGGGCTCAGAGGGTAAGTCCAGAGGGTGAGCCAATGGCAAGGACCTCTCCAAGGATTTAGGACCCTGAGGTCAGAGATAGTCGATGGGGAACCAGAAGTTCAGAGTGGCTGAGTAAGTTAGAAGTCTTTTTGGATTCCTACCACATGTGCTATCCCCAAAGCTTTAATGTTTCTGTTTTCTGTTAGTTATTCAACTGTCCTGGGGGAGATGGAGGTGGCAGTCCCTGCTTAGTTCCAAGAAGAAAGGAACATTCAATTCAAACCCTTCTACTGCAGACCCTGCAGACCCTGTAAGGTGAAAACTCTGACATGAGTGACAGTCTCTGCCCTTGCCCCTCAAAACCCAACTTAATCCTGTGGCTCAAGAAATAAGATTTTAAATAGAAAAATAAATAAAATAAAAACCTACAGTTAAACTGACAAGTCTAACGTTCACCATCCTCCCTGCACACAGCATTTTTTCTCACCCTAAAATACACAGTCATCACGTGGCATACACATGGGATTCATTCCCGAACCTTCTGAAGGCATCCAAATCCCACCCATGGATAATCAAATTGCTCATCTATGTAGCACTTATATGTAACTTATGCTTATCCTCCCAAGTATATTAAATCCACTACAGATGACTTATAGTATTGAATGCTATGCAAATAAATGTTGCCGTTTTTGTTTAGAGACCAAAAGTGATGAATTCTGTACACGTTCAGTACAGATTTTTATACACGTAGCTTCAACCCACAGTTGTCCAAGTCCATTCTGAAGATACAAAACCTGTAGGTACAGAGCTGGACCATTGTATTTGCCCACACGAGGAAGTCTTCCAACAGCTCCTACCCCACAACAGCCCACTGATCTCCAATCACATCCTAATCCTGTGCTGAGCAACCCAGCACTGCCAGGCTTACGTCGTGGGTCAGAAGCCTTCACATCACGTCTTTGGCCTCTCTCTGCACTATGTCTGTGCCACTGACAAGCTCTGTGATCAGTGACCACACGGCATCTCCTCCCAGTAGCATGCTGGTGAGCATTCTCCCCATCCCAACATGTTCTGCTCTCCCTTTGCTAACTTTCATAGTGCATTCTCCTGCCCTGGCCAGTTTTGAGGTGCCAGCATGATTATCATTAAACCTAGGGGAGGCATGTTTGAGTGTGTACCAACCGCACTGTTTCTGCCTTGCAGATGAAACTTAAAACAACCCAGGAACATAGACAATAGACAAACATGGTCAAATAATTAGGAAGCACTAACTTTTAAATACATGTTACCATTTTCATTATCACAATTCTTAAATTTTGGATTTATATAATTTAATTAATACTGAGTGTCGTGTTTAAATACTGGCCTCCCCAAGCACTGCATGCATGTGGTACATGTACATGACCACATGTACATTGAGAAATGAATAAGTGTATAAAAGAAGTGGGCAAAGCTTTGACTAGTCTTTTGTTGTCAGGCAACAACCAGGTAGCCCATAAAGAGATTCATCATTAGCCACCAGTGACATAGAAACCACAATGTAATTGTACCTCCACTAGGAAGTCCATCACCCCAAAGACAAATGGCACAGAGATGCGGGAGATGGGGACACCATTCACTGCTGGCAGGCATACAATACTCCACAGCCACACCGGAAGGCTGACACAGAGCTATCACCACATAACAACTCCTACCCTGTACCTGAAAGAAGAGAAACTCAGTTCACACAGAAATGCACACAGGAATGTCCACTGCACTGACACTCACACCAGGCAGCTGTGAAAGCATATGTGTTGGCTGACAATGGATAAACTAGGAATATCTATAAATGCAGTGTCTAGGACCATAGAAAGAAATTAATATAAAATGTCCAGAGCAGGACACTCTCTATAGATAGAAAGAAGAGTTTGAAAAGTTGGGGGGGAGGGGGTACACACTTTTAATCCCAGCACTCAGACTCAGGAGTTAGAGGCAGGTGGCTCTCTATGAGTTTCAGACCAACCTGGTCTATAGAGTAAGCTTCCAGGACAACCAGGGCTACACAGAGAAACCCTGTATCAAGAGAGAGAGAGAGAGAGACAGACAGAGAGAGAGAGAGAGAGAGGTGGGGGGACCAGAGAGATGAATCGATAGCTAAGAGCACTGGTTTTGCACAGGACCCAAGTTCAGTTCCCAGCACCTGTTGACAGAGGTCTCTGTCCCACCTGGTCCAGCAGCCACTCAGTCCCAAAGAAACATACAGAGCTCTACCTTAATTATAAACTGGTTGTCCTATTAGCTCAGGCTTTTTACTAACTCTTATAACTTACATTAACCCATAATTCTTGTCTGTGTTAGCCACAAGGCTTGGTACCTTTTATCAGTGAGGCATTCTCATCTTGCTTCCTCTTGGTCTGGGTGACAACTGCAGACTGACCTTTCCTCTTCCCAGAATTCTCCTGTTCTGGTCACCCCACCTAGACTTCCTGCCTGGCTATTGTTCAGTCAGCATTTATTAAAACAATAAATGTGACCAATCTTTACAGGGTACAAGACCATTGTCCCACAGCAAGCACCCATGTCAGCCTGCTCATGACCCAGAGAAGGAACTGAAAAGGGAGCGAGCCCCACTGAGTCCAGAAATATAAAACGGACACAGGAGGAGCACGGTCCATCCGTGGAAGGGCCAGGAAGGCCCTTCCCTGGGGAACCCCGCTTGTGCTATGGAAATACGATCTTTGGGGATGCACAGGGAGCCCCCTGACATTTCAGTGTGGACCTGAGAGGACAACCGTTGCCAGCGAATCCATGATGCCTGCTTTGCTGGTCACTGACAGTAGAAAAAAACACGCATCAGTGTGCACATGTAAAGGTACGGATGACCCACAAGTTCATGCGTGTGCACACATGTACCTGCATTAAAGCAGCTGTGTAGATGCAGGGAACCCAGATGAGTTGGCTGACAAACCTAGCATAAAGCGTTTAGAACTTGGGGAAAGGTATTCATATTTCACCACCTAAGGTACTTGTGCCTCATTGCAGGCTTGGATCTGTTCAAGATTAACAGGGAGGTGGATCCTAAGGAGGCTCAGAGAAGATATAAAGATCATCCTGACAGAATTCCCTAATGTCCAGCTGCAGCTCATGGTCAGTTCTCAGTGAGGATACTCGGTGTTAATGGCCCACAACTCACCTGCGTACTGCTCTAAGAAATACCAACTCCTGTATATTTTGGCTGCTCCCACTTATAACTCATATGATTTGGGGACCCCTTGGCCCCCTTAGCACAAAGTTTTTTGTTGCAGCTGGCTTGCTGGCAAGGACCCTCACGATACATCTCTTTTAGATTTTTATATGGATAATCTCCAGCTGCACTCACCCACTCTTCTGCATGGCATATTGGTTGTCAGACACAAATCTCCTCCTAAGTGATCCATGAAGTCTCATTCCAGAAGATGAGTATGGAAATGGTGGCCACTGTGGTCTGTCAGTTTCCCCTGCTGCACTCAGCATTCTCCATTAAGAGGTGGAATCAAATAATACCCAGCTGTCACCGAGAGGAGCCAAGACTGGATGAGATGAAGATACCCCTGTGTGCTCTGGGCAGAGGAGAGACCAGCTGCCTGTTTAGAAGCTGACTGGAACCCTGTCTAGGGGCAGCTCTCCCAGAGTCAGTGCAACAAGTCACTGTCCCTCGCTTATGATTCCAACTGTCGCCTTGGGGAAGGGAAGCTGATGCTCTAAATTGGAAAACCAACCAGGTCTTCCAAAGGTTTGCCCAGCTTTTAAATGGAAAGCCTCGTGTCCTCAGAAACTTCTTGAGCAAGTCTAGACCATCTGTCCAGATGCAAACACGGGGTCACTGCTGCCAAGCTCCTCCTCATTCTCTTTTCTTACATTTCCACTGCAGGGAGTTACCAGGTGCATCTCTTCTGCGGCCCACAAGACACCTGCTCTGCCAGATGGACTTTTCCTCAGGGCTGAACTCTGCTCCAGCCTGGCTCAACTTCTCCTTCCCCATCAATGCAACACTACCTCAGTATATCCATTTGTAATGTCCGTGACTTTGCTATGACAATGTATTACCTTTGTGAAATTAACCACTGAATCCTATTGGCTTTTGTTCTGTAAAGTCTGTGGAACCTGCCTTTTCCATCGCAATAATAATTACAGTAGAAGCCAACACTATGGACTAACTTCAAAAAAGTGAGGGTGTACAGCAATAGGAAACAACAAGTACACAGAACTCAGATTCCTCCAAAATGATTTGATAATGTGGGGGGGTATATTATTTTAAGGTGTGTGACTTTTGTTTATGCTGCATTTATTAAACTCTGTAAAGCTGTGATTCTTTGCCTGTCTAAACTCCTGAAGGTCTGATAAAAAGCTGAATGGTCAATAGCAAGTCAGGAGCAAGGATAGGCGGGGCCGGCAGACAGAGAATTAATAGAAGGAGGAGTAAGAGAACAAGAAGAAGACATCAGGGGCCAGCCATCCAGCTACACAACAAGCCACAGAGAAAGAAGTAAAGAAAGATATACAGAAATAGAGAAAGATGAAAGCCCAGAGGCAAAATATAGTCGGGATAATTTAAGTTAAAAAAAAAAAAAAGCTGACAAGAAACAAGCCAAGCTAAGGCCAGGCATTTATAAGTAAGAAAAATCCTGTGTGCATTTACTTGGGAGCTGGGTGGTGGGTCCCCAAAAAGCCAAAAGAGTAAAACATTGAACAACAATAATGAAGCTTACTTCTCAGAAAACATACCATAGAGCCATCGTACAAGCTGGAAAATACAAGCTGGTAACAGTTCATCTAACCCACCCATGTGCTGTTTTACAGACTCAGAACGAATGCTGTAAAATTTCAAGACAAGTTCATGATTTTCGATGTGAAATCTCTCAGACCATAAAAGAGTAGCCCGGCCACACTGTCCGGGAGGCCCTGGCTCTGAATCAGACTCAGAGCTCCTTACACCATCTATTTCTTAACCACTGCCAAGCATTCTAGAAAAATCTTCCCTTCCCCCCGAGGTCCACTCCAGGGTCCCAGGTCACGCTCGCCATTTAGCTAACCTGTATCGACCAAGTCGATATGCCCACACTGATGACAATTAGAACTAAATTGCCAGTAGCCATCTTTGTTGTTCACTTTGTAACTCAGGAGCAGGCACTGTGACTACTGGTCACCATCACTCAGGCTTGTGACTGGGACCTCGTTGTTAATCCACCACAGGGTCCTTTCAGAGCCCAGGGGCCTTCAGGAACGTTGTGAGCACAGCATTCCAGATGGACACAGCAAGTAGCCCTGGTTAGGGTGTGAGATGCCATATCTCTGAGAGCCTGGCTATATCCCTAAGCAGTTCCACTGTGCGTCTTAGCTGTCCAGTCCTACTGAGTAAATGAATTCATGACGTTCAAAGTAAAATCAACACCACCAGCATCTTTAATTTTTTCTTTGTAGAAGCTACTAGCTCCAGGTGTGGTCCTTTGCTCCGGTGAGTGCCAAATAATTGTTTGAATGACTAACTAGAAAACATTAATATGATAATAAGCAGAATTTACATAATGCCCCACTGCAGGGTACCACAGCTACTTAATTCTCTCCACAGCCTGAGGAGTAGGTATGGCTTAGCTGCTTAGCCCCCTTAGGAGACTCTGAGGGGCAGGCTGTCAGTCTGTAGAACTGCAGTGGGCACTCTGATGAGGCAGAACAAGGGCTGGGAACATGGGCCCTTTGCATCAGGTCACCCACTCTCATCGTACCACCAGACCTTGTGACTAAATCGTAGAAATGCTAAGAGACGCTGGTCCTGCATCCTATACTGTACCAGTCTGGGCTCCACCATCACTGCTTCCCTTCTTCCTGGTGGGTTAATTAATCCTCCTCAACACTGGGCAGCAGTAATAGGATCAAGAAGAAAGCCTCTCCTCCTGAGCTCCCAAGGGTGGCTGGCAGGAGCCCAGGAGGAGATGGAGCACAGCCTTCAGTCTGTTAATTGTTCAAGAGCAAATCATCTGTCAGCGGGAAGTGGAGAGAAGACACTGCTGAATTCAGAGCTGGAACAATAAATAACACTCAGAGCTGCGCCCCTGAGGAAAATAAAGCTGCCCACGTTCGCTTCTTAGGGAAAACAAAGATGTTCCGAATTCTGCAGACCTGAGGATACAGCACAAGTTAGTAGAAAAATACCAACCTGTTCAGACTGACTGGCTTTTGGAACAACTCAGGGCCCATGGGCCTCTACCCCTCACTCTGCAGACAACTCAGAAAACCACTTCATAACGGGAAGGTCTCCTGGGCTGGAGTAGAGGGGCCCCTCGCTCATCTCCTTGCTTCCACACACTTAGCCCTAAATCTATCCTAAGCAACCACCACGGACTGAGACAAAATGGGAGCCCCTGGCCACTGGTCCTTCTCTACTCTGCAGCCTCGTTCTCCAGTTCCTCCATACATCTTGTTCCTAGAAGCAGGCTCCTCCTGACAGCACTTCCAACTTTGTCTTGGAGGCTTCTTTCCTCCACACCAGGAAGGGTTTCTCTCTCATCTGTCTAAATCCTCCTCGAGGATGAACTCCTGTAACCATTTCCCCACCCCTACAGATCTCAGGGACCCTAGCTTCACCCAGAGGGACAGTGCATTCCTTTGTCAGTGGAAGGAAAGAAGTCAGATTCCCGGGCCAGGAAACAGGCTGGATACTGAACTCTGCTGCTTGCAACTGCTGTGGTCTCAGCTTTGACCCTCCCACTCCCTCCTGGGGCAGGGGGTTGTTACAGGTCTCCTTCCCTTCCTGTGGAATGAGTGGAGGAGATTGACAGCTCCTACTTTGTAGAGCTGTGTAAGGACTGAACTGCTTAATATGTGTCAGTTACTGAGAACAATGCTCAGGGAGAGCTAGGGAGGCCACTAATCACACCTCGCAGCAATTGGCACAGTTAGCGCCCATCTTTCTTGGAGAACCAGTACATCTCATCACTGTATGCCCATCTCCAAGCATTGCATTCTCAAATACCCAGATAAGAGGGTTAGTCATTCTTCTTGTGGTTTGAGACTTGCCGCGTGCCCTGCGGCCATGCCCATTATGACAGGGCATCACCGTAAGGTTTGTTTTGGCCAGTGACGTATGAGAAGGTACAAGCTCTCAGCTCCAGAAGGAAGATCCTGGAGACATTACAGGACTTTACCAGATCCCTTCCCCCTCCACTAAGAGTAGAGCATTTATCAGATATGGGTTGTTCCTTCTTCCTGCACCTAAGAAGCCAAAATACAGCTTAGAACAGAGTCAGACACTGCCAGCAAGCAACTAGCACACATTATCAACAGGAAAAAAAAAAACATTTTATTGTAAGGACTGAGCTGCTGGGATTATTCCTTCCTACAGCATAACTTGGTGAATGTTGTTTAAACAGAGATTGGCACCTGAACCAGCAGTGAATGAATGGGTACCACAGGCTTTATCCAGCTTCCAGCCCAGATCAAGGCTCTGGATGCACTGGCAAACCAACTAATTTAAGCAAGTACTCTTTCTGTTGTGCTTTCGGGGACTTACTTTGAATAAGCATTTTATAAATAAAAGAGAGGCAGCGGTTCTATCACCAGACACATCAGATTAGCCCACCCTAGACGCCATATCCCAGGAAGTGTCAGGGTGAGAGAACACTGTGTTCTGCATACTTAAGACCCTAGGTTCCACCCCCAGAAAGGCAAATGGCAGCAGAGAATTACAAGAAGGGAGAATCAACAGGATGAGGCCACTTCCTTGGCAGCTGCTGTTTTCCCCCAAGGTTTCAAATATGCCAGCCAGGCAGTGCACCTTCACAATCTAAGGAGCAAAGCATGTTTTCCAGACATGAAAACTGAGGTTTAAACACTATGTGAAGGTCATAGAGACAACACATGGTGATCCAGAGGTCTAAGTGCAAAGGCCACACTGTGGCCCCTAAAGAACACTGTCATCATGAATGTCTTTGGGGACACCTGACCATCCAAACATACTCCCATTCTGACTGACACACACGTCATGCCTTGGCACATGACTTAACACGTCAGCAGCTGAAGGTTTAAGTGGACTTATCCCAAAGTGCAATATCCAGATGGAGATTAGGCAGACTGTCAATCATTTAGTCTAAGTAAATGGATTTATTTAACCAGATTATTTTCTTACCACAAGATTAAAGTATGCACAGGGAAGAGATGCCAGTTTGGTTAATGGGAAAGGGGAGAGAAGAAGAACTGGTTTCCACCCAGGGTGCTTCATAGAGTTTCTCTTGCTGTGATGCAATATCCTGACACAAAGTAATGTAAGGAACAAAGTTACTTGGCTCACAGCTCCAGGTTAGAGCCCACTGCTGCAGAGAATTTGAGGCGGAAACTTGAAACATTGTATCAGAGTCAAGAGCAGAGGGAGAATAAATTCAGGGATCCTTGCTTGCTTGCCTGCCCAAACTAGCGAGTGGTATCACTCAGGGTGGACTGTGTCTTCCTACTTCAATCAATAATAAAGACAGTCCCTCAAATATATGCCCACAGGCCAATCTAATAGATAATTCTTCATTAAAACTGTCTTCCCAGATGCCTTGTAGCGTGTGTCTGCATTGACACTTAAATGTAACTAGCACCGGCCTTCAAGCCTACAAGACAAAGCAGGGACCTAATGAGAGAAGAGGAATGGGTAAATATTGGCAACCGAGGCCACAGAGGACAACTGGCTACTCCAGGGGCTTGCCACCCCACAAGGATGCAAGGCTACTAGAAGACAGACATTTGGACCAAAGAACGCCCTCAAAGGTTTCAGTGCTGTCAACAAAGCCAAGTCCTGTCTTGATGCTGTATTCCAGTCTTGCCCTGAAATACTCATTGTGTGGGATCTGACGAGTGGATCAGACATTCATTTCTCACGGACACTGCAGAAGAATGCTTGGAAGAGTCCCTGTTTGGAAGACAAAGAGGGACAGGATGCCAGCACATACCATGAGAACAGTGTGCTTAGGAGGGAAAGGACAAGGGGAGGCGGGGCCGCTGGAGGGAAGGGGTGCCCAGAAACACACTCCTTTGCACTGCCTGGGCTGTCTTCCCTCTTTCCAGTTAAGCAAGAGTCGAAGTCAAAAGCAAACTCTGATAAGGAAAAGCCATTTGTTCCCGAATAAACTTCATTACTCTGCTAAATATCTTGACTGGATTTCATTTGATTCTACTCAGTCTCAATTCAATATTGTGCTTGGCCAGCTTAACCTTTTAAAAGGAGTTTTATTGATGGCAAGTTATGGGGACATTAGCATTTCTCAAAAAAATTAAAGAAATAGAAAGAATTAAATTGCTTTGCTTAGCGATCTTAATTATCTGGAATAATTAGCTCCAGTCAATTCCCCCACAAGAGCTCTCCTGAGAAATCAGTGTTTAGGGAAACAGAAAGAAAGGAGGGTGCCAAGCTCAGGACAAAAGCAAGCATTTGGCAAGTTATTTGGGAATATCTAATTAACCCCGGGAGTGAAGTTGACAGTCACATCCACTTTCTTAGTGCTTAATTATTAAAAGCAAATAAAGAAAGTAAATACTCAGGGAGCCAGTCTATTGGATCTGGAAAATAGGAGTCACTTTGTGCCAACAGACATAATAATCCCCAAATACACAGGCGTGCGGACTGGAGGCTTCTGAGACAGTCTCCCATACCTCTTGCTGAAAAGCTCCTCCCCATCAGAGAACGCCATTCCCGGCTCTAGGCTTATTATTATTAGGTTTATTTCACCATCTTGGTCCTAGATGTGTAAGGGAAAACTTCCAAGAGCTGCCTCCCATCCTCTCTCCTACCCTCCCACGTCTTCAGCCGATAAGTCCCAAAGGCCCAGTATTCTAACAGCTCCTGCATAGCCTTCTGCTTCCTCATCATCCTCACCTTATGCCCCTTAGATGGTGACCCCCCAGCCGGCCTCCTCACTCCAGTCTCTCTTCGGTCATTCTTCTACCAACACTCAGCAGGAGAAAGTCTAACCTCACACACATGTAGTCAAGGACTCCTGGGCCCTGGCCCTGCCCTCCATTTGATACCTGCCCATTTCTGTATGTACTTCATGTCCCTCTTAATGACTCCAAACAGCCCACAGGTCCCTCAACATCCTATGTAGCCCCTTTCAGCCCCTCCCCCATCTTCCTGAATCCTCTTCCCACCTTCCTCAGCATCCAGGTCTAGAATCTTCTTTTCCTTTGGGGCCTTTGGGGTCTTGGCTCCTCTAGCTCCCTCCTGTACTCCCATAGCCTGTCCCTACCCTGTCCCCATGCACTCCTCTCTGGCTTTACCCCTCCTTACGCTAACAGCCATCTTCCTTTCTAGCTGCAAGCTACCTTCAGGACAGTTGTCATCACCCTGTCCATGTTCTAAGCGACCATCACCTGTGGCACTTGGCACTCTGGACTCACACATGAGCCTGCTGAGCTGCCCCCAGGTCATACTCCCTGAGGTGACTCTTGATATGCTGCCTCCAGACACACCAAGGAGGGCCAGAGCAGCCACGCTTCCTAGAGCCTGCCTGTTGTCCCCTTTGTTTTTTAAAGGAGGATTCTGAAAAGCAGAAGAATGTTGGACGTGGGATCCTGGATTATCTAGGCTAAATCTTTATTCCCCATGGCTACCTCAAGTGACCACTAGAGAGATACATAGTCTCTCTGGACTTTGGGTGACTTGTCTGCAAGATTAGAGTTCTTTGCTTAAGTAGAAAAAAAAGGTCTAGAAGGTCCTGCCACAGTAACTAAGGTGATGTCTGTCCGTACCCCCCAGCCCTACCACTCCCTGTTGCCCCTTCAAGCTCACATGGCTCTGACAGAGCTCTTTTTATACAGAACTTAGCTTTCCCATGTATCACTTCTCATTGCTATTATTGCTAATAATTAGTTTTCTCTTTGTGTTCCCTCTGAGGCAGCGTTTCACACAGCCCAGGCTGGCCCTGAGCTCACTGTGGCACCAATGATGTCCCTGAACTGCTGACCTTCCTGTCCCCATCTTGTGGGTTCTGGGATCATAGGCATGCGCTACCTCACTTGACTTATGTGTGATGTTGATCAAGTCCAGGGTTTTGTGCATGCTGGGTGAGTGCAAACATCCCCATCCTGGGCATTTCCTTTTAAGTGTGTATTCCATGCCAAGTACACACAAGATCCACAAGGTCCATCCTTAAGTCTTCATGGAGGAGAGGATTGTGATGGGCATGTTAGCTGCTCTCCCTAGGCCCTTGCTATGTGCTGGGCCTCATCCTGTGTCTCCTCTAAGTGTCCACTCCTGGGTCCTCACGGTAGACAGCGTATCTTCATTTCACAGATGACGATGTCATCTGTGCATAAGGAACATAAGGTGCATAAGGAACGCTGAGATAGAGACTCAAGCCTGCCCCAAGGACTTTGGTTCCTTTACTTTATGTCACAATCTTCCCAGCATGGCCGCCCATAGTTTTAGGAAAAGTTCATTGCTTTTTGCTTAAAAATAATAATTGTTTCATAAATTGTATGTCAAGATGAGAGGTAGGGAGTAGAGCTGGGGAAGTCTGGACTTGAAAGTCTGGTCATTCTGAGTGGAAGCCTGTGGTGGTTTGGACAAAAAATGTCCTCCAAATGCTGAGACATTTGATCACCCGGTCCCCAGGTGGTGGTAATGGTGGGGGGCAGGGGTGGTTAGAGGTGTGGCTTTGCTGGAGGTGGATTTTAAGAGTTTAAAGTCTCCCATCTCTTCCAATTCACTTGCTCTGCTTTCTGCTTGTGGTTGAGGATGTGAGCTCTCAGCTACTGCTTAGGCTGCATCCCTGCCTGCTTTCCTGCCGTGATGGAGCTCTTACCCTCTGGATTTGTAGACCAAAATAAACTTCTGCTAGGAGCCCTTTTTAACCCTGGTACCTTTAGTCAAAGCAACAGAAAAGTAACAAATATGAAGTCACCGGTCAGTTCTTTTTGTTTATTTTTGAAGGGGATTTGTTTGCTTGTTTATTTTGTTTTTAAATATTTTATTTTTATTTATTTTATTATATTTATTTTATTAATAAAAAATAATATTTTTATTATTGGGTACTGGTATTTTTGCCTGAATGTTTGTCAATGAATCACATGCATGCTTTGTACCCAGGGAGGCCAGAGAGGGTGTCAGATCTCCTGGATCTGTGAGCACGACATGGGTGCTGGGAATCGAACCTGGATCCTTTGCAAGAGCAGGCAGTGCTTGTAACTGTTGAGCCATCTCTCCGTCCCCATAGTCCTATTTTCAGATTCTCCTGGGAGAAACTCATGACGGGATCAACTGTGCACACAGAACAAGTCAAGACTCCATCTGTTGACAACCCCACACCTTGGAGTCGTTCCCAGTCCCTTGTCTGGAAATCCTGCTTTGTTCTGTCCTCCAAAGTGCCCGAAGATCCTCTTCCTGGCAGCCTGGTGATCATAGCCACCGAGTGACAGGCACTCTGCCATGGCCAACCTCCCTGTCTCAGCTGAGAAAGAATGGGCTGAACTGCTGCTGCTTCTGGCCAGACCCTGTCTGCAGGACCAGAAACATTCGGGGTCCACCCCCAGGCAAGAAACAACAAGGGCCCTTTTCTCCCAGCCCAGCTCCTGTGCCACCTTCTATTCCCAACCAGTGCTCCAGATGGGCTGCAAGGAAGGCCCTGGGCAAATATTGGCTCTTGAAAGGTTAATAATTTACAAATGAACTACAGCTGATAAGAAGTCGGAGCTTCTGCTGCCAGGATACCAGGGGACGTGCTATGCATGCAGTTAGCTTCCAGCGGCAGGAACAAAGCGGCAGGAGCCAGGGGGGGGGGGGCTTTATAAAAAGCCTTGGAGATGTGGCTAAGATGCTTGTTCCCTCATATAACCGTGGCAGCTGTGAGATAGGGGATTTGGTCAAACCACACCAACGAAAGTGCAGTCCCATCAGCCCTCTCCGGTCTATGCCACCTCGGTAGCATCCACACTTCAAGCCAGGAGGCGGAGGAACACACCTGGCACTCCACCTCCCCAGCCTCCCACACAACTCCCCTCTGGAGACATAGGTGTCCCTGGAAAGGCAGGTGCTTCTATTTGCTCCTCCACGTGTGGGGGTGGGGGGACAAAGTTCGTTTACATAAGCTATTTGGGAATGCATAGGACTTGAGAAGACTTCTGAAAATGCAGGGACAGCCCACACATTCGGGAGCTGGAAAGGAGCACAGGGGATGGATGGGAGAGGTAGAAGGGAATGAGAAAGAGGGGGAGGACTGTTTGCATGAGGGATTATCACAGTGAAATCCACAAAGACGGCGAGGAGGGGCCGTGAAATACTCCTGAAGGGCAGAAATGACAGAACCGGAGCCTAAAAGATCGGGCTGTTTCAGGGCAAGCGTTTTTCTCTCCTGCTCTGATCCATTGTCTGGGCTGACACACAGGAAGATATATTCAAAAGAGAGAATGTTTAATCATCTCAGGGTCTTGTCTCTTGTAAAGGACAAGAGATTTCTCTCACGAAGCTCTGCTAAGAGGTCATCCATGAGGCAGCAGGAGACTGAAGCCTGCATGGGTGTATACCAACCTCGCCCTACATACAGCCCAGCAGAGCCATGCTCACAAATCTCCTACATGTTCACTGTCTCCACTTCTCTCCCTGACTCTGTGATAAAACGCTCTGACCAAAACAGTTTAACAGATAAGGGGCTCAGTTTTTTTGCCCATGGCGCCACATTTCTGTCCATCATGGTAGAGTAGTTAAAACAGGAACTGGTCACATTGCTTCCTCAGTCAAGGAATAGACAAAGATAAACAAAGGTGTTCATTTCCCATTCCCAATATGTAAAGTCCTGGATTCCTGCCTGGATATAAAGACAAACAGAGGTACTCAGTCCCCTTTCTCCATATGTATAGTCCTGGATCTCTGCCTGGATCCCTATCCAGATCCCTTCCTCTATGTGTACAATCCTGGATCCCTGCTCAGGGAATGGTGTTACCCATGGTGGATGGGCTACCCTGCCTCAATAAGTGCAATCAGGATAATCCCCCACAGATACAAACATGCTGAGAGACCCATCTCCCAGGTGATTCTAGACTCACAACATTGATAATGAGCACTAACCATCAGACTCACACTGTGCACACATGCATGCACACACTCGCACACATGTGCTCAGACACTCAAGAGCAATACTGCATATATGGTCACATTTACATACAGATTGCATGATCGCACTTGCAATCACACACATGTGTACAAGTGCAGTCATACACATGTACACAGGTATACAACAACATACCTAAGCCCGTCTGGAGTGGAGTCAGTGACCATACGAGAGGTTTGGAGAACAGATGGGAGCCAAGACGAGGGCTTTAGTGGGAAGTCTTTCAGCCTGTGCTCCCCTCTTCTGAAATGTCCCTCTTGAACACACCCACAAACCTCCTGTGTTTGTCCATCCATCTTCCCGGGGGTTCCTGGCCAGAGGAGCTGACTCCCTGTGTCCTGGGTCACTGATTCCACTGGCCAGAGGGGTCTCAGCGGTTGTGGTGCTGGGGAGTGCTCCCTGGTTACAGCTGCTCAGCTCAGAGGCTGGGTTTCTGACTTATAGCTTGGTGTATGGCATCATAACTTCTATAAATTGAAGGTTTGCCCAGAAAAGCAAAGAGTTGTGAACAGGCCTGGAGCCACCTGGTCAGGGAGCTATGAAGAAAGAGCCCCAGGTTCAGTGATGGGCCCAGGATCTGTGCTTCCCACCCTGCCTGAGACTTTCCTGTTGGGTTTCTCCAGAAATTCTGTGGAACAGTACAGGCTGCTTAAATATAGATTAGCTTTGATTTAATTTACTTGCAAACTAATAATACCAATTAGCACTATTCACATTAAAGCTAATGAATATTAACTACACCGTTGATGGACATAGATCTAATTCAACCCCATTCAGCCATCCCCTCCCTGCTCACAGCTCTGACTAGAAGCAAGCGCCTGGTCCTCAGATCCCACAACCCTGGCTTCGTGTCTCCATTTTCCCCTCTGTGCCGGTTATCTCCCTCTTACCTTCAGAGAAGGATCCTACACGCTCTACATGCAGAAGCCACATCTTGTCTCTCATTTCAGCTCACACACCCTGCTACAGCTACTTGCCCGTAACCATTCTTGACAAACAGTATTTGTGGAGTGGATGAGAAAATGCACAACGGAACCCAGGATGAGATGCATAAATTATCTCAGGTGATGGTACTTGATATACTTCCGAGGAATATGTTGGGTTCTTGTCCTTGACAAACTAGGTCTCCTCAAGGGTGACTCACTCCACTGTTTCAGCAAATGCCAGGCCACTCAGGGAACAAGACAGTAAGTCAGAAATGACTCTGGCCTTGCAGTCTCCTTGGACTGAGGTCAGGGGCCTAAGGGGGGCAGGGCATGGTGGTGTTTCCACCAGGGGACACACATCCAGCACAATCCCCACCCCCAGAGCAGGAGAGGTAAGAAAATCACACAAGACGGATCTGCCCTAATCTTGCAACAAGATCATGTTAAAAGCGATTTTTCAAGCCTGAGTAAGATGTTTATGGCCTGATAGACGATGGCTGGCAAACTCATTTTATCATAAATATCACAGCAGATAATACACTTCAGTATAAATGATGCATCTGCCTTTGCCAGGATCTCGCCATGAGTAATGTCCCTCCGATACCAGCTTCTAAAAGATAAACAAATTATGGGCGGTAATTACCCGAAGTTTGATTTTCTTTTTTATGAGCGCTCCTTCACCCTAATCACACTCAGGATGGAAAGACGTCGGAGACATGAATGGGACTTAAAGTGGGGACGCAAAGGGCCTACTTCCCCCCAGTGGGGAGGGGGAAGACCGAGTGTTTCCATGGCTCCAGGATAAAAGGAAAGACCCAGGAAGCAGGAAAATGTACAAGAGGCAGAAAATTGGGCTGGGGAGAAGGCAGCAACTCCTCCAGCGTGTGCTTGTTAGAACATGCTTAGGCCATAGACAAATCCTTTCTATAATCTGCATGTATATGAACATGGGAACATGGGTTGTGCATACAACTACCCCCTTCCCCAGCTCAGATTTCTCTTTGCAAACCCTGAAGCCCACTGAGGCTCCTGACCTTGACTCCTCATTCTGAATGCTGATGTCTGAGCCATTACCTGCTGGTATAACAGAACACCTGTAAAACCTGTAAAAGATCAGCTTTTTTTTTTTTTAAACTCATGTTCCTTGAGTCTGGCAAGTCCAGGAGAATGGTCCTGGGAGCCCAGTGGGTATGGACTTGGCTGCAAGAGTGGAACGCCCAGGGGCCTAATGCCAGAGCAGCTCCAGTGAGCTCTCTGGACTGGGAAGAGAAGGATGCATGAACTAACGTAAACAAGGCTGATGTAACAAATTAGGTCCACAAAGCAATGGACTGGAAATCCAGACCAGAGTATTGACTGAGTTCCCTCCAAAGACTCCAGGGCTGAGACTCCCTGGTCTCTCCCTAGGACCCTGTTTATAAGCAACAGTCCCTGGTGCTCTCATGCCTCTAGCCTCTGCCTCCATGGTCACAGGTTGTCCCTGGGCAGTCTCCTAGGATAGCATCAAAATCAATTAAGCCCATACCCCGCTGTAGCATGACGTCAGCTAAATAAATCTGCCTGATTCCATTTCTAAGTAGGAGCTCATCATGTGGTTCCTCATGAAACATGAATTTTTGAGGGGGCACCATAAGGAAATGAGGAGCCAGGCTGAGAAGGAAGACTGAGACAGCTAAGCGGAGACAACTGGGGGAAGAGAGAGACTGACATGAGGAGTGAGAAACAGGAAGAGAAGCACGGGGAGAGACGAAGGAAAAGAACGAGAGATGTGGGAAAGGATGAAGGGGGAGAGGAGGAATGGCAGGAGGAAAGGGAGAAAAGGGATGCAGGCAGGATGGAGCAGAAGGGGGTGAGGAGAAGAAGCAGGCAATGGAGCAGCTGCTTGGGAAGAAAATGCATGCACACAGAGTCCTGAACACCAAGTGTAGACACAAAGGAACACCTCAGTGTTCAGTGAATATCCTCCTAAGTGCACACCCCTCACTGACTAGGCCCAGTGCCAACCTAGCAGTGTTTGCTGGAGTCAACTACATTATAATTAATCTGTGAGTATCTTCAGGTAGTAATCGGCTGCAACAAGGTAGAGTAGCCTGCAAGTTGGGATTCCTAGGACCTCGGGAACCTGACATTCCACTTCCTGCCCTGACTCCATGGGCTTCCAGTCTTAAAGTTGAGCGCTTGAGTGGTGGGGAGAACAAAACCTTATTCACAGGCAGTGTTAAAGCGGTCATGTGGTCATGTGCTTTTATACCTCCTCTAGAGAAGAAAGCGGGTCAACTAGGAGCTGTGGGGACAGTTTCTCCTAAGGAGAATGTTCTGAGAGCTGCAAATCTGCCTCTGCCATTCATCCAAGATGTCATCGATTGTTACTTCCCGGCTTCCATGCTCTGGTCTAGTCCAGCTTCTTAGAATTTCCTAAACTCTCTGAAGGGAGACTGTTATATTAGTATCAGTCAAAATAGACCCCAGGCATGAAAAAATCTAAATTAACAGGAGGAAGGAGGCCTTGGGGTTGGCAAGAGAAAGCCCTTGGGGAAAGAGAGGTGTGCCCATGTGTTTGTAGGTGTGCATTTCATGTTTATGTTTGTGTGTGTGTGTGTGTGTGTGTGTATGCATGTGTCTGTATGTGCCTTTGTTTGTGAAAGCAGCAGATAGAGGCGGACGAAAGGCCCTCAACATATACTCATTCATTTCTGAGTCTCCGGCCTCTGGAATACTCTTTGTTATTGGAATGGTCGCTCATTCACTTCGCAGAAGGTCATAGAACAGGCGTAATTTATGAATGAGACCGCTTTTATTTTCCTTTACCATATTAGAAATGAATAGGTTTGGCTTTCGGGTAATGTTCCCCACACCCCTTTTGTCCTTGAAACCGTCACTGGAAACGGAAAAGCCTCTCTCTCCAGGGGAACTTGTCCTGCTGGTCTTGACTAGGGCTGTGGCTGGAAGATGAGGTTGAAAGGGCATAAGAGTGAGTGCAGGCTCACACAACACCATCCCCAGCCCCTGGGCCAGGCCAGAAGGAAGAGAGCATCTACAGTCAGAACGTGTATAGCTAGGACTCCCCCGCTTCCTTCTCCACAGCCATGCCCCTCAGGGACAACCATACCACCAGCAGTAAGTTAATGGGCAATTACTCTACATGGCCACACAATGGAGTGTGGGTCCTAGCACCGTTAGTTGCCATGGTAACCTTTATTCTTTCTTCCATTCCCTTATTTACGCATTCATTCTCGTCTTCTGCATACTGATTGTAGACTATGCTAAGTACCAGAGACATCAAAAAGGAAAACAGAAACCCAGTCTGTAAGATCAACTCTTAATAAAATCAAGAGGGAAAGGGGACTGAGAACTCAGGGTCACAAACTATGGAGTTGAACTCTTCTACCATGGACAGGCTATTTTTACCTCTCTTACAGAGTACAAGTGTCTCTAGACTCACACGTAAGTGTCTGGGCCTCCTCCTATTTGTAGGTTTCTTCCTCTGCTAGTGTCTGGTACCCCTCACTGATCTTTTGATCAAACCTCCTCATAGTTCGTCCCACAATAAGGTGGGTGGTACTAAAACCTCAAGGTCAAGGCCCTGAGAGAAGTCTCGAAAGGACTGTCAGTTGCAAGGAAGCTTGCAAAAGGAGGCGGTTGTTGCTGGTACCCTGACATAAAGGAGACTGACTCCCCCAGGCCCCAGGCTGAAAGAGGAAGGCTACATGAGTGTGAATCCATGAACAGAAGAGGCCAAAGCCACCACTGGTGCTGAACAGAACTGAGAAACAGTCTGTCGATGCTGTTTCATGTCTGTATGTTTCCTTCTTAATAAACTCAGTCTAAGAAGCACCCTTGCTGAAGACCACAGTGCGTTCATGTGGTGACATTGCCTTTCATCCTCTGGCAGGCAATGGTTTTACTGGAAAGCAGCAAACACTGGGGGCTGTCCCAAGTCCCTTCTCCTTCCCCTGTTCTACAAGGAACTCTAGCTAGCCCCGCCCCCCTGCAGGTCCTGCAGCTGGGAGAAAGAAAGGGAGGAAGTCACAGTGGTTGGTCCTTTCTTGCTTTGTCTCAGGCCATGCCTCTGTCAGGCCTCTGTGGAGCCACATCCTCTTAGTGTCACCTCCCACCAGATCATCTCTGCTTGAGACTCACAAGATTAGTTCTCTCACCTGATCCCACACCTGTATCCACGCCTGCACCCACACCTGCACCCACACCTGCACCCACACCTGTACCCACACCTGTACCCACACCTGCACTCACACCTGCACCCACACCTGCACCCACACCTGTACCCACATCTGTACCCATACCTACACCCACGCCTTCACCCACACCTGCACTCACACCAGCACACACACCTGCACCCACGCCTGCATCCACACCTGCACCCACACCTGTACCCATGCCTGTACCCACGTTTGTACCCATTCCTGCACCCACGCCTCCACCCACAACTGTACCCACACCTGCACCCATACCTGCACCCATGCCTGTAACCACACATGTACCCACACCTGCACCTACACCCGTACCCACTCCTGTACCCACACCCACACCCGGAAACTTCCGGGAGGATACCATGGCAACTGCTGCTGCCCACTGGGCACTAAGGACCACAGTGCCAGGACACAATTACAGGACCCCGAGTTCTACCTTTGTGGCCTTGGAAACCAGCTCCCAAATCTATCCCAGATTCTATCTGACTAGCTGGTCTATTTATGCATCCTATTTTCATCTCAGAGGATGAGGCACTGAGAATATGACTTCTAATAGCAAAGTCAAGTAAAATTTTAGGGTCAAAAACTTCCCAAACATCAGAAAAGAGAACAGGCACCAAGGACATCTAAAATAATAATAATGATGATGATACATTTTTAATGGTACATGTTTGCTATAGGAATGAGAACATAAATCAGGGTTGAGCTACAGACTTGGAGCAATATGCAAAAATCTCCAGGATCACTGGGTTAATTCCGGCAGAGAGGTTAGAACTCAGTGCAGGAGCTTCAAGCCTATGGACACAATTGTCCCTTCCCAGTTCCAGCAAACTGCTGCCTGGCTGGCAGCAAACCCCACTATAATTGCAGAGGTCAGCGTGACTTCCCACCCAGAAATGCCTGTCTAACCAGCTAGGGGCACTAGTCAGATGTTAGAGCTAATGCCAACCCTAGTAGAGAGAAGTTAAGGAAGCCCAATTCTAGATGGCTTCGGAATTCACTCTGAGATTCCACACGGAGCCCTATGTCTGAGGATTTTCATCACAGACCCCCCCCCACACCAGGATCCTCAGATGGGAATGGACCAGACATGCAGTTCACCAACGTTCTACCCATGTCTTTTACTTGGGCTCCGGGTTCAAAATCCCTGTATTGCTGCTTCCAGTCAAGGGGACTTGGCTTCTGTCCCTTCCCACCATCCCTCCACATAAACTCCCTTTCCCTTAACTACCTGCATGCAGCCTTTCTTTAAAACTGACGCCTTCTCTTGATGGATTCCATTTCTAACTCCCCGTCAAATAGGCGGCTTTCTCTCTTCATTTTCCAAGACTTTGTCCACATCCATTAGGCCGGAGAAAGTGGATTTCATTATGATCATTACCAATATGGACAGGCAGCCAAGATTTAATATCTGTTGGTCAATAACTGCTTTCCTATCTAATAGCTCTAATGGCCATTTAGAGGGGACTGTGACCTTCCTGTCCTGCTGGTTTCCAAGGCGGTATGCTGACGCTAACAGAGCATGGGAGTTCAGGATCTTTGGACCTGTTTCTCCTGAGTAAGCACAGGGTATGTGAGGCTGGGGTAGAGAACCAGAGGCCTGACACCTCATCTTCCGAGTCTAATCTCTGTCCAGCACCCAGTGGAGCCCTCTTTGGCCTCAGCGCTCTCTCTTCTCTGGGTGGTCCAGCACACAGTGGGTCCCTTCCTGACCCCATCGCTCTCTCTTCTCTGGGTGGTCCAGCACACAGTGGGTCCCTTCCTGTCCCCACTGCTCTCTCTTCTCTGGGTGGTCCAGCACACAGTGGGTCCCTTCCTGTCCCCACCGCTCTCTCTTCTCTGAGTGGTCCAGCACACAGTGGGTCCCTTCCTGACCCCATAACTTTCTCTTCTCTCTGTAGTCCACACCCAGTGGAGCCCTTTCTGATCCATCACTCGCTCTTCTCTGGGTGGTCCAGCACCCACATTTTGTTCATATCCTTCCTCACCTAGGAAGATTGCAGACTCTCTAAGAGCAGAGTTTTCCTTAATGAATCAGAGAAATGGATAGAGGAGTGCCAGGGAAGGGATGAGAGCCTTATACTGGAGTAAACAGGGGTTCAGGACACTACTCGGCCTAGGGAGGAAGTCTGGGGTGTATTCCCTCCGAGGTGAGTTAGGATTCAACAGCAATGTATGTCCTGACCCTGGGCATGACTTGTGCTGTAGTAGTTGCAGGAAGAGCCAGTGGTGGGGAAGGAGAAGGAGAAAGGGGTGAGCCCAGAACAAAGATCACATGTAACCACTGGTATTTAGGACTCTGGCAGCATGAAGTAGCCACAATCCAAGACCATCCACTCCCAGGGAGTCCCTAAGTGGCAGGCCTAGTATGAGCCACCAGATCAGGGAGATGCAGGAAACATCTCTGGGAAAAGCATCGTTGAGCTCAAAATCAGAGAAAAGACAACATCCCTCCTTGGAGATGACTCGGAATGCTTAGCTGTTCTCTCACCCCCAGAGCACACAGTGGCTTCTCCAGGCTTCATAGAGGGCCCTGCTGCCATGGGGGCTTCTCCAGGCTTCAGAGCTCGGGGACACTTGAACAATTTCTTAGTGCCCAAGCTGTCAAGACTCCAGCTGTGACCCGCCTTGACTCAAGTCTGCAGAGCCCGAGGCTGCAAAAGTGAGGTCCTGGATGACACTTCCTAACCCACAGCATCTGCGGTCAGTGTAGTATGAGGGCCGGCTTGTTGGGGTATCTGTCCCGCCTGATACCCCACAGTCGGCATGCCCCAAAGAGAAAATCACACACAGGATTCCATAAGGTTATAAACTGATTGGCCCATTAGGTCGGGCTTCTTATTAACTCTTATAACTTATATTAACCCATTATTCTCATCTATGTTAGCCATAATGGCTCCATACCTTTCTCAGCTGGGCAAGTTACATGCTGCCTCTTAAGTGGTCTGCGCAGGAGTGGCTGAGGGCCTCCTGTGTCCCAGAATACTCCCAGTCTCTTTGCTTCACCCCTACGTCCTGTCTGGCTTTCCCGCCTATACTGCCTGCCTGACCAATCAGCGTTTTATTAAAATATGATTGACAGAATACAGACAATTCTCCCGCACCAGGTCAGGCCACATCTGTAGCCATCACCAAGTAAACTGGGCTTGCTCAAGCGAGTGCACCCTGGAAAGACGATGGGATCCCTGCTGAGGACAGCAGGCTACCCAGGCTACATCAGAGTTCATCTAAATGTCCGCATTATCCTCCCTACCACTCTTTACCTTTTTCCTCTCCGAAAATGGAAGAAACCAGGATTCAAGTCAGAGCTCATTAATCTAGAGCCTTAAGTCAATTAATCTCTCAAAGAAGGGGGCCTGATAAAGCAAGGCTTATGACGTCTATGCCCACTCCCTGGGTGCCACCTAACTAGCTCATTACTCAGCCAGCCTCACACACCACACGGTAGGATCCGACAGTCAGTGCTATTGACTTTATTTCTTTACTAATTTATGACTAAGGATATCAAGCTGTAAAATATCTATTTATAGCTGGTGGGAAGAACACTCAGGGCCCTGGGCACTATGACTTGGCTTGGTATTTTTGGGAAGGGCTGGCAGTCTGTTTGCAGACGAGGCACAAACTCTCTTCAAAAGACAGATCACCATATAAATATTTTAGCATCATAGATCACTAACTCTTGAGTCACTCAAAAGATGGATGAAAGAATCGGGGAAGGGGACACCAGAGAGGGGGACAATGAAGGAGCCTTCTCCTTCTGGCTCCTTCCCCTAGTCTGTGTTTTGGGATTTAGGGAATTTTTTTAAACACTTCACTATTACTTATGAAAACTAACAGCAGGTTCCTAGTGGAAGAAGAAAATAATGATCCAAGCTTGAGAGCCATTTTCCAATTGATTTCCTTTCTCTCCATTTCCTCCTGACCTCATGGGGGGAAGGCAGAGTCTCGCCCTTCAAGATGCCATAACTTAGTCCTCACTCACGGACTTTGTGTAAGAAAAGGCTTGGTATTTTTCTTTTTATGTCCCCGGTTGCTACATTTCAGGTGGTTAATCATCTTTACAGCCCTAAAATATTTGGGATTTATGGAAAGCATTTAAACCCAGTTGGAGAAAAAAAAAACTTCCACAAATTCAGGGTAAATGTTCACTCTCATTATGGGTGCTAATTTATGGTCGGACAATGATTACAAAGCTTTACATCAAACCCTTGGGGGCTTGTATTTTCTTGTTATTCAGCCAGGTTGTGTTCTCCTTGTCAAATTAATCATACACTGAATGCCATGGAACAAACAACGTGTTCTCTTACCCTGCACATATGATCCAGAATCTTTGTCTCCAAATATATGAACCCCTGGGGGAAAGGCCTAGATAGTTCTTGTGGTGTCTCATTCCCCCTATGATAGAAATGTCTAATCCTTCAAAGACTGGGATTTTTTTTTTCAGGAAGCTGGTCCCACTTCCTCTGAGATGACCCGTGTTCTGTCTCACTCCACCTCCCCCCACTACATGTGACCTCCCTGCGTCCCCAGGACCTGTAGTCAGAGAGATGCTAATGTCTGCTCAGGCAGAAGTAATAAAGGCATATATATCTAAGGGGACTGTCTGTCTGTAAAGACAGGGAATTGCAGGATGGAATCTAACCGGGAAAGTCACTCTGCCTATGGTTCATATTATAGTAAGTTGGATAAAGACTCCATAAGAAAAGAAGAGGCTCACACTCACTTGGCACCTGCCCTGTGCCAGACCCTAGCTCCTCACAGAAGTTATCTTCACCTCCAACTGCTCACAGAATATCACCTCACTTTTACAAAACAGAAGTTGAAATCTAAAGAGACTGAAAGAATTAACACACACTGCCCAGCTAGGAAATGTAGATCAGAGCTCTGACCCAGGCCTCTATTTTCTTTTGAACTCAGTTTTCTGCTTCAATATTTTCATGGAGGTGGGCATTAAAGAAGAGGAGAAGGAGAAGGAGGAGGAGGAGGAGGAGGACGAGGAGGAGGAGGAAGAAGAAGAAGAAGAAGAAGAAGAAGAAGAAGAAGAAGAAGAAGAGGAAGAGGAAGAGGAAGAGGAAGAGGAAGAGGAAGAGGAAGAAGAAGAAGAAGAAGAAGAAGAAGAAGAAGAAGAAGAAGAAGAAGAAGAAGAAGAAGAAAAGAAGGAGGAGGAGGAGGAGGGGAAGGAGGAGGAGGAGGAGGAGGAGGAGAGAAGAAATGAGCACACAAAATCGTCTCATATGAGCTCAGAAAGTCCCAGTGGCCTTAGACCTCTGCTTTATAAACAAAGAGATCATCCATTTAACTTTTCTTTTTTCAGTCCTAGAGATTAAACCCAGGGTCTTGTAGACAACTGCTTTACCTCAAAGCTCCTCCACCCCAGCCTCTATTTACCTGACTGTAAGTCATCCATGGTCCTTGTGGGCACAGCCTCTCCTACCCTGATAGTCATCCTCTGATGGAGGAGGGTTATCTGTCTATTGTGTTATTTTCATTGGTCAATAAAGAGACTGCCTTGGGCCCTTGATAGGACAGAAAATTAGGTAGGCGGAGTAAACAGAACAAAATGCTGGGAAGAGGGCTATGAGCCAGACGCCATGGAGCCAGCCACCAGGTCAGACATGCTAAATCTTTTCCGGTAAGCCACCACCTCGTGGTGCTACAGATTATTAGAAATGGGTTAATATCAAGATATGAGAGTTAGTCAGTAACTAACTCTCTAAGAGATAATGGGCCAGGCAGTGCTTAAATGAATATAACTTGTGTGTTATTATTTCTGGGACTAAGCTAGCCGTGCGGGAGCCGGGTGAGGAGAAAAGCAGGCCTGCCCTGCAGCCCCTCACTACAGATGGCGCCAACATGGATAACTGAATCCACAGAAAGCTTAAGAAAGTTTGGGAAAGAATAGAGTAAAGCATGTTTTCTTGGTGGCAGCAATTTCTCGGGTCTGTTCTGCTTGCTAGAGGCAAGCAATGCTCTCATTTAAGAGAGGCTTCCTGACTCAGCTTTAGCTGCAAAACTTTGTAGCTCATTAAGAGGTCCTGCTGCGAAACACTTAAATGGTATTGATGAAAAGCTGAACGCATGCTTTTCGGTTTTCAGTCGTAGCAGGAAAAACGCTGCGCTGTTTTAAAATGCCGTCTTTCTGGGCCGTCCTGCCAGGGCAAACTCTGACTCTTTCAGGCAGGCAGTCCGACTGAGTGTGGTCTGTGAGCAGAATGCTCCAGCTTGTTTGCTGGCAGGGACCTTGAAACGCCATAGAGTTGTGGCAGTAAAAGGCTCCAATGGTACCTCTAATATGAGTCTGGAAAGCTAAAAAATGGACTGGGTCTAACCGTCAAAGCCACGGTTTTAAACTCATGTGGTCATAAAAAAGAGAGAGAGATACAGTAAAGAGAGGTTCAAAGACAAAGAAAACCTCTAAATGGTTTACTATGTGTTAAAAATATATGCAGGCTAAAGGTTAAAGTTCTTAGGGTAAAAGAGGAAGAAAGAAAGTAGTTGGATGTGGTGGTACACACCTTTAATCCCAACACTTGGGAAGCAGAGGTAGATTGACCTCTGTGACCTCAAGGTGTGGTAGTACACACCTTTAATCCCAATGCCTGGGAGGCAGAGACAGAAGGATCTCTGAGTTCAAGGTGTGGTAGCACGTGCCTTTAATCCCAGCACTGGGGAGCAGAGACAGACAGATCTCTGTGAGTTCAAGGACAGCCTGGTCTACAGAGTTATTCCAGGACAAAGATATACAGAGAACCTATGTCAAAAAGTAAAAGTAAAAATAAAAAAAATAGAGGTTAAAAATAAAGCTGCATAAAGATGGAAAATACACAGAAAATCTTGATACTGTATGCTATTATGCTCTCTTTAAATTGTTTGAATGCTGAGGAAGGAGCAACAGCTGATAAAAGACTTTTGTTTATAAATGCTGCTGAACTAATCCAAGATAGATATTTTAAAAATACCTTGACTTCAGAATTTGTATCTAAGAATATGATACTTTGGAAAGGAGGTTCTTCTTTTGTTTTCACAGAGGATGAGACCCTGTGGATTGCTTCTATCCCGATATGGTATGATAGACCACGCCCTCCTGAAAGGTTTCTGTGAACACCCTCAAAAAATTTCTTCACTCAACTGCCGACTGAGATGAACCTGGCAGACAGGTTATACCATGAAAGACCTGATTAACTGCGCCCCTATACAGCAGGAAGAAGTTTGGAGAGAAATAACTACGTCCATATTCCCAAATATTGTTTATAAATGTTCTTTTACATTTAAAGGGGGATATGATATAGATATGAATAATTTCATTGGTATGGATTTTAAGGTCAATTTTGTTATATGTATATATATTTCTGATCTTGACTGATGTATTGTGATTGTGTAGTTCATTTTAAAAATGTAATGTATAATTAGAAAATATAGGTTGTTAATGGATAATATCGATAATAGTCAAGCTTGTAGTAATGTTAGTCTGATTTTCTAGAAGTGCACAGATATATTTCAGATAAGACATTCATATCTTTCAAAGACTACAGAGCATGGCATTTAATGTTTTAATAACTTAGGACTTTTCATGACAATGAGACACGTCTGCTCCTGGCAGCACCAATCTACTTCAAGAGGAAGAAGGGCATCGAAGAGGCTCCTTATGGAGTTGGTTAGCCATTTGGGCAAGAAACTGTTCTTGCCTGGACTGTTGTATAAACTGGACACAGAGAACCCACAGAGAGAGGACTGCTGAACTTGCCTAAAGGTGAGATGATATTTCGGGGTTCCTGATTCATGAAAGAGTCTGCGAGACATTCTGCAGGACACAGCAGATAGTGACTGAATTGCCTTTGAAATTTCCTGCTTCATGAAAATGTCTCTGGATATTATGGGCCTGAAGGCTGAAGATGGGTGCCCCAACGATACAGAGGAACTTTGGGTAACTGTCCAGGCAGCGAGATGTCTCTGTCATTTCTAGAGTTTTGGAAGTTGCTCACTTCATGCTTACTTAGGTAATATATCCTTCTGGAGCCTTTGATGGAGTTAAAGAATGGATAGTAGTAGTTATAGTTTTCCATTATTATGATATAGTTATAAATATTGTGACTGTAATTCTTGCTTGATAACTGTTTTGTTATGTGTAATTTTACTATGTTAAAATGAAAGCCTTTCTTTTTTGTTTAAACAGAAAAAGGGGAAATGATGGAGGAGGGTTATCTGTCTATTGTGTTATTTTCATTGGTCAATAAAGAGACTGCCTTGGGCCCTTGATAGGACAGAAAATTAGGTAGGCGGAGTAAACAGAACAAAATGCTGGGAAGAGGGCTATGAGCCAGACGCCATGGAGCCAGCCACCAGGTCAGACATGCTAAATCTTTTCCGGTAAGCCACCACCTCGTGGTGCTACAGATTATTAGAAATGGGTTAATATCAAGATATGAGAGTTAGTCAGTAACTAACTCTCTAAGAGATAATGGGCCAGGCAGTGCTTAAATGAATATAACTTGTGTGTTATTATTTCTGGGACTAAGCTAGCCGTGCGGGAGCCGGGTGAGGAGAAAAGCAGGCCTGCCCTGCAGCACCTCACTACAATCCTCCTCGCTCTCAGGTCTCCTGGGAAAGCTGCCAGCCGCCCTCAGCAGACTGCATCCCTTCCTCTCCTCATCCCTCCATTCGTCACACAAAGGGCTGTGCAGGGTGATGAGCTCCACATGCCTCCAGGCTCACATCACTGCCGTACCTTCCCTGGACATTCCCGGCCCCACAGAGGGGCAGGGATGAACCAAAGGATCCAATGACAAGTGAAGTGAACTCTAACTGGTAAGAAGAGACAGCACACTAGAGGGAGCTGAATTGTGTCCCCGGGAAAGACGCTGAAATGTAGCACCCTAGGACCTGTGACTGAGGCCTTCCTTACTTGGAATGTCTTTGCCAAAGTACCAAGCTAAAAAGAGTCAGCGACTAGAATACATCCCAAACAAAGTGGGTACCTGTCTGGTGTAGGAGGTCCTTCTGTCAATGTGTTGCTTTCATTGGTTAAAAAGGAAACTGCTTTAGACCCTTGATAGGGCAGAACTTAGGTTGGTGGAGAAGACAGAACTGAATTCTGGGAGGAAGAAAGCAGAGTCAGAGAGATGCCACGGACCCACCACCAGAGATAGACATTCTGAGACTTTACTGGTAGGTCACGAACTCATGGTGATATACACAGATCAATAGAAATGGGTTAAACTAATATGTAGGAGTTAGCCAATAGAAGTTAGAGCTAATGGGCCAAGTGGTGATTTAATTAATACAGTTTCTGTTTGGTTATTTCGGGGCTAAGCTAGCCGGGCGGCCAGGATGAACAAGCAGGCCCTCCTCCTACACATGTCCTTACACAAAGCACTCAGACAAGCATGGGGAAGGTGGCCATGTGAAGACAGAAAGTGAGGTCACACGGAGACAGCAAGGCACTCTGGAGCTGGGAAGAAGCATGACAGAGTTGCCTTCAGCAGCTTCAGAGAGAGTGTGACTCTGCCCGCACCTTAATTTTAGACTGGCCTCCAGAACCAGGAGAGAACACAGCTCTGCTGGTTTAGATCATGCCGGGGTTTTTTTTAGTAAATTTGTTATGGAGCCTGTAAGAAACTAATATATACACCACGGGGGTAAAACGGCAAAGCAAGACAAAAAAGCAAACCCCTAGAGAAGAAATACAGAGGGCAGCAGCATTTGATTTCAGCGGTAATGAAATAAATCTGACTAAAGCCACAGTGGAGATTTAAAGGACTTCTGATGCCTGGCATTGACGGAGGAGGTGGGGGGAGCACGGGAACACGAAAGAACAGGTCTTCTGGAGAGTGGAGGGGTAACACACATTAGAAGCTGTAAAAATCCTCACATTCAAGGAAATGCTTAAGGAAGTAGGCGAAGAGCTATGTAAAACGCTATCACAGTCCTGCCTATAACAGCAACACAAAAAAGCAGAGAAATATAAAGTTCAAACAAGTAGGGAATTGTTGAATAATTTATGCCGTGTTCACGTGATGAGATTATCGTGAAGCCATTAAAGATGATGACGTCAACCCGTACTCATCAGAAAGGAGGGAGCTCAATGACCGGGGAGAATGACGCAGCTCAGTCTTGTCTAACATGGTGCTGTGTAGCTAGAAAAGGCAGCGGCGCACAGAAGCCAAATCGCATGAGGCTGCCAACCTCATGCATCATTTCCTTTTCGATTTTCTAATTTTTCTATAATGAAAATCAATACTCCGAGAAACAAATACTCGAAGACACAAGATGGATTTGAGCACTTCTGCTGCTGAGCCAGGGTGAGTGATGTCCCTGGAGGAGTCAGCCCTGGGTCCACACCTATTCACACTCCAAAGGGCAGAATGGGCCAAGGAAGAGGTGTGTCCCTCCCCCTGTGGTGTACCTCCTGAGGCCTGGCTTTCTCAGCCTGCAGTGTGCTCCGAACCATGCCATCTCTAGCACCCAAAGGGACCTGTCCATAGCGGTCAACACTTACAGACAAGGGGACGAGCAGGAAGGCGCTGAGGGCTGTGATGTCTGCCAGTGGCCAAGGTAAGCAGGAGGTCAGGCCTCTTGCTCTTGAACCAAGTGGTTCCTGCCATGTCCACTAACTCTCAAAGGAAGCCGCAGTCTTGAGGCCTCGGCTGCAGACCGTCCTGAAGCTGTAAAGGAGCCTGCGAAGTTCTTAGAGCTTCCCGGAAGTCTAGATTCACCAACACACTCCTCAGACTCTGCCATCCTGTTCCCAGGTCCTCACAGGGGTCCCTGCCTGTCTTCACATCTAACCCACCACACTCATCCTGTCCCAAGCCTCTGACAAATGCCCCCGCAAGTTCTGCAACTCAGTCTCAAGCCTGTGTCAGCTCCAAGGCAACTCCCAACCTTAGTTACTACCTGTGGGTTCCAATAAAGTGACCTGGACACTGCTGCCTTTTCAGACCTCACACATCAATCACCCCTGGAACGTCCATTTGCCATCTGACTCTTCCCAACCTGGGCAGCACAGCCTTCCTTCCAGGTGACAGCTCCTAAACCTTTTGTCTAACAGATGCCAGGACTCATGGACCCTCTGCTAAGTGTGCTCTTACAGTGGCAAGTAGGGCCTCAACCAGCTCATTCTAGCCTCTCTCCAAAGGGAACCCATTCCTCTAACCCCAGGGGTCTCCTGCTGCCTACAGGAGAGAAGGGAATGTGTTCAGGGGATGCTCCTTACTTTTCTCATCACTGTGTCAAATACCTAACTAAAACAACTTAGAGGCAGAAGGGTTCTTTTCAATGCACAATGAAGTCCATACAACAGGAAAACTATGGTGGTGAGATCAGCCGGCAGTCATGCAAGTTGGAGCTCAGTGTGCAAATTCTTCACAGAATTCAGCTCAGGCTGAATCAGAGCTCTGTGATAACCCTGGAGGCTGCACCCAGAAGTCCACTTCCTGCAGGGCCCAACCTCCTGAAGTCCCATAACCTCCCCACAAAACTACCAGCTGAGGATCAAGGGCTCAAATACATGGGCCCATGGGGGACAGTTCACAGCCAAAGCACAAGCCTAACTTGTGATGGTTAATAGTTGACAGGTTCAAGAATAAAACGAGGAGTCGGGGCTCTGGCCATGCCTGTGAGGGAGTGTCTAGGTTGCTTTGACTGAAGTGGGAAGACCCACTCTAGATCTGGGTGATAGCATCCCAGTTGCTGGGGTCCTGACCAGATAAAAAGAAGGAAGTGAGCTGAGCGAAAGCTTCATCCCTTTCTGCTTCCTGACCATGGACAGTGTCCTGACCAGGAACAGTATGGCCAGTAGCCTCAGGTGCCTGCCAACTTGATTTCCCCACCACGGTGGGCTGTATCTGTTGCAGAATATTCCTTTATGCTGTGTGAAGATGTGTCACTGTGGTTGCTTGAATAAAGAGCAGAATGGCCAATAGCTGTAGTATGACAGGCTGGCTTGTTGAGGTATCTGTCCCGCCCAGTACCCCACAGCCGGCAAGCCACAAGAAAAATCACACACAGGACTCCATAAGGTTATAAACTGATTGGCCCATTAGGTCAGGCTTCTTGTTAACTCTTATAACTTATATTAACCCATTATTCTCATCTATGTTAGCCATAATGGCTCCGTACCTTTCTCAGCTGGGCAAGTTACATGCTGCCTCTTCAGTGATCTGCGCAGGAGTGGCTGAGGAACTTCTCTGCTTCCCAGAATTCTCCTGTTCTCGTTGCATCACCTCTACTTCCTGTCTGGTTTTCCCGCCTATACTGCCTGCCTAGCCAATCAGCATTTTATTAAAATATGATTGACAGAATACAGACAATACTCCCGCATCAAATAGCTAGGCAGGAAGAGGTTAGGCAGGACTTTAGGGTTCAGAGAGGTCTCAGTGAAGAAGAGAGGAGGAGTTGCCAACTGGACACAGAGGGAGCAAGACACACAGAAGGAGAGGTAAAAGCTACAAGCCACGTAGCAGTGCGTAGAAGAGAAATGGGTTAATTTAAGTTATGAGTTAGTTAGAAACAAACTTAAGCTAAGGCCAAGCTTTCATAATTAATAAACCTCTGTGTTGTGACTTTGGGACTGGAGGTCCAAAAAAAGCCTGCTACATGTATCTTCGAACTGTGAATCACAATGAAGCCCCCCTCCTTTCTTTTTGTCAGATATTTTGTTACAACAGGGAGGGGGGTAAAACACAAAACTCAGGAGCAAAAGCCATGTTCAGCTAAGGGTCAGCGGACAAGTTTGAACCATGTATGCCCACCACACACACACACAAAAAAAAAAAAAACCACATGCACACACACACACACATACATATACATACGTACATACATATACACACACATACATACACACGCACACACACATACTTCCACAGGAAACAAGTCCTTCGAGACTTCTGTGATGTGCTAACAGCACTGGGCACTCATTCCACTTGGAATTCTTTCACAGATTTTGAAATCCTAATTGTACTAGAAAAATGGACACTATTGTTAACAAAATCAAACTTTATAAAAACACTGGAGTAAGGTATCAGAGGAAGATGGGCTCTCAGGACAAAGACAGAATTCTTACCATCCTGATCAGAATCTGTACTCATTCATCTCCAAACACCATGAGTTGCCCTGTGCTCTGGGGAGTGAGTCGAGGCCTTGCTTCCTGGCTGCCACCGCAGAGTGAGACCCTGGAGTGAGGATGGATTCTGAGGCCTGAGAGCCTGCCTTGGGCTGAGCTTCAGTTGTCTGGCTAACCACACAAAGCAGGTCTGGAGTCAGCAGCCAGCATCAACTTTTTTTTTACCTTAGTGCGATGTGGCCAGGGTCAGCGTGGGTAGCCCATCTCGCTCCGAGCCGACGACTGAAGGCCTGCCCGTGTGTCTGGCAGTTGCCTTGGCAGTTAACTGGGACCCAGCTGGAGTTATCAGTACCCCCATGCCTGCTACTACCCACGGTGTGGTAGTTGGGTTTCAAGAGGGAGCCCCCAGAGAGAAGCGGCAGCTGCTGGCTTCTTCAGGCCCAGAGTGGATGACGGAACACTGTTACTTCCCCTGCCGTCTAATGGTGAAGTAGCTACAGGGCACACACGACACGAGGGACACAAGATGAGGTGGAGCAGTGTGATGGTACACGCCTGTAATCTCAGCATGGAGGAGGCTGAGGCAGGAGGATCACAAGTTTGAGGCAGAGCATGAGTTACAGAATGAGCCCCTGCCTGAAAACAAAAAGAAATAAAATGAGAAGAGCACGGTGACTTGGGAGTTGGGATGAAATGAGCCATGAGGGTGAAAGGAAAGATCAGAAATGCAGACCTCACTGATGGGCCCTCCCTCCGTAAAGAGCCATACTAAGCAGTGTAAGTCAGAGCCCCAGGCCCTGCAATGCGCTGCACAGCACCACGTAGCCCATACCCTCATGTGGGATCTTGGAGCAGCTTGAATGAAGACATGGCTCCTAAGCACCACTCCAAGACATACCCAGGCCC
Organism: Myodes glareolus; assembly: GCF_982192425.1. NCBI lineage: Eukaryota > Metazoa > Chordata > Mammalia > Rodentia > Cricetidae > Myodes > Myodes glareolus. Next base: position 1,949,225 of record NC_142030.1, read on the forward strand.
CAGAAAGGACTCGTAATTTCCCAGCAGCCCCTTCCTTTACCACTCTCGTTTCTAGGTGTCCTCCTCCAGCTGGCCAGTATCCCTGGTAATGTCTGTTCCTCTGTGCATCCTAGCAAGGGCTGCATTGAGCTCTGGCCTCTGTCACGGCAATCCAAGTGTCATGGAATCACGTCCATCCGTGTCTACTCCATCAACCCTAAGGTCCAGTGTCTGCAGCAGCCTCCCCATTCTGTTCACTCATGCTGAGTTTGCAGGACCCAAAGCTGGTCCTCCGAGGTCCTTCATTCCTAACAAAGTCAGCTCTGCAGTTACCAAGGGCGACTAAAGGTGACCTGCAGAAAGGAGAAGCCACAGTGTGCATTTAGGTTTTCCTCCCTGACAGGCATCTTAACTAAAGGATCTTGTTGCCAATGTATGGACGACACACAACCAGCAAGTTAAATATTACCCACCAGGGAATTTCCACCAAGCTTCAACTACTCAACAGGACCACAGAATGATCTAGGGATGTGCCAATTTCAACCTGACGCCTCCTGAAGCTACCGGCTCCCAAGGAACAGGGGGCACATCCAAGAAAAGTCTTGGCTCCTAACCTGACAGGTGGTGGCATGGAGCTGGAATTATTGAGAAATAGCTAATTAAGCTCCCGAGGAAGCTAGTCATCAAGGTGTTTAATTGGCAGCATGTGACCATTAGAAGCTAATGAAGTCATTCCCTCGCACTTTAATTAATGTCTGTCGCTCAGGCTGCTGCACGGAGGGTCCAAGGGTAAGGGAAACAGAAGGGCCTGCTGGCCAGGCCTGAATGGTCCTGTTCACTGTCCTCAGCACCAGGGCAGAGCAGAACAGATGGGCTGGTGGGCTGGGTGGCTCCCTCCCCCAGCCAAGCCCCAACCAAACCCCAGCCAAGTCCCTGAAGTTCCTTTGGATTCACTTAGTGGAAAATTGCTGGGGCTCTGTGCTCATGTGATGCTTGCCAGGAAGGCCAAGCAAGCAGGTGATAGGGGGACCTTGACAAGACTCAGATGCATCCTTCCTCTGCTCACACCACACACACAGCCCTGAGCCACCGGCCTCTCTGACAGTTCTCTACTTTGCTTTGGCTTTCTTTCAAACACAAGGATGGCCCTGAACTACTGATTCTCTTGCTTCTGCCCCCTGGGTTACAGGTACACGCTAACGGGCCAGGTCAGTGCAGTGCTGGGAATGGACCTTGACGTTTCCTGCCCGCTAAGCAAGCTTTCTACCAGCAGGCTAGATCACCAGCCCATTTTTTTATGTTTGTTTTTTGTCTGCCTGTTTGTTTTTGAATGTTCGAGATGAGAGCTAGCTGTGAAGTCCAGGCAGCCTACAAACTCAAAATCCCCACTCAGCCTTTGCCTCTCCAGAGCTGGGATTACAGAAGTGTGTTGTTACCAGGCTGGTTTTGAAGTCAGTGTTCTTCTTTGGGGAACATCTCCACCGCTATTACTGTAGATAGAAATCAGATCTCCTTAGTTCTGTGTGCAAAACCCTAAAATGACTCAGCATTTTAAAGGGAAGAAGGAAGCCTCACACTGTTCAGATGGTTCACTTCTCCTTCCTGGTCCCCTCTCCTTGGCACATTCCTTCTCCCTGTCCCCACTCTGGTCACATTGTTCCTGTCCTTGGACACAGTAAGTCTCTCTTCCCCCTGCCCACCACTCCCCCACCTCCATCATCACAGCCTCCATCCCTCTCCCCCTCACCACCACTCTTCCACCTCCTACCCCACTTCCTCCATCCCTCTCTCTCTTCCCACTACTCCCCCACCCCCATCATCACAGCCCACAGCATCTGTCACAGGGCCTTTACACTTGCCATCTCTGCTCTCACTAAATTCTTCATTATTCAAACACAGCTCACACACCATACACCCTCAGACTTTGCTCAAATAACCTCAGAGAAGCTTCTACCGTACCAATTTAAGGTCCCAAATTCCCAAATACCCAAGGAACCTGGTATGTAGTGTCTTCTATCCCTATTTAAATATGACATCTGGTCATATTTAAATACAATTTATTTCAATATTCTGTGCTTACTGGAGATTTTGGAATGTCTGCCCCACCTTCATGCAGACAGGGAGCTCACAGGTGACAGAGGAGCTTCTGCTTGCTTAGCTAACTGCTACATTCATTTCCAAAGCAGACTGCAGGTCAGGTGCAAGGCCTGTACTGACAAACCCCTGAACAAACAAACCATTGCGATGTGAGATGAAGCTGACATAGGACAGAGTTTGGTGCCTCCTCTCTCCCCTCTTCCTCTTCTCTAGTTCTCATCCTTGAGACCCTGGGACTGGCAGAGTTCTTCACTGACCTGGAAACCAGGAAATGACAGCAGACAAGAGCCTCCTAGTGGTGAGACTGAGCATCAGCGATCACCCACTTAAGTTCGAGCAGCAGTTAGCAGGACTTGAGTGAATTTGTCCCACACATTCAGAGGCTGGAAACTGTGGTGGAACCTTTCAGAGGTGGAGCTCTGTGGACGGTGGCTGTGTCCTGGAGTGGGCTGGGTTTTACAGGACTTAGTTCTTATGAGAGTGGACTGGTGTGGGGTGAGGTCCCAGCACCATGGCCTCTCCACACCCAGCCATCTCCCTCCATGCTGTGATGCAGCCAAGCAAGGGGCCTTACTAACTAACATGCTGGTGCCAAGTCAGTTGGGGACCCCACTCACCAGAATCAGAAACCAAATGAACCTCTTACTCCGTAAGGTCTTCATCCGATCAACCCAGATCCAGCAACACAAAACAGACTAAGCTCTCTGCTAAATTGCGAGCCCTCTGAGTGCTGTGGAAATTCTGCCAAGAAGAGCACACAGCACCTGCCTGGAAGTGCAGACTCAGGACCAGCACACGTCGCTGTAAAGGTCAGGATACTAACAGCCTTTGCCTTGGAGGTCATATAGTCTGTCCCTGCCATTCACACTGAAGCAACAGGCAGCTGCGGAGAACAGACTAGGAAATGGGGGCTACACGGGCAGTCCACTAGGACAGTGTGGACACCAGAGTTTGAATTTCACATAAGTGAAGCCACCAAAGCAGACCACTCCAAGGGTGGATAAATAGTTTATTGCTCTGGAAGAGCAGAGTCAGTTTCATGGGGCAGGCAACAGTGTGAGACAGTATGTAGGCTCCAACAGCCTGGGAGTTAGTGTGGGAACTTTGACCTGTTGTAGACTGTTTGGGCTAATTGGGAAGTGGTTCCCTTTACCTGAGGTAATTGATCATAGGGAGTGAAGAAGAGGAGTGGCTTTCCTGACAGAAGCCTTCTTAAAAGGTTTCTGAGGAATGCTGAGTTTAGGGTTCTGTATACCCTATAAGATTCCTCCTGTCTGCACGGTCAGAATCCAGCCTGGGTCAGGCCCAGGCCACCATCCTTAGGACATCATCAGCGCACTGCCATTTGTGGGGGCCACTTTCACCCTAGTAGTTACAATATATCACAAAACATTCTTTTGAGTTTTGTCAGCCATTTAAAACTATCAAAACGATTCTTAACTTGCAGACTATCTAAATTGCAGTGGGCCAGGTTTAACCCATGGGCCGTATATAGTTGGCTGATTCCTGATCTACAAGGAGAATAAAGAAGGCTAGAACTCGGAGGCTTATAACTAAGAGTTAAAACACAGCACTACTCTCTCTGTTCATCGGAGAGGCTTCTCTTTGCAGCGGATGGAGATCATTACGTAAAACTACAACTGGTCAAAATTCAGAGAACGGACTATGTGGTACCCTGCCCTGTGGATAGATCTATAATACAACTCTCGCATCTAAAATCCAGGGAACGTAGCAGAAGAGGGCGTGGGGAGACTGTAAGAGTCAGGTGACCTGGAAATTCGCTGGGATTGTGTCTCTTAAATACGACAGGGAAGCTAAACCCATGACACCTCAAGGTATGGCTGCTTACAGCACCAACAGACAAACGTGGAAAAGGTAAATCCCATGGTACCCCCTAGACAAAGAACTACAGGCAACTGATTGCTGAGAGAGGGAGAATTAATCCTCTCCAGAGTCGAGTCCCCTAACTGGTTATCAAATCCTGAATGGTCATCTTGAAATCATAGACATGAAAGCAATGCTAAGCAGACTCAGAGGGTTGTGTCTGTATATTTAGGCTTATATATGTAACAAAAACTAAAGAAAACGAGGCCATGAATTTGAAAGGGGGGGGCAGTGAGAAGAGTCAGAGGGAGGAAATGAAATCATGTTTTACTTTAGGAAAAGTTTGAAGGTCTGGTGCTGAAAATAATCCTCAAGGCTGTTTCAGAAGGTGACAGTGACTGGAACTTGTAGAGGAGGCTTTGAGAAAGAGGTCGGGCTTGGAGTAAGGGCTGAACCTTGGAGAGCAGCAGGCAAGCTGAGGACAGAAAAGCTCCCCCAGTGTGGAGAGTCCTGGCAGTAATAACAGTCATGAAATCAAGGGTCTGGCAACTCCATGGTGCACCTGGCTCAGTGGCCAGCACCTTCCCAGCACTGTTTAAAGGGAACACTGCTTACCTTTAAAATGAGACCAGGGTTTGAAGGGTTAAATATTTGCCCAGAATCTCAGCCTGGTTATAGAGGCATAGAAGCTCACCCATCATGCTCCCTCCTCTCCTGCCCTTTGATCTAGGCTTCTCCCTTCTGCTACAAGGATGCTGCTGTCCCTGGCGGGCCTGCATTCATGTAAATAACCTCTCCTAAATACACTCAATGAAAAATCAATTACATAGCAAAGTGGCTGAGGTTTGGATAAACAACCTAATTGTTCCCTCTGGGGCTGCAACTGAGAAATCCCAGTTGAGAGAAGAAAGAGAGCTAACATTCATTAAAGTCCCACCTTGGGCTCTGATAGCAACTTGAGCCCCATGGCCATGCCCCTACAGGACCTCAGGGGAAATAGTGGCCTTCTGTACTCCTGCAGAGAGAGCTGAGACCTCAGAGAATTCAGAGTTGTCCTCTGGCCCAGGCCTACTTAAGATGCAGGTGCCGCCCCCCTACACACAAACACACACAAACACACACACCTCACCATCACCAGAAACCCTCTGAGCTGACCACACTTCCTCCTGGAAGGCCATCCTATCCACGCCCTCAGCTGCTCGGAAGTTCTCTTCAAACTTGGACTCCCCACCCCCTTTCAGAGACAGGGTTTCTCTGTGTACTTCTGGCTGTTCTAGAACTAACTCTGTAGACCAGGCTGACCTTGAACTTACAGAACTTCTCCTGCCCCTGCCTCCCAAGTGCTGGCATTAAAGGCATATACCACCACCACCTGGCTAGGACTTCCCTTTGCTTAAGTCGGGACACAGGTCTTAGAAAGATATCACATGATTTTTCCTGGGGGAATGTAAACAAATGTCTCCTGAGCTGAGATAGGGTACCAGCCAGAGGCTAAAAAAAGGGTTCCACTCACATCTAACTTGGTGAACCAATGAGCTGAGTTATGGCTGCTTAGAGGAGCCTCTCAAGGGTGCTGCACCATGAAGGAAACACTCTTTCCCAGACGCTGTTAACTGTCTATCAATCCCTTGGGAAGGGAGGGGCCTCTAGAGCCCCTCCTCTGCTCCACAATAGAAAGCTAGTGGGTCTCCTTTGTGATTTGTGTAATCACAGGGGCTGAGCTCCCAAGAGGGAAGAACCAGGCAACAGAAGTCATATAAACCTAAGCCCTGGGCTGGAGTTTAGGGATGAAGGAGAAGGCTAGAAAAGTTGCCTTCACTCAGGGGAACCTGAGAGGAAGCTCCAAAGTCCGGAGCCTACAGTTCACACTCCAGCTGGCTCCCTGCTGGAGTGTGCCAAGATTAAATAAACAAGATACAGTTCCTAGCTTGACCTCTGGGGGAACACAAGGGCACATCTGCCAGTTCTAGTGTCCCCAGGCAATAGGAGCCAAGGAATAATTGGGTGGTCCCTGAGCTGACTAAAAAAACCAACAATGTTCTAATGTCATTTCATGTGTGTGTGTCCTTACATGAGTGTGTTTTCTCAAATCCCCATCCAAATAAAATTGCAAAATGTTGCAAACACTGTATAGTTTCCATCTTTTCTGTCAGCAACACCCTTATTAATGACCTCTGGCAGAGAAGGATGCCCCCACTCATTTCTAGCCTGGTGCTTCAAGACCCACATTCCCCCATGGGCCACAGCACATGAATGTTGAAGCACAGACACAGAAGAAAGTATTTTCACACCTCATGAAACCATATTCTTCAGGGCGTTTCTGGGCACGTCTGACATAAACTCATAAGCCTCCACTTATTGAAACTCCAGAGTGCCAGCACCTGAACCGTTCAGTCCAAACCATCAATCATGTGTTTAATATCACGGGTGACACAACAATTGTACTTTCTGTTTAGTTGTTGGTGCTCAAGAAAGATAAAGGCACAGGAACCGTACACAGAGGCACCCACACTCCTCACGGCCCTGGTGAGTGTGTGCTGTCCAGCTGCCCGCCATTCCGTATTGTCTATCTCTTCTGCAACACCCACATCCATGCCCTGTGCTAAATTATGTCTCCTCTAGCTCTCCTGGAAGACTCCTAGGAACAAAAACAAAAGCCGAAATAAACACACTTTAGGCGGTAGAAGAGGCCCTGTTGGACATGGAAGCCTAGCAGCTTTTATCATTTCCTGCAGTGAGTCTGCAACCCAACACACCTGAGACCACACTGGAGCACACCCATCAGAGAGGCCCTTCCCCACTAAAAATACCGCTAACACTGGTCAAGTGCTTTCATTGAATGAAAAGCTAAACCGTCAGAGAAACACTGATGCATTCATGTAGGTATCAATGGCTGCTACTTTCTATGCAGGATAATTGTGTCAGAGTGCCCTTCCTTGCCTATACTCTCAGCTCATCATCAGATATAATGTGTAGCTTTGTAACCAATCGTTGCATCGTGGAGACATGATCAGCTGTCAGCTTACCCCAGATAAAGCACAAACACAGATCAAAGAACAATTCTGTCAAGGTGTAGACTGGTGAACCCATGACCTTATTAGGGTTACTTACAGGAGCATGTATCACTCAGACAGCTACATCAGCAAAACGCCCACCCCCATTGGTTGAAAGCTAAGTACCTTCAGTTCCCTATGTGACTTGGAGGAAGCTGTTGCATGTAAGTAGCCAGGGAGGGCCCTGGTAAGTCACATGACTTTCCTATGCTACACATGAGCCTCTAAGAGGGTATGTTTCAACACATTTTAATCTATTCTGACATCTTCTGTCCTCTGTTTCACTTCTTCACACACTGTAGCCGTGTGATTTGTAACAATACGTTGTTGCCATTAATATCATTGTTTTTCATTTATGTAGTTACTTAGTTTGAGACAGGAGGTATCATGTATCCCAAGATGGCCTCAAACGTTCTATATAGCTGATCAAAGCTGATCCTTCTGCCTTCCCTTCCTGACCACAGGGATTACAAAAGTATGTGCCACCTTGCCGAGTGTATTTGGGCTGGGTGCCAAGGGCTTTGTACCTGTTAGGCAAGCATTCTACAGTTTGAGCTACATCCTTCTGCCTAACCCACGGCATCACACATACCAGGAGTAGGTGAGAACTCTGCCATAGAGCTGCACCTCCATCCCCATTAGTGTGTCCTTCGAACACTTGTCTGTAAGATCAATTAAGAATAAATAAACAGAGAGCCTCCAATGATTCCTGCCTGGCACTCCTCTCGTTATGCAGAGCTGAGTTCCAGAGCTGTCATTTTCTTCTCCCTGAAGAATTTCCAACATTCTGTCGAGAGCATTGGGCTCCCTTACCCCATGTCTGCCTGAGACAGTCTCTCTCCTCCTCTGTGGGATCATTCCCTACCACACATTCTTAGCTGATGGTTACCTTCTCAACACTGTAAATACTTGACCCTTCTCTCCTCGGCTCCCATGGCTTCCACAATGACCCCGCCACAACTTCTACCTTTGCTCTTTGCTAAATAAGTAAACCTTCTCCTCTGGCATCTTTGAACATTTTCTGGTCTTTGGTCTTCAGCATTTTTAATCTGATGCAATATATATACACTTTGGGGGATTTACACTACCTGGTATTATCTGAGCTTTCTAGATCTGGGATTTGGTATCTGTCATTAATTTTAGAAAGTTCTGGGCCATGCTGGATCCATATATTCATTCTTGTTCTCTCTCCTGTCTATTCTTCCTGATTTCTGGACACATACAGGTTCTATCTTTTGTCCATGGTCCTCACAGTGAGGTCCCTGTGCTTGAGGCATCTTCACCTGAGAAGCAGCAAATTAGAGATGATCTGGTCATACCCCAGCCCAGACCCTGACTCTGACTCTGGATGAGATTCAGCAGTATGTGTTTAGTGACCAGTGACAAACTCTCTATGCCTATTTTGCATGAAGAAGTCTGAAAGCTGTTAGCTGAAGTGTGACTATGACCCTAAACTACATAGCATGCCACAGAGGTAACAGAGAAAATGGAAGTGTTGTCACTGGGAACATTTGTGGGTCTGGACATTTCCCCTTGACTTCTGTCTGCATGTCAGTGACTCTTTGTATTGAGCCTCGCATGCCTTCAGTGAGGTCTAAAACACAATATGATAAGAAGTTCAAGTGAGCTGTCATTCTTCTGCCCTCTTTTAACTCTTCCCCCAGACAGTGGCCCCCATGCCAGACTGCAGGATACCATAGGAGCTGATTGAAGATGACCTTAGACCTGCTAAGCCAGACTCCCCACTAAGTCATTCTTAGCAAATCCCCTGGGTTCTCTGACTCAGCCAGTGCATGACCTGGTGGATGACATCACTTATGGAGTCTGAAAGTCTAGCCTGTGGGTTAAAGCTCAACACTACCCCATCCCCAAACCCAACTGATATGCCCCAGCCATGTTTAAATAGCTTCTTCTATAGCCTTCTTCCCTTCTTCCTTGTATGAACCAGGAAGGAGCATTTCATGCCCTCTGAGGCATTCTCCAGGGCCTCAGAGATGAGTATCAGATTCTATGCAACTTCCTTGACTACCTATGAGGTTATCAAACTTAGTATATAATGTCCCTGGATTTGGTGGCGTTGGTTAATAGATACACTGTCTCTGACATACAGCCATTTCTATTCTTCCTATCCCATGAGGCCAACTATGGAGATGTGACCTCTCGCAGAAGTTCCAATTAGTTACCTTTGTACCCCAGGTCCCCATAGGACCAGTGCCATTCTGGTCTGCAGCTGCACCCTGCTTGTATCCATACTTCTAGTAACTGAACATCCTAAGACTGTTGCCGGCTTCTGAGCCTCAGCTAGCATGGTACTGCCCTGCATGCATCCTTACAAAGAAATCATGTGAGGGTTAGCCTTTTGTCTGTCTGCAGAACGTCCCCAAACCAGCCATTTCAGAATCCTCAGTCCTGCTGGTGTTTAGGGTCCTGGAATCATGCTGGGGAGGTTTGTGCATGCAAGGCTCATCCAAATATCCATCCAGGTTTTAGTGTGAAAGAGCACTCCATTTGTCCTGTAAGTTCCCAGGGTAGACTCATTTCCAACTGCTTGTTCCTACTAGAGGAGGAGAGCGCCCCAGACTAGGCAAATGGGGTGCCCTGGGAACATTTAGTGTCAAGTCGGCACAGGGTCAGAACTCTCCAGAGAGTTAATGTCTTCTGAAGTTCTGTCACGGAGACACCTGGCTCACCACACCCTCCAGCTTTACTCCTGTCCCAGGCCGCCATGAGCTCCTGATCTCCATACAAAATGAGGATCCCCTCAATCCCAAAGGCTCCATGAATCCTACTTATTGTCTATACCCCGGTGGTAAAACACTAAGCCTATAAAACCCTCAATAACACAGAGGGGAAGCTATGCCTATCAGCAAGAACTAGAAATACCAGACTGTTTAGAGCTGGGGCAGAGGTTCATTAAAAGACTAAAGAGGCTGGGACTCGCTGCAGGGAGGGACAATAGGAGAATAATTCAGGAAGCAAGTGGCAGTTTTACCTAGGCTGTGATAAACTCATGGGTGATGCACAGAGAGAGAGAGAACAGGAAGCAAGCAGTAGGCAGACATCAGCCTCAGCCAACAGAAGGTGCCTACGTAGGAGTTCAGGCTTGAAGACCCGGAAAGGGAAGGAAGAGGACCAGGTGGGGAGAGCCTTGACACCCTGTTAGGCAGTGGTAGGCTTCTGCCAGTGTGACTTCTGAGGAGACTCTGAGGGCGGCGAGGAAATTCACTTCATTTCATATCCTAAGGGAAGAATCCAAAGTGGAAAAGTGAACAAGATCAACTAAAGGAAGGGGTTGGAAGACAGAGCAACAATGTTGCCCAGTCGTGTCTGATTTCAAAACTTTGGTGCACTGAAGGCCATAGGATGCCAAACCACAAGGCTGGGCAATAGAAAGGCCCTAGCATGACAGGCACCTTCCCATCGCACACATATCTGCTAAAGTGTCAACCAGCCTTTGCAGAACGTAAACCCGCTGGCCTGAAATTTAACAGGCCACAGCCTCCAAGGCTACCATTAGGACGGCACCCAGACAGACACAAGGACTGCATGACCGCACACCAGGGCACACTAACAGTTTGACAAGCTCCTGTCGTTCAAGAGATCTCTCTTGATCCACAAAGCACAGCCCCTTCTTGGGCTTTTGCTCCTCAGAGTTTCCGAGGGTGAGTGCCCAGACAGGATAGCTTCCTTCCTGCCCTTCTACCAGGGTTCCATAAGCTTCAGAGGCAAAGAACTCTGTCCTGGAGGGTTCCTGGTTGAGAAAATCCCAGATGTCTGAAGTACGTCCATCTTCCCTGTCCTTGTCTCTCCACCCACGCTGACAGCAGCCAGGCTGAGCCACAGTGCCCTCACCTAGATAACGGGAACCTTCTGCCTGCTCTTTCTGCTTTGGTATTGCTCATGTTTCTCATTCTGTTTTTCCAGAAAAATCCAGAGTAGAACATGTACAGCACAATCCCACCGGGTCACACCCTTTCCTGAGACTTTAGGATACATCATATTCCATTACAGGATACTCTGAGACACATCATAACGCAACCTGTAGTCTCTCCAGTCTTGGCCCTTACCAGCCCTCCCCCAAACCCCACCACATTCAGCCATGAAATATCTCTTCATTTCACCATACCTGGGGAGTCCTCACATGTCGGAGCTCTGCATGGGTTATTCTCATCAACCTGAATGGCGCTGGCCAGTGGGAGGAGAACAAGAGCCTTGGGTACAGCTAAATTCTCTAGGAGCTACCACCTTTTTTAAAAAAGGAAAAGAAATGGGTGGGCTTCTGATTAATAATACCTTTTACAACTCCATCTCTCCCAGATGTTCCCATTTTATCATCTGATCCTTACCAAATGAGCTTGCATTTTCTCTATGACATCCTCAAACACTAGTGTATATTATACAAACCCAGCACACAAACTTGGGACAAGGACTCCTCAGCCAGACATGCATGACTGTGGCTTCAGCACTGAACAGCGAAAGTCAGGACCCCACCCTCTCCTGCAGCCAGTGTTTCTCATTGCTCAGGCCTCAGCAGCAAGTGCCCAGTGGTCTCTTCTTTCTGCTCTTGTGGCTCCATCCTAGACCATGCAGGCAGCTCCATCCTGGACCATGCAGACAGCTCCATCCTGGACCATGCAGGCAGCTTTTTGGTCGTGGTGTTTCATCACAGCAATAGAAATTCTAACTATGACAGCCCCTTTCCCAGCTTACAGACTGCCAGCTCTGCTATATCCTCACATGGTAGGCAGGGCAAAGGGCTCCCGCAGCCTTCTTTCATGGGAGTATGTCTCATTAGCAATGAGTCTAATCGCCTCATGAAGGCTCCATCTTCTGATACCATTACCTGAGGGATGAAACCTTTAATGTGTGAATACTGTAAGTACCAGCATCCAGACCACAGTTCCCTGGACCACAAAGCCTCTCCTGGGTTATAGAAGTCCATGTCGTTAGTGGAACTCCAGACTGTTAGCTCCACGAAGGAAAAAATACATTTGCCTCATGTCCCGAGAAAGTCAAATGCTGAGCCCAGCAGCCAGCACATTGTGTGTTCCAGATCTATTGAGACAAGAAAAGAAGTATCCTGGTCCCGTAGAACTCTGCGAAGTACAGGAGCTAGTTAAATTCCTATGGAGTGCTGTTTCTGATCCATCCTCACACTCACTGTGTCTACGTGCAACACACTCCACTTACACCACGCTCACTATACATCTGCACATCCAGACACGCTTCCACTCAAACATCAATGTGTGTGTGTGTGCGCGCGCACACACATACACACACACACATACACACACACTGGGCTCCCCAACCCCCAGTCCCACACTAACGCTCAGTAATAGACTCATGCGTGTACTACACACCTTGCAGAGCTTGGGGGGAGGCCCAGAGAGATTGCTGTCTGTTCCAGGTCACAGTGTATATCTGAAGCTGTACTCTGAAAGGGACTGCAGCTGTGCTAGGGAGGGAGAGAGGGAGGGAGGGGGGAGGGAAGGGAAATAAGGAAGGATTTTTGAGCAGCTGGAACAGCACAGTTTTCTTTCAGAACACTAATTCTCATAGGCACAGGGGCTTGCAGGAACACTGGTCCACAAGTTATACTAAGACCGAGATAAAAAATTTATATGGTTTCTCTCAAATGCTCTGTGCATTATTCAATAAGTAATTAAAATCTATTTTATCAAATAATATAATAAGGCATGGTCTCTGATTGCAATGAATCCTGAGACATTTAAGCTTATAAAATGTTTAAAATGTGTCCTTCTACACCTCTTATTAATCAAACGGTAAAATTAAATGCTTGTGTCTGGATACACTCATTCCTAGCAATGTATACCTTTCTGTTTCATTAAATTAGTTGGAGAGTTTATCTCAATGTCTAATCAAATTAAAGGAATGATTTTTGTTTCTTTTTACAAATGATTCTTATTCCCAGAAGCTAACTCTGAAGTTCAGAGCACATGTACACCAGCATCGCTTTGAAAAAGTGTGCATCTCTGATTATGATTTGTTTATTGTAAATTACCACCATTGCAGCTGCATGGGCCATTTAATTGTGGCCAACTGAGTCGTGAGAAAAGGCCATAAACTCTCCCTTGCTTTTATAATTGATATTAAAATGAACTATTTTGATCATGTCATACCTGATTTTGGACTTCACTTTCAGTAATCTTTTTTACAAGATTAGAAGAAATCCCTCTTACAACGGTTTTTATAATAGTCCTGAAAACATATATTGTAATGTTGGCATGAATTAAAAACTTAAGTCGGTCTTTCTGTCACAGAAAATAAGGCAGATCTCAGACTGGCTTAGAAAGAAGACAAGTTCTGCAGAAGGGATGACTGTGTGCACGGCATTTCCCACAAATCGGATGAGCTAAATCTGAGCTTGGAGGTTTTGACACTTAAAGTGTGTAATAAAATAAATGCATTTGCTTTTTTAAAAAATGCATTGAGTAAAGTGTATTGAAATTTACAATATTTAATTCCCCAATCTTTTCTTAATGAATTGAATGAGGCACATGACTTCTAAGTGGTGTAATTAATAACTTTTGAATAAATTTTGGAAATGGCTTTTTGTATATCCCAGAAATCAAGAGAATGAGTGGTTCTAATTATGGGCAACAAGTCCCTTAGGAAGCCTTTTCTCTTTTAACAAAATTGAAGGAGAAAGAAATCTTCAACGGCAGGTTATTGTGTGACGTGGGCACTTGAACTGAGAAATGAAGTAACTGATTAGTCCCCGTAATAAAACATCCTGCTCCTATTAGCTCATTATGGAAGCTTTGTGAGTAGGCACATCTGTAAAAAAATAACATTTGATTAAGAATAGAGTTTGGAAGTCTGCACACAACACTAACTAGGGGGATAGTAGTAACATCATTTAAAGCTACTGTGGACTGTGAAATACCCATCACAGGCTAACACATTTGGACACCTGCTCCCAGCTGGTGGCACTCTTTGGGGAGGTTGTGGAATTTTTATTAGGAGGTGGGGCCTCATGAGGGGAAGTGGACCTCTGTGGGGTGGGCCTTGATGTTTTATAACCCAGCCCTGCTTCTAGTTCCACTAAGATGTGAAGAAACAGGAGTCCCCGCTGTTCACCCTCCCGCCATGCTGGTCTGTGTTATCTCAAACCACAAACCCAAACGAATCCTTCTTCCCTAAAGCCACTTTGCCAGGAGTCTGGTCACAGCGATGAGGAAAATAACAGAAGAGTGACAGTCCCAAATACAATTTTCGTGTTTAATCCAGAACCAGCAGAATTCATACTAAATGCTATTTTGATCGTTTGCACATGGATTCTTGTTGACATGATCACTCACTCAAGACGTAAGTCCAGCATTTAGAACCTTAAGCAACCATATGTTATTAAAGTGTCTGACTAAATATGACAATGAACTATGTGCTCTCCAGTGCCAAAATGACTTTTATGTTTGTTACTAAAAGTAATCTTATGCAGCTTTATTTGTGATGGAGGAGGGTCATCGGTCTATGTGTTACTCTCATTGGTCAATTAATAAAGAAACTGCTTGGCCTGATAGGTCAAAACATAGGTGGGTGGAGTGGGCCAGGAAGTATTTAAAAAAATACAGTTTCCATGTAATTATTTCAGATAAAGCTAGCCGGGCGGGCGATGGGAAACAGCCTGCCAGTCATTTCTACATATTTGTTTACCAATAATAATTTTTTTTAATTGTCTAGGAATGAAGAGCTGGCTCCACAGTTAAGAGCACTGGCTGCTCTTGAAGAGGACCTGAATTCAATTCTCAGTACCTGAAGGGCGTGGTCGACCGGTAGTTAGAATTAACCAGACCAGCTCAAAAACAAGGAATATAATTTAATAATTGGAAAACAGAGTGACTCACACGACCAGGGTCCAGCGAGCACCACACACAGCCAAGAGAGACAAAACAAGAGGCGGGCACCTGGATTCCCAGGTTCTTGTTCCTCCAGGTGGCCACACCCTAGCCAAATGTGATCTGAGCTTCCCCATCAAGCACCCACGTTACAAGCATCTGTAATGCCAGTTCCATGGGATCCAATGTCCTCTTCTGGCCTCCATGGATACTGCATGCACACAGGGCACAGATATATACGGCATGTAAATTACCTATACTCATAAAATGCATAAACATTTAAAAGAATGTCTAGTTACATACATAATGTTATTTAAGAAAAACACATTGGTTGGTCAGTAATACGTAATCAAACATGAAAACATGGAGATAGAATACAAAGACGAGCTTGGAAGGTTAGAAAATAAAATTATATATATATATATATATATATATATATATATATATATATATATATATTAGGCTGGTCTAGAATTCACTTTGTAGCCCAGGAGAGTTTCAAACTTGTGGTGATCCTCCTGCCTTAATGTCCTGGGTTCTGGGACAGCTGAAATTTCCCAGTGTTAAAGAAACATTTTGCTCATGGAGTCTGGGGTAGGTGACAGTGTACTGTTGCAGAATGACAGAACACTCTCTAATGAGGGACCACGGCTCCATCTTCAGGAGTCCGTGGTTGTAGAACCCTGAAGATGTTTTCTCTGGAATGGCTTCAAATCCCTGAGATGTCTGACAAGGTGAGAAATTGTAGGATGTCCAGGGGTGTGTGAGCAGGGATGAATGGGTGTGTGAGCAGGGGTGGGTGTGTGAGAAGGGATGGATGGGTGTGTGAGCAGGGATGGATGGGTGTGTGAGCAGGGATGGACGGGTGTGTGAGCAGGGATGGGTGTGTGAGCAGGGATGAACGGGTGTGTGAGCAGGGATGGATGGGTGTGTGAGCAGGGATGGATGGGTGTGTGAGCAGGGATAGATGGGTGTGTGAGCAGGGATGGGTGTGTGAGCAGGGATGGATGGGTGTGTGAGAAGGGATGGGTGGGTGTGTGAGAAGGGATGGGTGGGTGTGTGAGAAGGGATGGGTGGGTGAGCAGGGATGGGTGGGTGTGTGAGTAGGGATGGATGGGTGTGTGAGCAGGGATGGATGGGTATGTGAGCAGGGGAGGGTGTGTGAGCAGGGATGAGTGTGTGAGAAGGGATGGACGGGTGTGTGAGCAGGGATGGATGGGTATGTGAGCAGGGATGGATGGGTGTGTGAGCAGGGATGGATGGGTGTGTGAGCAGGGACGGGTGTGTGAGCAGGAATGGACGGGTGTGTGAGCAGGGATGGATGGGTGTGTGAGCAGGGATGGATGGGTGTGTGAGCAGGGATGGACGGGTGTGTGAGCAGGGATGGACGGGTGTGTGAGCAGAGATGGATGGGTGTGTGAGCAGAGATGGATGGGTGTGTGAGAAGGGATGGATGGGTGTGTGAGCAGGGATGGTGGTGCTGCCCACGCCTGGCCCAGAGCTCACCAGGGCCTCCTAAACCTGTTTCTTTACCTTACTCCACATTGTATAACTTTCTCTTGGAAAGCAGTGATCCTGTGGAGCTGCATCCTCAAGGCCCTGTGATCTTCACAGGCTCTGCCCACCCCACATAGCAGACAGGCTTGGATTTTACATACATGCTGTGCGGCAATGGTCTGTACCCTGTCAATTATATTTTAAATAAATACTGATTGGCCAGTAGCCAGACAGGAAGTAAAGGTGGGGCGACCAGACAGGAAGTAGAGGTGAGGCAATGAGAACAGAAGAATTCTGGGAAGAGGACTGCAGTCCGCAGTTGTGATCCAGCTGCAGAAGAAGCAAGATGTGACTGCCTCCCCCAAAAAGGTACCAAGCCACGTGGCTAACATAGACAAGAATAATGGGCTATGTTTAAGATGTAAGAATTAACTAATAATAAAAGCCTGATCTACTAGGCTGATCAGATTATGATTAATGTAGACCTCTGTGTGTTTATTGGGGACTAAATGGATGTGGGGCCTGGTGTGACAGAAACCTCTGTCAATATATACAGACTGATTGGATTCTTTGGAAGGAGAGGCAGAGGAGACCATCTGCCTTGTGTAGGACTGATACCCATGAATCGGAAGGCTGAAGATGCCACGGCCACTTCCACTAGCTTGCTGCAGGCCAGCATGGACTTTACATGAGCTGTTCATATCTTAACAGTCCTGTGAGGTGGACACCATATTGTCCAGGCTTTACAGATGAGAAATAAAGCACAAAATATGTCCAGGTTTCAACAGCTGGGAGGGGATCAAGTTTACAGAACACTGAAGACCAAACTTCTGAACTCAAGTGTGGCCCTGCCCTCTGAAGAAGTCCTGATACTTGCTACAAGTTGCCAAGATCAGCACCTATAGAACCATTATAGTCTTAGCCATCCGTATTCTCTTCTTCCAGACAGGAAGTAGGGCATTTGTCTCACAACTGCCTACACTTATGTGTATCTAAAACTCTCCGTGTAATATCATTCCCATTGATTCTCTGACAAGTTTATGAAGCATAAGTGACTTTATTTCTATCTCCTCTGTTGCTTTGTCTTTTTCTCCAAATGAGAAAAGATCTCCAACACCTCTACGTGAAGTTGGCAGGCCCCTGGGTATTCATCAACATCCATATGGAAGCAATCTGACCGCTTCTCAGACCAAGACAGGGCCGATGATACAACCCCAGCGTCCTGAGCTCCCAGGGCTCAACACGCTGAGTGAGGGTAAGGAGGACAGGCCGGTTAACTTTCTGTCGATAAAACAAAATGCCAAGATAGCAGCACAGAGGGGATTGATAAGTTCTGCTCACAATGTGACAGCCATCAGCACATGTTCACTGGACCCTGTTGTTTGTGGCCTGCAGTGAGGCAGAGCACAACAAGAGTGTCCAGGAAACAGGAGAGGGATGAACTCCAATAGACCCTCAAGGGTGCGACCAATGACCTACTTCCTCTGGAAATTTCCACCACTTCTCAATAGCACCTCCAGGGACTAAGCCTTCACATATGAACTTTTGGGGACCAGTTTGAAGTTCAACCCACAGGAAGTCCTAACTAGCACACACTGATGTCTCAGGGAGTGGGGATTCCTGCAGGGAACTGTGGGTGTCTTTCTCCTGTGTCTCCCTTGGTTCTGAGCAGAAGGGGTCTCACTTCCCTCTGCCTCTGCCTGAGCTTGTGCAGTGGTTTTAGCTAGATCAGGGACAGAATCCGCTAACTATGGCCTAAACAACCAACCAGGAGGGGCAAACATGCAAACAGTCGGCTGATGACGGACTCCACTCACTATGACACAGACATTTTGGCTCCTGAAAGCTCTGCCATGGTGTTCTTTTCGTGGAGGAACCTCTAAGGGGATGGACAAAGAGTGTGGTCAGGGGTGGTATGTTATCAGCTCTACAGAGTACATCGTCACAATAACACCAACAGGAAGAAGGAATTCCATTCCGGGAGAAGCAGAGCCGGGCATTAGCCTTGATGAAAGGAGAACAAGAGGCATCAGCAACCTGTCAATCTGTAGAAAGCGGGTATTCCACGGAGGCCCTTGTGCAGAACTGAGCTCCTAGAATTCCCTGCCTTACCTCCTCCACAACTGTGGGAATGGTGTGCCCCAAAAAGATAAACTGACTCATGTGGGTGGTTTTTTTATTATTATTGTTTTTGTTTTTGATGAGACGGGGGAGGAAATCGCTTTTGTTTTCTTTTCTTCCCAGTTGACTAAACATGACATCCAACTCTCAGGCTCAGCAAACAACTTCACTAGCCATGTGAGAGATTAGACAGGACAAGAGCCTGGGGTATTCTCTCCCTGAGTGAGGAAAGCCAGGCTGTCTGTGCTTCTGACACGTGTGGCAATCATCAGGAAGGAGCAGCTGTCAAAGCTGCCCTCTGCTCCTGTGGGGCCACCAAGCCACCGAAGTCTTTATTTAATTGGTTTATTAATCTTACAGTACAGAGCCGGCTTCTGTCTCTCTGTCCCTCACTGGCTAACTGGGCCTGGACTTTGTAAATACGTTTAATTAAGCTCCGGAAGCCACAGCCCTTCTCAAGGCTGCTTTCTCCCACCAGGAGGGATGCCGGCTGGAAAAGAATTAAACCAACAGCCCTGCCTCCCCGCCCATCTGCTGCCACCTTGGGTGGGAAGCCAAGGAAGGGCTCCCTGAGGGCAGAGGTACACCACCTCATCTCATATGGGCATGGCTGGTCTCCCAGGCCGTGGGGAGGGATAGTGTTCTGGAAAGAGACACTCATTTGGAAGATTCCAGAAGATTAGAAAAGGGCACCCACCAGTTTCTGTGTACAAAGCTCTCCTTTCCAGACTCACACCTCAGCTTGACAAGGAAATCCACTTGTAAGAACAACCTTTCCTGGTGATCCCCGAGCCCCAGGAGGCACCAATTCTACCCTGGGAAGGCAGGGAAGGGACTAAGAAGCCAGGAAGAGAAGGTGAGATTTTCCAGAGATGATCCCAGAAGAAAACACACATAAACGTGGTCTATACAGCTCTCAGAAGAAACAGAAATGAGCATGGTCTATACAGCAGTAGTTTTACAGTCAGGTGTCTGCCTGACTTGGCCAGAAGTTAAGTCACAGCAGTTAAAGACAAGGGTCACATAATACAGGGTACATGGGAGTTAGGAGACAGGAGAATGGAGGGAAGGAGTGAGGGAAGCTGGGAGGGGAGGAAGGGATGGAGGGAGGGAAGGAAGAGGGGGATGAAGGGAGGAGGGGAGGGTGGGTAGGTGTGTGGCTGAACAGATGAGAAGAGACTCTGCTCACTATGACACAGACACTGACTCAAGAAAACCGTGCCATGGTATTGTTTCTGTGGAAAAACCTCCAGAGGGGGGGGGGGGCAAAGAATGTGGTCAGTGCTGGTTTGAATCAACTCTACAGAGCATACCATCAGAATAATGCCAACAGGAAGGAAGGAAGAACGAAAGAAAGCCCGACCGTGGGTTACAAAGAGAACACGCTCAGTAACTCACACAGGCTTTATTTTTATGCCTTTCGTTTTTACTAAAGCGTGTCCACAGGCACCCAGAACAGACAACTACAGACATTAAGTCCTCCATCCGGATGTTCAACGTTGCGTTGACCCTGGCTGACCGCCTCACGGCCACAGAACTACAGCCTAAAAACAGACTAAGGACCAGGAATCTGCCTGTGGACAGACAGGCAGAAAAAGTTCACACATCCAAGAGGGCCCTCAAACCATCTTCACACAGTTGGGAATGTTCCTATTTGTTTTGGAAATACAACCTCCAATCGTGCTAGATGCAGGAGCAACAGAAACAAGATGACAAAAGGAAGTGCGGACAGGATTGTGAGGGCAGCAAATACAGGAAGGAGCCAGTCAGACCCAGCTCTGAGCGCCAGGGAAGGAGCACTGTGAACATCAGGTTCCATGGCCTTCCTAAGACGTGTTTCCCCACAGCTGCTACTGGGGACAACGTTAGACCATCTTCGCTCTAGCCCAAGATCTAGGAAGCTGTCCTGCCTAGGTTCTCGGGCGTTCACCCTTCGCTGATGTCACCCATCCAGTCCTTATCATCTCCCCATTCATGTCAGACAGAAGGAAAAGTGGACATTCCTGTTCTACAGAGAAAGAAGGCCCAGCTTGGGAAAGGAAAGATGCTGGCTAGTGATGAGCACATGGGCAGAGCTGCAGGGATTCTCCTTAACTCCAGGGTGTCCCTTCCTGCAGGGAGGATTCTAGAGACACTGTCCTTTTCTGTCCTGGAAATGATGAAGGAGGCTGGAAAGGGTTAGAAGCAGGGGACTGGCAATACTTAAATAGGACCCTTGACATGGATCATCCAACACACACTCACACACACACACACACACACACACACTCAGACACATACATACATATGCAAACACACTCACTCATACACTCACACACATACATACTCTCATGCACACTCACATACACACGAATAACACACTCACAATGATACTACCTTCCCTCTTTTTCTCCCTCTTCCTCTCTTCTCTTCCATCTTCCTCCCTCCCTCCCCTCTCCCCACTAGAGCCCTTGCTGTTCAAAATGGTCCCTGCATCAACGGCATCAACCATGAATCTTCTGGAAGGTCTAGGAGCAAAGTCTCAAAGAGATCTGTGAGCACAGGAACCTTCTAGAAGCCTTACTGTGGCCCCAGGTGGAGGCAGAAGGTCAACAAGATGGCCTCTGATTTTCCTCTAAGCCAGAAAGTCGGATTGGTGGTTCTGAGAAGCCTTAGTCAAGGCCACTGCAGACAGAAGCTGATGCCTGGAGGCGAGGACGGAGCTCTGGTTCCCTTCTGTGCCAGCTCATCGCCGAGGTGTTCCTCTCCAGGACCCAGCTGACAGACCAGAACTCACAGGCTCCGCTCTGACTAATTGCCAGCACTCGGCTGAAGAGACATTTCTCATCCAAACAGCCTCATTAATCTCCCAATGCCAACACAGAGAAGCTGGCAACAGTCCTCTCGTCTTCCACACCTACGTGCTGGCTCCTAGAAACCCAGCAGTGGGAAACGGCCTCCTTCCTGCAAGGGGGCCAGAGTGAGGGCCTGACTGAGCCCTCCATCGGGTTAGTCCACGTGGTCCCTGACCTCATCCTGAGCCTTGGTGTCCCCGGGTGGAGGACTTCACCTGGCCCAAGGAGCATCACAAGGGAAAACCAAGGAAGTGGCCTTTGGAAATACTTGTAGGGTGTTGGACCTGGGGAGGCAATGTTTTCTAGAAAGTTCTAAGGAAACCCTGAAGAATGCAGAGCTTGGTGGCCAAGTTTGAGTCTGTGACTCAAGCTGCCTTCACCCTCTGGCTAGAGAGTGTGTCCAAGGCTCTCCTGCCCTGCTCCTCTGGGGGCTGCTACTGTGAGTCCGTCCCCGCCACAGATGGGAAAATCTTATGGGACCGATTTTTTCTGTCTCTCAGAACAACCTTGTCTTCTTCCTGGTCCTGTCAACTCACAAGCCAGACCCCCCCCCCCACGTTCAGCCAATGGAGGCAAACCAGATATGGAGGTAGAATAGAAAATTAAGTAGAAGGGAGAAAAAGGGGAGGCCGGGAAGGAAAGGATCAGGAGATATGGGGACACAGCCTTGCAGCAAGAATATACCGGACATCCAGAAAGATGCTGCCAGGTAATGAGGTACCCTATAATCCCAGGATTTGAGGGAAAGCAGGAGGTCCACACATTCCTGGCCAGCCTTGGCTACAAAGCAAGAACCCGTCTCAAAAGCTAAATCAAAACAGCACAAATATGAAAGAGATGCTTACAGAACAAGGATGTCATCGCTTACAGTGGCTGCAGGTCTGACCCCAGGTGGGTGGGCTCCCCAGCAGCTGGGCTGATGTAGACAGAAAAACCCTAGCTTTATACAGGAAATATGGGATGTAGACGGTAAATACACAGGTGTCCATCTTCTTTATTGCTTTTGTTCAAATGGACAGAACGGCTGGCCTCTGTCCATTCCAGCAATCCTGCCAAAGCTCTGGAGAGCCAGCCAGAGCCTGGCCAAGTGGTTGTTAAAATATTTGCTGAGGCAACGCTGCCCTCTGCTGACCACAGGTTCTCGTGTCTCTGGAACGTCTCTACCCAGGAAAAGGCTTGAGGTTTCACCCAGCCCTGCACTTCCTGTCTCTCTGCTGCCCTGCTTTGTTCTCAGGGTCGGTTCAGATTTGCTGCAACCCTACAGACACAGCAAAGGGCACCGGTCTGAGATCCAGCAGAGCCCAGACAGCGTGCCAGGTCAGCCAGGGTCTTTGCAGCTTCGGAGTCTCTGCTGGGGAAGCACAGACCTGGGGAAAGTGTGTGGAGCAGAGCTCCAGGCTGCCTTTGTGGATGTTCTTTCCTTGGGGTTGAGGTGTGACAAAGCAAGGAGTGAACTGACGTGCAAAGAACCAACAGCTCAGATACAAACACACCAGCAACTAGAAGGATCCCCCTCGTGTGTGTGTGTGTGTGTGTGTGTGTGTGTGTGTGTGTAAAACCAATGACTCAAACACACCAACAACTAGAAATATTCCTCTGGTACATGTGTATGTGTAAAACCAATGACTCAGACACACCAAACAACATCAAATAGAAACATCTCCCTTGGACATATGAATGTGCGTGCACACACACGCACACGCATGCACCTGTACACACATTATAGCCAGAGGATGATGTGTGTGTCCTACCCTCCCATTCTCTGCCTTATTCCTTTGAGACAGGGTCTCTCACTGAATTTAGAGCTTGTGCTTTGTTTGTTGGTTTTGTTTCTTGTCTAGGTTGGTGGCCAGTGAGCCAGACTAATCCTCCTGTCTCTGCCATTCCCCCCTCCATAGCATAAGGTTACAAGCACACAGGGGACCTTGCTCAACTTTTTTCCCTGGGTGCTGGAATCTGAACTTGGGTTCTCACAGTGGCACACACACACTCACAGACAATCACACACACTCAATCAAACACACTCACAGACAATCATATACACACACTCACATACACTCTCAAACACAGTCACACAGTCACACACTCTCACAGACACACACACTCACACACACACACTCATTCACTGAGCCATCTCTCCCAGTTACATGATCCATTTTTCAAAGCAGTAACTGGTCAAATTTCCAGGTGGTACACTCACTTTCAGGAAATGGTTATTAAATAGTTCAAGCACACTGATACTTGAGTCTATCAATGGGGAGGCACACAGAAAAATACACGGTCTTCAACAACAACACTGGCCTGTGTGCAGGGCTCTGTTCACATGGAAGTCAAGAGGAGATTTCTCCCTTCCAGCCCGCGTTTCTCTTTCATTCTCAAAGTTGAGGTAATTGTGGGGGGGAAAATGTGATTGCTGACTTGTGTGATTTTTTTTACTCTTTTGGCTTTTGGGGGCTCTCCATCCAGCTCCCAAATAAATCATTCTCTCAGAGACTTATTGTTATTTATGCCTGGTCTTAGCTTGGCTTGTTTCTTACCAGGTTTTCTTAAATTAAATTATTCTTAATACCTTTTTTTGAGCTTTCTCCTTTTTTTTACTTCTCTACATCTTACTTTTCTTCTTTTGGGGGGGGGGGTTCGAAACAGGGTTTCTCTGTGTAGCAACTCTGACTGTCCTAGAACTTGCTCTGTAGACCAGGCTGGCCTAGAACTCAGAGAGACCGCCTGCCTCTGCCTCCCGAGTGCTGGGATTAAAGGCGTGTGCCACCACCTTTCAGTCTTACTCTGCGACTTGTTCTCTTGCTTGCTCCTCCCTTGTCGTCCCAATTTCTTCTGTTTATTCTGTCTGTCAGTCCTGCCCATCCTTGCTCCTACCTCGCTATTGGCCATTCATCTCCTTATTAGGACCGTCAGGTGTTTTAGACAAAGAATCACAGCAAATGCAGCGTGAACAAAAGTGACCCACAATAAAATTACATTCTGCAAGCCTGACCCCACCTCAACAGTGACCCCTGCTTCACGCATACGCAGGAGGACCAGGGCAGCAGATGTCCTGCGTCCTTACCATGGCAGCTTCCAGCGATCATGTGAGAGGAGTTACAACTTCTGCCTGGACATTGAATGCCTCAATCACAAGCTGACCACAGTGACGAGCATGGTACAGTCCATGGTGGTGACGGTAGTGACGGTGGTGACTGTGGTGATGGTGGTGACTGTAGTGACTCTGGTGACTGTGGTGATGGTGGTGACGGTAGTGACGGTGGTGACTGTGGTGACTGTGGTGATGGTGGTGATAGTAGTGACGGTGGTGACTGTGGTGACGGTAGTGACTGTGGTGATGGTGGTGACTGTGGTGACGGTGGTGATGGTGGTGATGGTGGTGATGGTGGTGACGGTGGTTACTTTGGTGATAGTTATAGGGAGAAACTAAGGCTTATTCTTTTCTAATAACTGTGTTTGGTATTTTTTTAATGCTCAGAACAACCTTTTATGGTAAGGGTCATTTACATCCCTGGTTTATGATATGTACCATTTACATCCCTGCTTTAATCTTATTTTATTATATGTGTGGCATTCAGAGGACAACTATGGAATCCGTCCTCTCCTCCACCTCCAAATGGGTCTCAGGAATTGGACTCAGTTTGCCCAGCTTGCACTGCCAACACTTTTCTCTAGTGAGCCATGTTGCTGACCCCTACACCCACAGTTTAGACATGGGGAAACTGAGGCACAGCACGGGTGTGTCGCTTGCCTAGATCACAGAGCTGGTGAGTGAGAGAGGGACTGAAACCCAACCAGTCTGGTAGTGGAGAGCACCCACGTTTTTAGCCACTGTTTGGCTTCGTCCTGTGAAGTAAAGGAGGCAGGCCTGCTTTCTAGGTCAGCTAACGACTCAAGCCAAGCACCATAATTACCAACAGGTCCACAGAGAAACTGTCCATGCGCAGTCAGCTGTGGAAACGCAGAGTTGGTCTACACCAAACTGTTTAACGTGAGACTCAGCTCCAGCAGATGGTCTCCAAGGGCCCTGACTGATGCCAAAGCCTCGCTAGGTGGTGTGAGAACCTCACCACAAAACGTACACCATTCCCAGCCATGTCCTCAGACAGAAAGAGGAGAGCACAGAACATCGATTAAATGCTCCCAGAGGATGACTCCCTGGTCACACAGGTCACCTAAGCACTGACCCTGGGGTCTTCTCACTCTCCATCTGCTCCTTCTCCTCTTCCCTTCCCTGGGGATTCTGGCTGGGGAGGTTTCCATCCCAGGATCTGACATCTCTTCCTCTCTGCCCTAGAGAGATACTTCCCACACATCACCGTAAGGATGGCATTATGACTACACGCGTACACAGAGCAAGAGAGAAACAGACACAGAAAGAGACAGGGACACAGGAGGGGGACCCCTCCTGACCGTAGCTGCCTTCTGTAACGACAATGAAAATGCAAAGAGAAACCCAGCTCCTCTGGTCCGTCTTACCAATGACTCAACCCCACCAAAAGACCCTGAATAATGGAACTGGGAAACATAAATGAGGGGTGGGAGACAAACACTTCTGGCCCCTGGATTAGGTGAACTTTGTCCTCGTTGGTGGAATGGTGCAGTTACAGGCAGAGTTCTGACTGGGCCCTAGATGGCCAGCAGAGGGCTCTGGCCCAGCACTGCAAACCTAAGTCACAGCTCAGCCTTGTTCCCCTCCCCGCTGAGATCTCTGAGGGCCTCTCATCCCATCATGAGGGGCCTACTAACTCAAACACAGAATACCTCATGGTCCTTGTTTGAACACCTCAGCGGGTGAGCCACTGGCTTCCGAATATCAAGCTCCCCCCAACTCCCGGGGATTGAGCCTGCCCATTTCCTGGCTATCTGCTGAAAGTCCGAAGTCTCCTCACAAATTAGTTTTCATTTGTCCCTGTAGAATATCTGTCTGTTTGATCTTGTCAACTTGACACAAGCTAGGGTTATCTAAAACAGGGTATCTCAACTGACCTCAAATGCCTCCATAAGATTGACCTGTTAATTTAAAAAAAAAATGGGGCACAGACCTAAACAGAGAACCCTCAACAGATGAATCCCAAATGACTAAGAGACACTTAAGGAAATGCTCAACATTTTTAGACATCAGAGAAATACAAAACAAAACAACTCTCAGATTCCATCTCTCACCTGTCAGAATAGCCAAGATCAAAAACACTGATGACAGTTTATGCTGGAGAGGATGTGGAGTAAGGGGAACACTCCTCTGCTCCTGATAGGAGTGAAATTTGTACAGTCGCTTTGGAAATCAGTTCGGTGGTTTCTCAGAAAATTAGGAAACAACCTACCTCAAGACCCAGCAATACCACTTTTGGGTATATACCCAAAGGATGCTCAATCATACCAAAAGGACATGTGCTCAACTATGTTCATAGTAGCATTATTTGTAATAGCCAGAACTGGAAAAAAACCTAGATAACTCTCAACTGAAGAGTGGATTTTAAAAATGTGGTACATTATTCAATGGAGTACTACACCATGGTTAAAAAAAAATGACATCTTGAAATTTGCAAGCAAATGGATGGATCTAGAAACAATCATATTGAGTGAGGTAACCCAGACCCATAAAGACAAATATAAAATGTGCTCACCCATAGTAGCTTTTAAACATAAAGCAAAGAAGAACCAGCCTACAGTTCACAACCTCAGAGAACCTAAGAGGACCCTCAAAGAGACATACATGGATCTACATAGAAAGGTGAAAAAGACAAGATCTTCTGAGTAAATTGGGAGCATGGGGGTCATGGGAGAGGGTAGAAGGGGAGAAGGGAAGAAGGAAAGGTAGCAGAGAAAAATGTAGAGCTTAATAAAAGCAATAAAAACATTTTTTTAAAAAGATTGATCTGTTAGGCAATTTCTTGATGGGTGATTGATGGGGAAGGGTCCTGCTCACTGTGGGTGGTGTCATCCCTGGGCTGGCCATCCTGGGACTATAGAAACCAGGCTGAACAAACCATGAGGAACAAGTCAGTAAGTATCACTCCCGCCTCCAGGTTCCTGCCCTGACTTTCTCCGTGGTGAACCGTGATGTACAGTGATGTGGAACTATAAGCTGAAATAATCTGTTCCTTCCAAGTTGCTTTGGGTCACGGCAATAGAAACCCCAACTAAGACACATGGAAATTTGTGCTGGCTATTGTATTTAAACAGCCATCAAAAATACATAGTCAGGCCCCACCCCTACCCCCACATTCCACTCACATTTTCTGTCGAGAACCCACAGCCACCTCTACCACGAGGGATTCTGCTGAGAGAAATGTCTGGGAATTAATTGCAGGCTCTAGTCAGTCACTCTCTGTAGAAGGTCTGA
The DNA here is from genome assembly GCF_982192425.1 of Myodes glareolus. Taxonomy (NCBI): domain Eukaryota; kingdom Metazoa; phylum Chordata; class Mammalia; order Rodentia; family Cricetidae; genus Myodes; species Myodes glareolus. The sequence continues at coordinate 1,976,832 of NC_142030.1, forward strand.
ACCGTGAAGGATCTCCAGACAGCTTAGGAGCATGTTTGGCATTCCTGAAAGCATCGTCCTATGGAGTGCTTATGAACATGTCTCTAGGTGGTTAAAAGCACAGAACAAATCTTTCCTGTCTTGCAAGTAGGCCTGTCAGTCGGACCCGAAGTGGGAATTGTGCAAAGCATATAGTAACAGCTGGCCTCCTGGCGCATTCTGACACACTGCTTGCTGTGTGCAGCTCATGGTGGGGGTGAAGGAAGGCTCCAGAGGGAGAACAGAACAAGAGCAGGAGTAAGGTCTCCCATGATTTCCTTCCAGGGCTGCCGGCTCACCCTGTTTCCTTGCTGCACCCACCCAAGCTCAGTCTTAGCCTCCTGCAGGGTGGAGGGAGGTTAGAGCTGCTGTGATCAAGCACCACAAACTGAGATCAAGGAGCTAGCAGAGTTGCATCCCTCAGGCAATTTAAGAGAGAATTTGCTCTGCTTTCTCCCCTAGTTTCTGGTGGGTTTGCTTGCAGTCTTTGGTGTCTTTGGCTTGAGAAGCAGCACCAACCTCTCTATTATCTGCACAAGCCACCTCCTCCTCTGTGGATGACCACATCCAAATACCAACTTTTCTCCAGGGTGATGTCATCTGAATTCAACTCACTATCTGTTCCATGGCCCTGCTTCTAAACAAGGTCCCCTCTTACCAGGAATATCTTCTCCAGAATTCAAGATGACTGTACCTCAGAGGACTTCTCCAAGAAAGCTGTTTGGCTGCCCTGCATGTCAGTAGGATCTCTCTAGGTTACTGTAGGGAACTGATGGTTTTATCCAAACCTAAGAGTGAGCACACACTGAGGTTCTTTCCCAGGCTCTGCTCAGAGTTTCCTGCAGGTCCTCTTCACCAGCCTCCCAGGAGAGTTAGGCATATTGGGATCTTCCTAATATTTACTATGTGCCAAGCATCTACTTAGTTACAGTCACATTCGGAGAATGAAGGCAACAAAGGTGAGTGTACTAAAGTCCCTTGTGGTGGGGATTCATTCAGTCAATAGCCTTGGATTCGAGCCCCACCTTGGGCACCAGATGTAGCCAGAAGTATTCTCCATCCCGCTGGTTCCCCTGGATCAGTTTTTCTCGCCCACCTGTTCCTGAAACCACTCATGAAATAACCACTCTGAGGCTTGTCAGTTACAGTTGTTTGGCCAATGTCTTAGGCTTCTTATTGGCTAGCTCTAACTATTAAATTAACCCATTTCTATTAATCAGTGTATTACCATGAGGTTGTGACTTGTCAGTGCAGCATGCTACTCCTTCGGCGGCTGCATGGCAGCTCCTCTGACTTTGCCTATTCTCTCTTCCTATCTCTGTTCAGATTTCCTGCCTGGCTTTACTCTGCTAAGCCACTGGCTGAAATAGCTTTATTCATCAACCAATAAGAGCAGCACATATACAGAAGGACATCCCACATCATTGTTAAAAAAAAAATTGAGGTGCTGGAGAGATGGCTCAGAGGTTAAGAGTATTGCCTGCTCTTCCAAAGGTCCTGAGTTCAATTCCCAGCAACCACATGGTGGCTCACAACCATTTGTAATGAGATCTGGTGCCCTCTTCTGGCCTGCAGGAACACACACAGACAGAATATTATATACATAATTAATTAATTTAAAAAATTGACATTGAAAGCTGGGAATGGAGACTGGAGGCGTGACTTTGCTGGTGGGGTGACTATTCATAATGAAGATCTGGGATCCACCCCTGGCACTGCACAGGGCTTGGTGTGGTGGCACATGCCCGTAAGCCCAGCACACAGGAGGCGGGGGGCACAAGCCTTTTTTCAGCACTGTGATAAAACAGACAAAAGAACTTAAGAGAGAAATCTGATACAGCTCATAATTCTAGGGTGCAGTCCATAAGGGCAAGGCAGTCAGGCAGCAGGAGTTTGAAGTAGCAGGTCATGTCACATCCACAGTCAGAAAGAAGAGAGAGATGCACGCATGTCAGTGCTCAGCTCACTTTCTCCTTCTTTATACAGTCCAAGATTTCAGCCCATGATGACCATGTCTTTCCACCTCCACCTAAACAAGGTAATCCCCACAGAGTACAGAGACTCCTCTCCCAGATGACTGTAGGTATTATCAGATGAACAACCCAGAAGTACTATCAACAGGCAAAAGGATCGGAAGTTCAGAGTCATCCTCAGACACTTAGAGAGTATATCTCTATGAGTTCATTCTGAAGAGATGATGTTGGGTTTTGTGTGATACTTGGTCTCACTGTGAACCTCGAGACTGTGTTAATAAGATCAACCTTGGATCATGGGGCAGAGTTAGCAACTAGTTGACAGGAATTGGTCACAGGGAATGTGGAGGAGCTAGGAAGACAGACAGACACACAGGGAGGAGTAGGAAGGGACTTGGAGGGACTTAGAAGTATTTTTGGTTTGGGATGGCTGGAGAGACATTATCTTGCTCAGTCTCCAGCCAAAAAGGAAGGTCAACTTGTTCTTCTTGGTCTGAGATAGCAGGTTTTCACTCCAACACGTGATTCATGAGTCTTACTGGTAAATAGAACAATAGTTGAGAAATACATTTGGCGTCATCCACAGAGTCAATGCCAGAAGGACTGGAAATCCCACCAGGCTGTAGCCTAAGGGACAGGGTGCTGACTGCAGGGTCACAGGGCTGCAGACAGCAGTTAAAAGATTAGTAGACTCAGGTGCAGTCACTCAGTCAAGGGAAAACAACAATTGGAGGTTTGGCTGATTGACATGTGGGCTCATGTACTTTCAGTCCTCTGGTTGTACTAAGGTCTACAGCTTTAGCAACCGGTGCATAGGGTCCCAAGCCTGCTACCAGAACAATTCTCCACCAAGGAATCTAGAAGCCCCTTTAGTTAGGTACCCATGGCTGAGCACTAGGTCCCTCTCGACCCCAGCTCTGTTCTTGATCTTTGCAGCATCCCTACAGCCAGATGCCTCATTCCCAATACAGTCCCTGGGCCACGTTCCTGGCATCAGAACTCTTACCCAGTTCTCCACAGTGGGAAACAATGACACTGCCTCACCTCTGACATGTGTAGAATATTGCCTCGACAGTCCTCAGCCCAAATTCTCCCACCACACCGCACCCTCAAGCTACAGGCCTGACCCTTACTTGACTTTTAATATTCCTTTGTTCAGAGAGATAATAAAAAATTAGTTTTTATATGCTAGGCACTTAAAGACATATATTGTATGTACTCTGGGGGCTCAGATTTTAATAAAGGTTTTGAATATAAAAACAATATCAAACAATGCCCGGGGTGCAGAGAAAGTAGATAATTCTGCTATGAAGGTTTTCAGAATAATGCCTGGACTGTCCTTGATACAGAGCCAGGAGTCCTCTGGACAACGCCACGGCACATGTTTAGTGTTTTCTTGAGGCCTAATCCAAAACAAAGCAGAAGTGTCCCCATTTCCCTCTCTCTCCTAATCAATCCCTCTTGCAGACCTGTTGCCCGAACACAGCGGTGAGTCAATAGCTGGGTTGGGAGTCTTTCAGGCCCTGCCATCACTGGATGGTTTCCTGGTGTTGTTCAGCACTGGCCTTGCCCCTCCCGGGAGCCTATAACCCACCCTTTACAATCCTTTCTGTGCTGTTGTTTTTCTCCTCCAAGGTTTTACAAAGCTGCGCAGAACATTCTTTCTGTTTCCTCCCACCTGTTGGGGGTGGAGTGATTCTGAGAGCTCAGATCAAAGCAGTCTGAGAGAAGGGGTAGTGGCATCCGCTGTCCCTGTCCACGTGCTACTGTGGCCCAGCCTTGGCTGTAGAGCGACGGTGCAAGAACGCTTCGGATTTGGAGTGCCCACAGTGCCTGGTTTCCATGCACCAAAGAACAAAGCCATTGTTCTCTGTCTATAGATCTGATGCAGCATGCCTGTCCCTCTCCCCCTCCTCTGGGCTCTTTCAATTCATCTCTGAAGGTCACATTTGGACCAAAGAGCTGAGAACACAGTCCAGAGGTCTGGTGTCTGAATCAAGCAATTGTTTCTTCCTAGATTGTTCTCTGTTCTGTTATGTAAATGTCTATCTCAGGAGCGACAGCCAGCAGACATTTTGCTAGGAAGGTTCTGGTGGCCACAAAACCTGGAGTCTCCTGGGAGCTAGAAATGGGGAAGGAAAGGAGGGGTAAAGTAAGCAAATGGGGGTCACCTCCCTGTAGGGAGTCTTGGCAGAAGACAATTGGAAAGGGGGTTATATAGTTGTGTCTTCCCCCAGGGCCACTGGGTGGGGCAAGTGTCCCTAGAAGGCTGGCTGGCTTCCAGGAATCAGGACTGTTCAGGTTCTAGTCCTCCCATCTGCTGCTCTGTCTCTGAACTGAACAGGAAATGACTTAGCCTTCCTGGAGTCTCAGAGGGTTAGAACTCGGGATTTCTCTATCTTGAAGAAGATAGCTGCCGGAGTCACTGTTCTGTTGCTGTGAAGAGACACTGTGACCAAGGCAACTAGTATAAGAGAAATCTTTTAATTGGGAGCTTGTTTACAGTTTCAGAGGTTTAGGCCAATATTATCATGGCAGGAAGCATGGTGGCATGCAGGCAGGCACGGAAGTAGTAGCTGATCCATAGGCAGAGAGGGAGCGAGACTCTGGGCCTGGCGTGGGCCTTGGAAACCTCTAAGCCCTCTCCCAGTGACACACCTCCTCCAACAAGGCCACGCCTCCTAACCCCTCTCAAGTAGTTCCTCTCCCTGATGACTAAGCATTCAAATCTATGAGCCTATGGGGGTCCTTCTCACAACAGTCACCCCAGGACAGGAGACTGCCCACTAGCCTCCATCAAAGGGTCATGTGCCGAGGCCTTGCTGTCCGTGGGCCCCGGCCTTCAGACCTGTTCACACCTCTTCTTCGCTTATCTATAGTTAACCCACTCTCTTAGGTCACTTGGCTGGCTGTGTGGATGGATCCTGGAGTGTTGCACATTGATCCTTGCCCACAAATGCCCTCTTCCTCTGGGTCTTTCATCCTCCAGCATCTCATACTTTTTAACCTCATTAAACTGCTAGGACCGTCTTGTTGAAGAAAATGTCCCCTATATAGATTTTATGTCCAAGAAACACCAAGATACTCACTGAGGGGCTCAAGAAATTCCTCAGCACTGAAGAGTGCAACTGCTCTTCCAGGGGACCCAAATTTCATTCCCAGCACTCACGTCGGGCAGTTCACAGCTGCCGTGCCCCCTTCTGGCCTCTGTGGGCATCTGCACTCACAAGTTTATACCTACACAGAGACACATCCACATCATTTTAAATGATACAAAGGATCTTGAAGAGAAACACTGAGGGTCTCCTTGCCATAACAAAGAAGCCCCAAGTCAGTCTGTAGTGGTTTTCATCTGGGGTCTATCTAGAGAAAGTATCCACAAAGGCTGGCTGAACTTCCCACACTATCTACTCTGTTGTGGGTACTGTAGGAGACATAGAAGATACCAGGAAGTCTCTATGGTGTGGGGAGGGTGGGGGCTGGGGGCTTAGGCTCAGTCCCCTGGAGTTTCCAGAAGGCAGATATGCCCTAGCAGTAACAAGCTTAGATTTCCCCTGCTGCAGGTGGTGAGACTCAAGGAAGATGGAGCAGGGAAACCTGTGTATGTCACATTGTCACACCCCTAGAAGACACCGACACACATTCACCGGCCTTCCAAACAAAGTAAGGGAGCTACTGTCACATCCCAGCTCAGAAATATGGAGACTTTGAAAGAAGGCAGGCTACTGGCAGGAAACAGCCCTACCAAGAAAATGATATTCCTCTCCAGTACCACTAGAGGGCAGTGTAGCTCGCTAGAAGGAGAGAGAAGCCTGTTTTCCTGGAGCAGCCGTTCCATTGCTAACGTCTTCGTACACAACCTTCTGTCGAATATGACCCTGACAACACACTGCTGGGGCAGGTTGAGAACCTGCTGCTCAGTTTCACACACAAGGAAAGGAAAGTTTGTGAGATTTAGACTTGTTCCAGACAGCCCAGCTGAGGATGTTGCTCGGGGGTAGACTCTTGGAGCCTCCAGAACCAAACCCACAGCTGTCTACAAGGTTGCTGTTAAGTCTACAAAGTTGGTACTAAAACTCCACCCACCCGCTGTCATTCTCCTCCCCTCCCCCAGCCATTCCCTTTGCTGTCTGTCCAGTCCCAAGAAAATTAGGGAAAAACTGGAAAGAGCTGAAAGCTGGGTGGCTGGGTCAGACTCTGAGCAGCCGTGATAAAATCTCAATGAAGGAACTTAGCTCTACGGCCACGGGCTGCCAACCCAACCTCCCAACCCCCTCCACCCTCACTACCCCCACCAGCACCACACACACACACACACACACACACACACACATGCATGTGCAGGCACGCACATGTGCACACACGTGCACACACACACCTGGTGTTTCAAGGTCACTCACCAGAGAGCCGTGGCTCCTTCTTCCAGCACCTGCCCTTCAGAGTGTCCAGTGAGCATGGCCATCAGAACTGCTGGAGGAAGCAAGCCCCTCAGACCTAACAAGGACTAGGAGCAGGTCCTCACACAGGAACGAGCCAGATCAGAGCAAAGTTTAGAAACCCAGAGTGACGGACCCTTCCACACGCACACATCAGTTCCTGGACTAAGGCCAGGGGTGTTGGGAATTACACTCAGGCCACAGAGGCAGCAGATTCCTCTAGGGCAGGGTCATGTGGCAAAAATAAGTAAGAATGGAAAGGTGCCCTCCACCTTGTGGGTGCTCCTCTGGCCGAGGGCCATCAGCTCACCGAGTGCGGCAAGCGATCTATGATCCCTGGCGGAATTCGGGGAGGGCGGAGGGGGAAATCAGATGAAGAAGCCGTGGGGAGGAGAAAGGAAAGCCTGACTGGAGCTCAATTTCCCCACTGGACGCTCGGTTCTCTGCAGACTGTGGAGTAATCTGGGAGGCTGGCAAGAAGGACAAGTGTGTTCTCCTGGGCACTGTCGTAGGCAGCCCCTGCAAGGCCATGCATCCCTCCTCCTTCATAGGGTTAAATAAAGAACACTCTAGAAATCTTTCATTTTTGGTTTTCCTTAGGATCATGTGGAAATTCTTTCACCTGTGCAGTAATGGTATCCAGGCCACTGACACTGTTCCAACCCTTCAGAGCTCTGTTGGGCAAGGGGACGCCCTGATGTGTTAGCCCAGTGGCATCTCTGCTGATACAGAGAGGCCAGAGCCCCCATCAGAGGGTCTCTCACGTGCCTGTTTTAGACTGGGTACTACAGGGAGAAGATGTTCAAGGGTCAGGTCAAATTAAAATTGCGCCTTTCTCAGACTATGGGAACAGTGTGGACCCGGACATTGTGTGAAAAGCCCATTGCAAGTCCCAGTCAAGAAGTTTTATTGTTTAAGACAGATCAATACCAAAGTGGCTTGTCTGTATTGATTTACTCCTGTGTGCCAGTCTGTCCTCCCTGTCCTGTCATCTCTGTTTCTCCCTGATCAGACATGTTATTCTCCATCCTCCTGCCTCAGGTTAGGAATGTCTCCATCTCCGCATCCTCTCTGTTAGACTGCTACCGTCTACCCTTCCTGTGCATGGCTCCTTCCCACCCTGGGACCTTGACGTGTGCCGTGGCTTTGTTTTTCTAGCTCTGACTTTACATGCAGCTGATTCTTCTGGGTCACTGCCATTTCCCCTTTCCTCCTTGGCAGGTCATGGTGCCTTTCACTGTCCTGCCTCCCGTTCCCCTTCCTCAGAGAAAACTGTACGAGGTCCCTTAGTTGGTATGCTTGAAAGAAAAGTGCAAACAGATGGAGCTGTGGAGAGGGAAGCCAGTTCCACAGGGCAACGTCTAGCCCTGCCTGTGTCCACTGAGAGCCAGACAGCTCAGGCCTGCCATTGCTTTGGATGCAGGGGAGTTCCTCGGTGTTCACAGTCCTTCCATCGGGCCTGCCTTTTCCTCTTTTCTCCTACTGCCTCCTTAGACTCTAAAAACTCAAAAATTTGACTGTTCCACATGTTAGGGTGATAGGAATTCTGTGAGGATGGGACCGAGTCCATTTTCATATCCCCAGTGCCAGTTCATAGTCAGCATGTAATAAATGTTTTATGGGATGACTTTATGTATGTGTCCTGGGGAAGACTTCAGAGGGGCCGCTTTGGCTCCCGTGGAGACAAACTCTGTGACATATGTCAATGCCCACAGGTACTACTCAGCTCTCCCCAGCTCCAAAGACTCCAAGGGGTTTGTTTTTCAGGTACCCCATTTAGAGAGTTAGGTGCTAAGTGGAACACTAGGTCACCAGGAGTGGCAGCTGCTGTCCTTGGCAACAGTAGCAAATTCACAGTTCACCTTTGAATAAATCTTACTTCCTTAACTACCCAGGAGCTGCAGTTACTTGAATGAGAATGTACCCCATAGGTACAGGTGTTTGAACACTTGGTTCTGGGCTGTTGGCTCTGTTTAAGGAGGTTTAGGAGATGTGACCTTGCTGGAGAAAGTGTGACCCAGGAATTGGGTTCTGAGACCTTATAGCTATTTCTAGCTAATTCTTTCTGCTTTGTACTTGTGGCTGAGTCGATGGGTTCTCAGCTTGCTGATCCCGTTGCCATGCCTGTGACTTGCTGTCATGTTCCCCTGCTATGATGGACTCATCCCTCTGAAACTGTAAGCCCAAATAAATCTCTTCTTCCATGCATCACGGTTGGCCATAATGTTTTAGCACAGCCACAGACACGTAACTGTGGGTCCCAGAAACATTCCCAGAGCCAAGTATGGTGAGACATCTGGGAAGAGAACAGGAAATCCAGGCCAAGTCTCTGCCCTCATCAGCACTGAGTTCAAAATGGAGAATAGGAGTGGGAATGAAGCTGTCTAGACAGGAGAAAGGGTGGAGAAAGGGGTGTGGAAGACAGAGTTTGGGGAAAGGCTTACAGTTGGTCTTACAGGGAAGGAGGCTACAGCCGTCTAGATGAGGTGGTGTTTCATGTGTGTGATGGCCACATCTCCACTGTCAACGTGATAAAGTCTAGAATCACCGCTTTGCTGGTGGGCCTCTGTGCACGCATGTGGGTAATATTTTTATTACGCTAAGGTGGGAAGACCCATCCACTGTGGGTGGCACCATTCCCTAGACTGAAATCCTGCACAAAAGGGAGGAAGTGGGTTGATCACAAGCATTCATCACTGTCCATCTTAACTGTAGATAAATGTGACCTTTCTGCTGCCGGTGGTTTCCCCACCATGATGGTGTATACTCTCAAACTATAAGCCAAAGTAAACCTTCTCTCTTACGTGGCGTTTACTGGGTATTTTATCAGGGAAAGTAATGTGAGTCTTTTAATATGGAGCATACCCAAGGGCAGAAACTGGTGGTGGCTGCAGGGATTCTGTGCGAATAAACCAAGACAAGCAAAGCTTTAACATGTACGGTAAGTGGGAAGCCAGAAAGCAGTGTCTGGGGTGTGGCTGAAGCACCAGACGATGAGAAGAGAACATTCCACAGCGGCTAGTTTGTGCTGGCGCTCAGAATGTCTTCAGCACTGCCCAATATGCCCAGATCTCATCCTCTAGGCCAATTTTGAGGAAGAAGTGGTGTCTATTATTGAGAGAATTCTAAGAAGAAGGGAAGCTGGATTGGAAAAGCGGTTTATTCTATTAAGGCTGTTGTAAAAAATACTATAACCTGTAGCTTATAAACAACAGAAATGTATTCCTTGATTCCAGAGGTTGGGAGTCCAAAATTAAGATAAGACGCCAGTAGACTCAGACTTTTGATTCATAGAAGTGGTCCTCACGTGTGAAAGGGAAGCTCTCTGAACTGCCTGGAGGAGGAACTAATCCATTCATGAGGACTCCAACCCCGTGACCTAGCCACCACTCCGATGCCATGAACATCCTCACACTAGGGACTGGGCTTCAGAGGCATCAGTGTCAGACTGGAGCCCAGAGATAGTAATCACAGCTAGCATTGCTGTGCTGAGAACTGACCAGGTACTGGTTAGGGGCTTCTGTTTTCCTTCGCCTCACCATTGTAGGAAGCAAGGCCAGTGGAAAAGGCAGAAGAGATTCACTTGGCCAAGACTACACATCCAGTCCTTGGAAGACTTTGAAAGCTGGCCCACACATCTCCTGACTCCTGCAACTTCTCAACAGCACCTATGGAGTATCTGTCCTGCCTCTATCCCTATAACATGCAGGATAGAGAAGAAAGCAAGATGCAGAACAGGGCAGCCTGGAATAATATTGCATAGACGGATACTGGTTAGCTTTCATCAATTTGACACAAACCAGAGTTGCTTGGGAAGAGGGGATCTCAGTTAAAGAGTTGTCCCGTGGACAGGTCTGGAGAGCATTTTCTTGATTAATGATAAATGCTGGAGGCCTCAGCTTACTGAGGGTGGAGCCACCTCTGGGTTGGCCCCTGGGTGGTCCTGGGCTATGTAAGAAAGCAAGCTGAGGAAACCAAGTGGAGCCAGCCAGTCAGCAGCACTCCCTCAGGTCTCTGCTTCAGGTCTCTTTCAAGTTCCTCAGTGATGGACTGTAATCAGGACTGTGCCGTCCAAATAGGCCACCCCACACCCCAGGTTGCTTTTGGTCATGGCCTCTACCACAAAGACAGGAAACAGACGAGAACATGAGGCATCAGAAGGTGTAACAAGGACACACACACGTATTCTATTTGTTAGCATCCGTGAGAGCAAACACCACAGGCATGCCCAAGAACTAGCGAAGGTGGCCACCACTAGAAAGCAAGGTTGGGCCCAATGACAAAGAGATGATGCCCTTTAATGTGACTCTATTGTGGACCCATGGAAATGTTGACACAAAACGGAAGGGATGATTTGAAAGCTATTTCATAAGAACACAAGAAAGCGTCTAGGGCCTAAGAGGATTTCGGGGTAGCACAGTCAAGAAGGGCTACTGAAGAGCACTGGGAAGACAGTAGCCATTAGCCTCCCTGGGGAAACTCCAGGAGAAACGTGGGGTTGAAGGTAGTTAGAACATGGCCGCATTTAGGTGAGGGTCCTCACGAAGATGGTTACAGGACCCATGAGGAGGTAGCATTGAGAGATCAGAGAAGGAGAAAGCGAGATGCAGAAGTCAGACGCCTAAGGCACCTGTGTAAGAAAGAGAACACTGGTCAAGGGGCAGGGCTGAGAGGGCTTCTAGGAAGGAGGACCTGAGGGAACAGAGCATCTCCACATCTCAAAGGTAAAGACTGGGGACAGAATGAGGGTTGAAGGTCTAGAGAACAGTGACATCGGAAAACAGGATAGAACTAGTCAAGCCCAAGGCTTCTCTCCCTACTCCATTAGAGACAAAATAACAAGCAAAATGATGATCACTTCTTGCCGGTCAATACAGACCCCATGCTGGCTGGGGGAAGAGCTTTTAGGCCACCTAATCCAGCAACTGCTGTGTAAAGTAGAAACTGAGTTAGACAGTCCTAGAGAGCCTCTCTGCTTTTCTGATTACACTTAGGGGTGACCCACACCTTGGTCTCGTATTTCTGTTTTCTGCTCTTACATACATCAATGCAGACAAAATTTAACACAACTGTGACCACAAGCCACAATTGCACAGTGTGTAAACAGCCACTCGGGCATCAAAGGGTTCTTTTTTTTTTTCTCTCTGATACAGTTCCCTGGGAGGGAGGGAGGGAGGGAGGGAGAGCAGAGCCCAGGAAAGCAAGGAGAGATACAAGCCACTCTAGCTACTTTTACTCCCCTTTAAGGCTGCCTGGTTACGGTCCTGGGAAAGAAAACCCCTGCATTCCTCCCCTTTAACTGGGTTTATTGTTAAGGCACGGGGCAGCTAATCCTCACAGACCTGTAGGAGCAGACTTGCTGACCAAGACCGCGTACTGGAGCACCTTCATTCTGAGTCCCTGGGTAAGACTGTCTGTTTCTTCTCTGGGATTTGGGGAGGTTATCTTGTCTAACAAGAAACGTGGGGCACCGGGAGGGAGAGTGGGTTTGAAGACTTACTTCCTTTCAGCCCCTGCCAATCTCTCCCGGCTCATGTGGTCTCAAGGGTAAGTTGTAGCATCCGGAAAGAGAAATCTGAATGGGGGTCTGGTAGGTGCTTCCTTGGGGAGACATCGGATCATTCTTCCAGGGCTGGCCCAGGGGAACCTTCTGTACTTACCGGCAGGGAGAGAAATAGGGGAGCTTTTGTGTCCAGTTCAGTGAGCTTCTGGCTAGTGGGGTTGGATGAGGGGCATCGGAATGACAGCTCCCTAGCACCCCTCTTCCAGTTCACCTTTCATTCCTTCACCTCTGGGACCTACCCCATCTATCAAAAGAGAAGGCTCACCCCGCCCACACCAGCATCCTTGCTTGGGGTGCATAGCTTGTGGGTACAAAGGCCGTTGATAATAGCCTGTGGCTATTCTTCTTCCTACTCCAGGGAAAAGATGGCCTCAGGCCCTGCAGCAGCAGGGTCCCTGTAGGACTCAGCTTCCCACCCCAGGGCCAAAGCTGCTGCATTAAGATGCAGGACATGGGCTCAACTGCTAAATCTGTCAGTCATAACCCAGCTCCTTCACCTTCCCCAGGGGCTCGTCTGCTCCCGGAATCTTTAAACTTCCCTAGCGTGGCTCTGTGGGGTGCTCAGAGTAGGTCTGAATTCACCACCCACCCTCCCTCCACGTAAGTTTGACGCACAACATTAACCCTGAGGCTAGTGGAGGTGGCTGCAGGACCAGCTGCAGTGTGAGCCCGGCCGGCCTCCTGCTCTGGAAACAGAGAACTGATCATGAGAAAAATCTCTGAGTCGGGTCAAGAGGGTCCAGCAGGTTCCATCTCGGGTAAGGAGAGAATCTTTTTCAGATCACGGATCACAGACCACAGGCAGAATGGAGCCATCATTCCTATGGACCTGAGCTAAACCAGGCATAAAGATGAGACCCATATCTGAAACAGACCAGGGTACAAAGTGCTTAGTAATAGCTGATACCGCTGCACTTCATAGTTGGCAATGGGCTTTTAATTTATCCGGAGGTGGGCTAGATGGGTCCCCATTTAGCATATAGTTGGGGCCACTGGTTCTCAGAGGGATAAGAGGATCCCCTGCTATAAAGTCAGCTACCACCGGCATCCCTTATGTGCTGGTAGCATTTGAACCCCGGTCCATTTCATGAACCCCGGCCATGGTGTGTGTGTGTGTGTGTGTGTGTGTGTGTGTGTGTGTGTGTGTGTGTAAGAGTCCTGTTTAGAAAGATGAGGAAAACTTTGGGAATGACTGAGGTCTGAGGAAGTGTAGGTTTAAGCTGGAGCCTGGAGCAGTACCCCGGCTTCAACAACGAGGAATTGAAGCACTACAGGATGTTGGGTATAATTCTTTCCCAGATCACTGAAGCCATGTGCTGCCTCCCAGGAATAAGTCAGGTGCTTTGCAGCATGACAGTATCATAAGGAAGAAGGTGGATATGAGTGACATCCCAGCAGCCACCTCCAGAGAGGAGGCAACAGGTCCCGTGATATACAGACAAGGACACTGGACTGGCCGAAACCTTAGAACTGGACTCCCAGACCGACACGGTCACACACTGTCTGCTTGATTCAGGGCATGGCATTTTTTCCTGCAACACCATTCTCCATCAGAATCTCAGCTACAAAACGGTGTCACTTTGAAAAGTGGCAGGGAAACCACAAGAGGGATCACGTCTGCAAAATGCTTAGCACTGCTCTGTCCAGGGGCTCAGTTCTTGCCCCCCTTATTCCACAAGGCCTGGGAGCAACTCTGGCTACAAGGAAAAGAAAATGTCTCTCTCTGAAAGGAAGGCTCTTCTCCCCCAAACCACACACACACACACACACACACACACACACAGAGCCAGAAATAAACTGCCACACGGAGTGCGTGTGAGTGACGAGTGACGGCACCCAGCCGCTGCAGCATGCCAGAGCCGGGAGTGAATGAGCATGAATGGGAGGAGGGGCAGTGGAGTCTGAGGAAAGACAGTGGCTGCCTCTACGATTGCAGGCAGGCCGCCCGCCATGGTCAATGGCAAGGGGGCTGGGGCAAAGCAGCTGCCAGACAGAAAGTAGCGATGGGGGAAGTGTTGCACAGCCTGCCTGTGAGGATCAAAGCTGTGTCCCCAGAGGGAAGGTTTGTCACTCCATGCTTCCTAGTGCAGTTTCCTGAGCTCAGCCTGTCTGTCCTCTGACTTCTTCCGTATGAATTCGTGTTGTCCCTTCTGAGAGCTCCAGCAAAGTACCTGGTTGTGATATTTACTAGTAATGAGTCCCAGGCCTGCATGGCGGAAGCACCTCCTGTGTGCGTGTGTTAGGCATCGTAGCCATCAATGTGTGGCACAAAGACACACAAATGATGCTCATTAACTCTTAAGGACAGCCGCACATGGCACATGGAGAGACATACCCAGGCTTGTTTTCCTCCTGTTGAGGTAGACACCTAGTTTCTCAGCTGAACACCAGGTGGGATATGGGGTTCACACTTGGGGCTGTACGGTGTGGAAGTGGTCTGTCTCCTAGCCTTCCAGAACCCCAGGGAGATGGGTGCTCACATTCTGAGAGGCCTGGGAGAGCAAAAGTGGCTCAGGGGCAGTAGCTCCACATCTCCTGTCCTGCCCATCCCCACCGGGATATTTACCAGTAGGTAAAACATCACCGACAGACCCTGCTTTTCCCACCGCTTGGTGTTCAGCTCATGTACCATACTGTGGGTATGTCATGCGTGCTGGAGAGCATGCACGTGCCTTCTGATGCCTCTGATCTCATAGACATCCCAAGGAATAGACCGAAGAGAGCTAGTTCCATTCTGCAGACAAAGCTGAGAAGGCCAGTGTGGTTAAGGCTAAGCAGCTACTGGCTGTCACTGTGTCCCAGCCTCTTGGTCACTGGGGCAAGCCATGGAGAGGACTCTTACTTCTGCTCTGAGATGTGCACTCCTAACCTTAAGCCAACTTGTCAAGCAATAAGATGATTTGGTTGAGCTAAAATGTGGAAATGTGGGTTTTCCATGAAAGTAAACTTTGGGCCACCTGAACACCTTCTTCAGCTGTTTTGTGAGCAGAAATTGGCATGGGGAGCTGGTAACAGGGTTGAGAACAAGCAGAGTGGGCCTAGGTGTTCCTCCCCAGACGCGGGGCTCTGGGGTCCCATAACCTGTGAGCTAGACACAATTTGTGTCAGCTGTATGGACATCACCATGTGCCTGTGACACTCCAAGAATGGGCAGGACTGTAATGGATGGCTATGGGCTGCTGCGAATTTCATGTACTCCTCAAAGAAATGAAGTAAAAATAGTATTGGAGATGGGCTCACCTGTGTGAGCCGAGGCTCCTCATGAGCTTCCCCACGTGCCTGTCGCTGATGGGCATTAAGAAAGCATATCATCAAGGAAATGTGGGGACAGCTAGCGGAGACCATAGTAAGCAAGTGTCTGTAGTTGTCCTCAGAGCCTTTCGGGAGCTGGTGTGGACCGAGGCTCTACAGGCAGCCACAGAACAGCAAAGTCATCTTTTCTCAGGGAGCACCAAACCACAACGGGAGCTTTCAGTGTGTTCTCAATCCAGACTCTGTATTGCAGAGGACAATAAAGTCTGGTGCAGGTCAGAATTTTGGAAACTGTAGTACCAGGTCAGGAAAATCTCCCAGCTTTCACCCTCTGGACCGGAGTCGGGTCGCTCTGTCTGTGACTCTGCTTGGAGGCAGGGCACACATTCTCATTAAAGATGACCCACCTGATAACCTCCCTCCCAGCACCCACAGGCCCAAGAGGCCATGATTCCAGCAGTCCAGGAGAGGAGAACTAAGAAATCTTGGGTAATTGGGGGTAGAGTTCTAGGGTAGAGCGCTTGCATAGTGTGGGAGGCTCTGGAAGGACTTGATCCCCAGCACCAGAAAAGAAAAATAAATCTCGGAGTGCCCTGATTCATTTAGGATCAGCGAGAGCTAGTGAGGCAATGCCTTGCCGAGAAGCTGCAGGCGGGCGTGCTGGAAGTACAGCAGTGGATCCTCTGTGGGCAGAACTGAGAGCCATTATCCGCAGATTCAGAACAACAGAGATGGCACACTAAAGATCCTCTGACTCTGCCCTCACGCTTCTGGTGTGTGTAGGAGAGCTGAGAGGCACCATGACACCCCTGCATTGTGTGCATGAGGTGGAGGGAACGGGTTTGGGTCCAGTGCCTTCAGGTTCCAAAACAATTCCAGGATGCTAACAGAGCAACACTGACTCCAGAAATGGTCCCAAATAGACACATCAAACAAGGGAATAGAAGAAAGAGTCATGATGTGGCCTAACATATGTGAGCTTAGTGAAAGCAGTGAGGAGTACCTTGCGGATGTACCTCATCTTCCAGCGTTCCTTCTGGCTTTGGTGTGAGCCCTGACCCAGTGGAACCGGAAGGAGAGGATAGCGAGCCCCATGGGACACCATGGTCAGGCCTGTTGCCTGCTGGACTCGTGCCCAGCCTCTCTCAGCCACATCTCATCAATGGCCAGGCTGGCTGCCAACACGGGTTAGAGAGTCTGTCCCAGAAGCACGGGAAGGGCTCATACATGCCATGACTGGAGTTGTCCTGCATGTCCTCTGGGAAGAAGTGTCCCCTCTGACTCCTCCCTTGCTAGAAACTTAAAGGACCCCAAGAGGCTAAGAAAGACCAAAGCTACAGCAAGACCAAGCCTTCATCTCTTCGGGGTTATTTCTAGAGAGGATGATTGCCTAAAACAGGGTGGCCAAACACACAGTGCCTTGCAGGAGAGAAGAACTGGGGAAGAAGTGACCTGACTTAGTGTCCCAGAGACTCGGGACTGGATTCAGACCCCATCCTTCTGATGCCAGGGCAACGACAAGATGCAGGGCAACCTGGCTTTCTGCCACCATTTTGCCTCCCTCTCTGTGCCTCAGACAGGACTTCATATCAAGGGCTGCAGTGGAGTGGAGTGCCATGCTCTGTAGGGCAAAAGTATACCCATCTACCATCCATACCCATGTTAAGCCTAGCTCCTACCTGAAACCATCCCACTTCCCAGGGACTCAGACTAGCTGGACCTCCTGTGTGCACCAGGCTCAGTCATGGGAACCGCGTGTTGGGAATGCTTGTTCTTGGGGCACATTGCCTCCAGTTACATAGATACAGACCTGCATCCATTCTTTCTGACTAGATTGCAAGTGCTTCCAGGGCCAGGCTTGCGTCACAGAAATACCTGTATTCAGTCCTGGGTATGTATACAGGAAGTACTTAATAAATGCTCGCTGAATGAAAGGGTGTTACCTCATAATTCAGAGATGGTTTTATAAGAACACAGTCATTTTTCTTTGCCAGGAGTCTTTGTTACAGAATGCTCACAAGATCTCACTTTGTTGAGGAGTGAGGGACATAAGCCAGGCACACATACCAACATGGGGGATGTCTCATGAAAGTCTCTATAGAGGTGAAATTGGTCATAAGCTCCAGAGGAGTTTGTGGGCACTGCTCCTAATCTCTAAAACCCAATGGCAGTTGTTATGAGAAATTGTGTGAGGCAATGGTGCCTTGGAAGCAAAGCGAATAATATCAGAGCTCAGGGGGAGAAGAGGCGGGAGAGCCCGGAGCAGAAAGTATCAGGGTGGGTGAGCCCCTCTCTCCCTTCCTGGGACCACCCTACCGGGGCCTCCTCCCCACAAGGTCTCTGTGGCATGAAGGATTGTGGGAGACCAGCCCTAGAAGGTGTGGGGTTCAGATCTGAGCCCTGAGTATTTCACACAGATGATGAAGCTAAATTGTTAGGACTCGTTGTTTGGGAGGAGGGGTGGGCGGGAAAGATGTTTTCTACGGCTTCTCCTCAGCTAAGAATACTATGTTTTTAAAGCTATTTAGGAGCAACGGGAAGGAAGGAACATTGAGCACAGATCAGCTAATGAGGCCTGGGAGCCTCCTGCAGAGCAGGCAGTCATTCTCCACGGGTCCTGAAGGGGGAGTGGTGTGCACAGCCAAGGTCCCCAGGCTCCTGTTCTTCATTCAGCTTCTCACCCAGAGCAGCTCCAGTCCTATTCTGTGGAGGGGAGAAACCCAAAGGGAGGTGTGCAAACCAACCTTGTCTATTCTGCTCATTTAGACACTCACCCCTTACCCTAGCTGCTGCCTTCTTCAAGACCACCCACCAAGGGGTGTTACCCAATAGGACGCTATCCCTGGGTACTAGCCAGCCCAGCCATAAGCTTGACAATACTGCCATGCACAGCTCAGCTACAACTGTCCCCTTCCTTTCCTGGCTGCCCGGTAGGTGGGGTCCAGGCATCCACACACACCAAGGCTCCCGAGAGATTTGGGGTTTGTAATATGCAAAGGCATCAAGCTCAGGCTGCCCACTACCCATAATCCTCTGGACACCTGTCCCACCCAGGCCAAGAAGTTAATAGAGAGGGAATTCGAACCTAGGATTCAAACCAGTGTTGTTTACCTAACGTAAAGTTGCAGAAGCAAAAGCATGTTGTGCATATGCAAGCATGTGTGAGTACACACGAATTTGCGTGTGTGTAAAGGCCAGAGGACAGCTTTAGCTGCCATTCCTCAGATGCTGCTGCTGCTGTGTTGTTGTTGTTGTTGTTGTTTTTGAGACCTCAATGAGGAGAACAGACTGGCCTAGCAGTGAACCCAGGAGATTCACCTGTCCCCACCTCCCGTCCCCTCCAGCACATGCTAGAGTTACACGCATGTGTTACTATGTTCAACTGTTCCTAGAGCACAAACTCATGTCCTCCAACTTTCAAATGAGCACTTTATTGGCTGCGCTATCTCCACAGCCTTCTAAAAGGCCTCGGGGATTTTTACAGGCATTCGTTTTTGTTTTAAAGTGGGATCAGAGTCACTGCCTAAAAGGAGTAACCACAGGATATATTTTCCTACTTCTCTGTCAGGTTCAAGGGTAGAGGGTGTTGGCTGAAGTGGTGTCCCTCTTATCACTGGGACTCAGTAGCCGTGCACTCCACCGTCCTGGCTTCCCTGCTTTGGGAACCCCAAGCCCTATTTTTCTGTAGGTTAGCAGCTCTGTGCAGGTTTTGTTTGTTTGACTCCTTTGCCGGCTTCAGGTCTCAGCTGCTTACAATGCCTCCACCATCCTTATCTGAAGACCCTTTCTTTGTCTCTGTTACCCACCAAGTCTCGTGTCACTTAGCCATCGTTACAGGTGTTTGCTGACTGACTCATCACCTGGCTGCCCCAGGAAGGAGGGCGTGGTCCAGCTTTTCTGCTGCTACCTATATACCTATTAGAACATCACCAGTGCTACATTCATGTGTGCAGCCCCAGAGCTCCGATGCACAGTGAGGACAGGCTTCTGTTCAGATGCTAACAAAAATCCACCCAGCTCCATGCATGTGCAGGCTGTAGGGGTGGCAGGGAAAACACACGGCTCCTTCACAGAAGCTGCTCCAGGTAGGAGCAAGATGGGGGAAGGAGCCAGGTTGACTCCAGAGACTGAATAAACAGGAAGTTCCCGAGATTAGCTCAGATGCCCAAGGACTAGGTGCACCATGTCAGTCTATACGTTGTGCACCTTCACTAACGCTGTGCACCTTCACTAACGCTGTGCACCTTCACTAATGCTAAGCACCTTCACTAATGCTGTGCACCTTCACTAACACTGTGCACCTCCACTAACACTGTGCACCTTCACTAACGCTGCCCACCTTCACTAATGCTGTGCACCTTCACTAACACTGTGCACCCTCACTAACGCTGTGCACCTTCACTAACGTTGTGCACCCTCATTAACACTGTGCACCTTCACTAACGCTGTGCACCTTCACTAACGCTGTGCACCTTCACTAACACTGTGCACCTCCACGAACACTGCACCTCCACTAACGCTGTGCACCCTCACTAACGCTGTGCACCCTCACTAACGCTGTGCACCCTCACTAACACTGTGCACCTTCACTAACACTGTGCACCTTCACTAACGCTGTGCACCTTCACTAACGCTGTGCACCTCCACTAACGCTGTGCACCTCCACTAACGCTGTGCACCTTCACTAACGGCGCAGATTGACGTCGGGTCTCGACCCTCAGTCTACACCCTACTGTGTCTAGTGAGCAGATACAGAGCCGCCATTCACCGGAGTTGTGCTAGCAGTTTTAGAAGGCCAGTGGGAGAATGCTCTTATTTTTGACGTTTTCCCAGGTTCTGTTCCCAGTCTTTCCTTCTGGCCATTACGTCGCCATCTGGGTGTTTTAGATTCTCTCGCAACCTGTTCTGTCTTATTTGAGAAACGCTTTGACCAGGCCTTGTCTTGCTTTCCTGCCTCCCACAAAGCTTCCCAGGCAGCTTCAGCTCTGGAGGGGATGGGGCGGAAGGAGGAGGAGGACGAAGACGACTGTGGTTCCTGGAAGAAACAGACCACCAATATCAGGAAAACCTTCATATTCATGGAAGTGCTAGGATCGTAAGTCCTGGGGCTGGGCTGCCTGCCGGGGGAGGTTAGCCCCTGGAACTCGCTCCCAATTTGCACTGAGAGACTTGGACAGCATGTTATAGCACTGGGGTTAGAGTGGCAGAAAAGGTACCTGTTACTTTAATGCCCTAGAGCTCCCAGGAGACACCAACCCCTGCCCCAGATTCTCTCTCCTGAGCCACCCCAGTGGCTCCTAACAGACTCCCAGAGAGAAGGTGGGTTGCTCACCCCATCACTTCCCCTTTGCCCTTCCTCTTCTCCTTATTCCAGTGCTTTACAAATGCGGGAGCCCACGGTGTTTGGGCCGGCCCCCTCGACGGCAATCACATGGCTGGATGACTCCATATGAGGCTGCTTGTCTGGAGGAGACTGGCCACTCAGTCCTGCCTGTCCCCAGGAGGTCACGGGTTCTGATGTAGGCCAGCCAGCAGCTCCAGCCACCAGTTTTCGCCTCTTCAGAACCCCAGCTGGTCAGCTAATGAGACAGGGATAATTGGGCCCAGGCAAGCGAGGAGTCCACAGGCTGCCCCCTCTAGCAAGCTTTCTAGCCAGTGTTGGCTAAGCGTCGCTTCACCCTGCCCTGGCCAGGAGACCATGACCTCAGACAGTGAGAGATGGCCATTCTTTCTGTAGACAGACAGGCACCAGGCACCACTGGGAAGAGACTCAGGCTGTCCCTACACAGGGAGGTACCCGACTGCGTGCACAGGGGGACACAGAGGCAGTGCTGCTTGTCAGAGCCCTGACCTTCCTTCAAGGACCCTGTCAATATGGGGGGGGGGGTGGCTGGAAAGTGGTGACTGGCAGAAGAGAGACAAGGCTCACATGTGAAGCGAAATGATTTGCTAACCAGCCATAAACTCAAGGAGAGCAAGAAGTCCAGCTTGACGAGAGCTGCTGTGTCTCTGTCTCCTAGGAGACACCCCAGAGGCAGATATGTCCTTCCTCCTGGTAATCAGAGAACCCCCGCCCCCCCCCGCAGCCCTGTGCAAACCTAGAGGGACTCGGGAGCCATGTCAGAGCTATGGCCCCAGCTTTCACAGGAGTTTGGACATAAGGAAAAGGTGAAATAGACTCAAACCCTTCCACGTAGATCCAACTGTTAGCGCGTCACTGCTAGTCAGCCCCGTATCCTCCAGCCCCACGCCTGCAGGTTCATCCATCAGAAAGTCAAACACAGCAGGAGAAGAAATGGGTCTGTCCTGGACATGTCCGGGTTTCTCCTGTCCTCATTCCCCGACAGCCCAGCACAGCTATGAGTGGCTCAGCACGTACCTCAAAAGCTAAGATCCTAACATGAGTCGTCAAGCCCCAGCTTCCGACCCTAGCTTACCTGTTAGCTGAGGTTCTGATGGCTGATCTCGGGGGCCCTTCACCCCTGAAGCCTGTCAAATCCTACTGGGTTCCAACCATCGTGCCCCAGCATCTGTAGAGACTCCTAGATGGAAGGAGTAGGTAGTCACCCTCCTTGTCTTCTGAGGACAGAACTGGGGTGATTACCAGCAGTGCATTGATAAAACACACCTCTAGACCCAGCTATTGGGGAAGTGGAGGCAAGAGGATCACATGATCCCAGGAGTTTGAAAGCTGTCTTAAGGTAGTAAGACCCCATAAAGTTAAATTAAATAATTAATAAATAAAGACCAATTAAACGTATCCATGAGTCTTTCTTCTCTCACTGCATGTGAGTCTGGCCTCCCACGAGCACTACTGGCCACAGTGCACCATCTTGATGGGGAGTGAATCGGCTCTGCCAAGCCTCAGTGGGGTTTGCCATAGGGAGAAATGTCCACAGATGAAGCAGTCTGTGGGGAGGACACAGGGAACAGCAGCCACCTAGTCCCCTCATTTATCTCAAGCCATCTTCAAAGCAAAGAGTACACTGGCACGTCAGACGATAGGTCACGGGCATGCCGCTCCTCTGAGTCCATGGTGACAAAGGAAACTTGTCACCCACATGTTCCTCTTCGTCCTTCCCCCTTGGCTTCAGGCACGCTCTCTATCAGCCAGAGCCACATTCTCTGTCTTGGCCTCTTCCCCACAGAGGAGCCTTCTCAGAGGTGTTCCTGGTGAAGCAGAGAGTGACCGGGAAACTTTTTGCCCTGAAGTGCATCAAGAAGTCACCGGCCTTCCGGGACAGCAGCCTAGAGAACGAGATTGCTGTGTTGAAAAGGTGAGTAGTCACCAGGACTGGCAGCGGGGGACGGGGGGCAGGTGCAGCTGTGGGATTCTGACTGTCCTTCTCTCGGGGTTGCCACACCTGTGGGCCTCGTGCCTTCTGAACCATTGTCAGGTTAGACAGGCAGCTGGGCCAGAGGAATTGTTTGCCCAGCAAATTGACTGGTGGGCTCACTTGCTCATACATGTAGGTCAGAGAGTGAGTAGCTCAGACAGCCTGCTTGATGACTGAGAGCGGGAAGAATCGATAACTGCAGAGGCAGCGGGGACTTGAGAATTAGCCTCGGTTTGATCCAGAGAGAACCCACAGGCGTCCTGGAAACTGCCTGGGGCTGCACTGACGTATCGCCAGCGTTCACCGAGAGGCTCTTACCGTGAGCCTGTGGGACGCCTGCAGCATGCTGAAAGCCATGGCAGGTGCACTGACACACGATCAGAACTGTTGGATGAGACAGATATTGCCCAGAAGCCCACATTGCCCAGCTGGGGAGAAGCACCCATAATTACCTTGTCTCCCACCTGACTGGCTGTAATCCAGCAGAGAGTATGGTACGGAGGCGACGGGTTTGTTTTTTTTGCTGGCCCACATGCCTGATGAATGTGAATGATTCCATACGTTTTCAATTTTCGAAGAAGAAAGACTTTGATGAGCGAGTGGAATTTTGTGGGCAAGGAGGCAGCGCAGAAAGGAAAAGCAGGAGCATTGAAAGAAT
The DNA here is from genome assembly GCF_982192425.1 of Myodes glareolus. NCBI lineage: Eukaryota > Metazoa > Chordata > Mammalia > Rodentia > Cricetidae > Myodes > Myodes glareolus. Next base: position 2,000,069 of record NC_142030.1, read on the forward strand.
TTGTGCAGAATCATGGAAGTGTGAGGACAGAGGATGGACTAGAACCCCCACAGCTTTGCGTGGGTAGCATCAAGGACAGGCAGTGTGAATAGAGTGTGGACCGGGAACAAGGTTTGCAGAGGATCAAGGATGCTGGCTTTATTATATGAACAAAGAGGACTGATGGATGGATTTCAAACAAGGAGACAGAATCAGATGAATAATCATCCCTCTTAGACGTGCAGGAGGGTGGGGTAAGGAAACCAGCCGTGAGGATGGGAGACCCTCTATAAAACCCTTCACATAAGTTTACACAGGGTAGAAGGCATGAGTGGCAGCATTGTGCGGAGAGTTAGGGGTTCACCAGCAAGAGTACCACAGAGCAGAGACTTCAAAATGACCCTGAAACTAAGCCAAGTGCCCACTAAGTAGAAAGTGAAACTATTGCTTGTAATAAAGACCAAAAGGCATAAACTTCAAGGAAGCAAGATGAAATCCATTGGAACATACGTACTGGAGACGTCCACTTATCTCTGCATGAGAAAGCCTAGGCTGGAGGGTCGGGGGAAGCACACTCTGATGATCTTTCTTCCTGCACTGTATAACAGCCTTGATATTCAGTACACATAAGTTCGATGCATGAATCATAAGAAAGTTAATATGAGCATTGCCGGCCTTTAAGGGCGGTGGAGTCCTTCTAGGGACCATAGTACCAGCTCTGGGGTGTAAAGATACCTTAAATTAGATATCTACCACTGGCTATATCTTTCCCAAGTACTACACTATGCATTTTATGCATTTTAATTTTTAAAAATATTTTTTAAATTGATTATGTTAATTATTATTACTATTATTTGTGCATGTGCACATGATGTGTGGGCACACATGCCGTGGCGGGCAGTGGAGGTCTGAGGAACCTTACATTGGTCCCTGGGATTGGACTCACATCAGCAGATTTGTGCAGCAAGCACCTTAATCACTGAGCCACCTGCATTTCCTTCCTTTAATCCTGGTACAACTAAATGACAGAGATGTACTTTTTAGTTTAAAATGTAAAGAAAAAAGGGTTTACTTTGACTCACAGTTTGAAGGATCTAGTCCATTATGGAAAAGAAGAGGCAGGAACACCAGGTGGCCATGCGCATCACACCCACAGCCAGGAAGTCAGGGAGGGATACTGCTGCTCAGCCTGAACCCCCAGCCCCTGGGATGGTACTGCCCACAGACAGGGCAGGTCTTTCATCCACAGCTGCTTTGTGCTGGCCTCATCCAGAAGGCTTCTCAGAACCGGTCCTCTAACACATTTCCATCCAAACCATCTGATAGAAACTTGCGTTTAAGTCTGCCGTCTTTGTCTGGACCACCTGAACCACTTCCCTATCACAGGATTCTAATCTTTTCCAGGATCAAGCACGAAAACATCGTGACCCTGGAGGACATCTACGAGAGTACCACCCACTACTACCTGGTCATGCAGCTGTAAGTGAAGGTGACCCTCGCCCCTAAAGAGGCCTTACGGAGGAGGGTCGGGGAGAATGGCTGTCAGATAAAGTTAAGAAAGCTCCAAGGGCTCTGAACTGCTGTCGTTCTGGGTCAGTGTGCTTCTGGTGCTGGGCTGCAGGGCTGCCCTGGGCTGACTGTCGAGCCGGTTCGTACCAGCACAGGCTTGCAGTTGGGATATTTCCTAGGAGCAGACAATAGTTGTGCGTGCTCTTTGCGACCCACAAATCTTCTTAGACTTCCCAACCACTTGGCCACTGAAGAGGCAAATGCCAGGCATAATGTGAGCCACCAGAACCCTCCTCTGGCACCACCTTAATGAGCCTATGTCTACGGACTCAATAGTAAACATATCAACGTCACTCTAGGGTAACGTGATTGTAAGGAGCAGAAACCTTAGGGAGATGATTTCAGTTCAGTATAAAGAACAAATCTCTCAGGAGAGATCTACTTACATTCCATGCAGGCTATGTGGTATATTCTTCTGTACAATTGTAGAATGGTCTCTGTGTCTGTCACCACCACACAGGAGAGTTGCACCTGCTTTGTGGGGCAGCAGGGGTGGAGCTGTTGGAACTACAGAGGGTCAGGTTTCAACATGATACCTAGAAATATTAAGAATATACCCAAGGAAAACACAGTCTTTCACTGGAGGCAGCAAGTTCTGTAGCACTCACATTCGAGTACTGGCTAGAAACTTCTAGAAACATAGTATAGATGATATTAAAGATAATGATGGGTCAGGCTTGATTTTTAAGCTCCAAAATCTTCATTTCCCATACCATTCAAGTTTTGAAATACTCCTTTGTCCCTGTCTGAAACTGCAGCCATAGGTTTCTCAGTTTCCCTAAAGGGGAAGGAAGTTTTGTTACAAAGGTATGCATAATTAATCTCATTTTCACACTTTGTCCAATTTTGGATCATCTCTCTGTGTTATAATGGTTTCTTGTGTCCCAAGAAAGCAAGGGCAGTTGGTACCCATAGAAAGGAATCCAAAGCTTTTCCAGGCACTCTAACCTAGGCCATTTGAATTATACTAGAAGCTTCCAGAAAGAGAACAACCAATGCTTGAACCAAAGAAATGGTCCCTAGCGATCATCCTAAACACCCAGAGGGAATATTCTGAGGCAGAAGAGTGCCTTTCTGCACCCTCACATCTCAATTCAGGGCGTCTGCCCGTGTTTCCAGCCCAGGGCTACGAAAGGCGCTTGCTGTTGACCTGATATGGAATCAGATTCTTGTATCTACAGTGTTTCTGGGGGTGAGCTTTTTGACCGGATCCTGGAGCGTGGTGTGTACACAGAGAAAGATGCCAGCCTGGTCATCCAGCAGGTCTTGTCGGCAGTGAAATACCTCCATGAGAATGGCATCGTCCACAGAGACCTCAAGGTGATGGGGCAGGAGTGCTGAGTGGGAAATGCACGTCAGGAAAGCCGAGTGAGCTTCATGGTGCTGCAGCAGACTCTTGGGGAACTCTCAGGGAATGCTGGGCTGGCTGGACTCAAAAGGCTGCTTCTGCACTAAGATTCCTTATGCTGATCATAGATGATCATTGTTCAGCTATGCCTTAGCCTTTTTAAGAGCCTTTTGAATGCTCTCCCCGTTAAAATGTCAAAACACCTCACAGCCAGTCAAATTCAGGCATAACAAATACTCACTAAGGGTCTAAACCATAGCAGGCACCACAGTAGGCTTTGGGAGATAAGAGACAATTAGCCAAGGGTTCGGTCCTGCAAACTGCAGTTTAGAGTCACTGGGAGTGGGGAGAGGTGAGCAAATTCAGGACCATAAACAAGATATAGAGTTCGTGGATGCTGAGAAAAGGTGCAGATAGGAGGAAGGTGGAAAAGAATGGATAAAGGGGTTGTGGCCTCTGAATTGGGAGCCCAGGGCTTAGTAGCCCAGGAAATCCCATATCAAGAAGGACCGGAAGACCATGCAAGTGGTTCCTTTATATGCTGTGTATCTTCTCCCTCTGTAGCCCGAGAACCTGCTGTACCTCACCCCTGAGGAGAACTCCAAGATCATGATCACTGACTTCGGTCTATCTAAGATGGAGCAGAATGGAGTCATGTCCACAGCCTGTGGGACCCCAGGCTATGTGGGTGAGTCCAGGAACTGCAGAAGTTGGCCATGTGTCTGTTCAACCACGAGTGTCCTAGCTTGCTTTTCATTGCTGTGTGTGGTAAACATCGCGACCAGAAGAGGACAGGGGTTATTTCGTCTTATATCTTATAGCGTGTAGGTAAGTCAGAGTGGGAACTCAGGAAGGAAATAGGAAACAGAAAGTGAAGCAGAGGCCGTGGAGGAAGGCTGCTTACTGGCTTACTCCCCATGGCTTGCTCCCCTCCCTTTCCTATACAGCCCAAATCACTTGCTCAGAGATGATACAATCCACAGAGGACTAGGTCCTCCCAAATCAATTATTAAGTATGAAAAATATACCATAGACTTGCTCACAGGCCAATCTGATGGCAACAATTCCTTAACTGAGGTTCCTTCTTCCCAGATAGCTCTAGCTTGTGTCAAAGTTGACATAAACTCAGCAGCACCATTGATACCGTGTCAGTTTAAAACACAGCTATGGAACTGTTAAACTGTAACCTTTACTTTCTTCTTTGTTCCCAAGATAACATGTTAAGAACACACTAAACGCAGCCTTTAAAATTTCCAACACTTTAAAAGTTCAACATCTTGTTAAAAAAATTTCCAGTCTCTTAACTGAGCTTCCTGTAAAATACAAAACAAGTTGAATACTTTCTGACTCCAAGAGAGAATCAGAACATAGTTTCAATCAAAGCAAAACAAAACCAGAATCTAACAAAGTAAATAGATCAGTGTTGACATTTGGGATTCACTGCCTTCTTAGCTCCAATGGGCTTGGGCAGCTCATTTCCCTGGCTCTGCTATGCACATCACACACAGTTCATTCCGCAGACTCAAACCAACTGTACTCCATACCTGATACCATCCTTGGTGGCCATCACACACTCCCGGCATCTGTAATATCCTGAGGTCTCTACTGTAATGCAGCTGCACCTTCAGCCTCTCCTCCCTCCAACCCTGACATGCAGTGCCAATTCTGAGCTGCTCTCTGTGATCCATTCATGCTTTCAAAATCAGGAACATGTGGCAGACTCTTTTACATTATTTGCCAAGTTTTGCCACCACCTTGACGTGCGGTCCGATGTCCCAGACATCGTGTGCTGACCCTGAAGAAACAGTTCCCAGGGAATTTAAGCTCAGTAATGCAGGTCTCTTGCTAATCTCAGCTAATTTTTCAGCTCCAGTTGACCATATGCCTTGGATTCTTAATTCAAAATATCTCACACACAGCCCTGATAGTATTTAGTTCCCTGAAGTTTCACAAATCAGGCCTCCATCATTTGTACACCTCTTGACGGTCCTATCTTTTAAGGTCCCATAATAGCTAATTAATCTCTGGGCATTTGATGGTCTTTTCTAGCCCAATGCCCTGAAGCCCTCCACAATCTACCCCACAATCAGTCTGTCACAGCAATACCCCCACTTTTTCTGGTACCAATTTCTATTCTTCTCTGCAGCTAAGATAAAACACTGACAGAAACAAACCTAAGACAGGAAAAGTTTCATTTGGCTTACACATCCTGACACGGCCCATCCAGAGAAGTCAGGGCAGGTGCTCAAGGCAGGAACCTGGAGGCAGGAACTGAAGCAGAGGCTGCAGAAGAGTGCTGTTGACTGGCCTGCTCAGCCTGCTTTTTATACTACCCGGGACCACTTGCCCGGGGCGGCACTGACCATAATGGATTGGGTTCCTCGTCTCACATCAACCCTAAATCAATAGAATGCCCCATACACCCTACCCACAGGCCAATCTGCTGGAGGCAGCTCCTCAACTGATGTGTCCTCTCCCTAAGTAACTCTAGCTTATGTTAAGTCAACCAGCACAACTGTGGTATAACTCACAGAGAAAAGTGACTATGTGGGGACATGTTCATCCCCGGGGACTGTCTACTGAGCCCTTGGCCAGTCCATTTGCCTCTCTAATTCTGCTCTCTGCAGAACCTGCCCTGACCCCTTTCAACAGTACCTCTGGGCATACGCTGCCACCATCACAACCTGAGATCGGCAGAGAGCTAAGGGGTGGAGTACTCACCCCCTTTTCCCCTACACTAGAAGACCCAACTGCTAGGAGTCTGTATCTGCATGATGATGGGTTTGGACTCAAGGGGTATGGGCAGCTCATGTAACTCTAGGAAGCACACAGAAGTGTGAGAAGCTGGACATTGTGCCCTTCCATCTCCCAGAACTCCTGAAAAGAGAAGAACTGGCAGGGCACTTGATGATCTCAGTCTTTGGACCTGAGAGGAGGAGGAGATACCCTCTATTTAGGCAGCAATCCCTGATGGACTTGGGAAAGTCGGAGCCCAGACTCCCAGAAAGAACTTGCTTGCCCCCATGGGGAGTTAGTCACTCACCTAAAGGTGTGGCATTCTATGGATACTAAACTCAGTACTGGGGTGCCCTCAGAAGGCAGCTCTGTCTGCCTGACTCTCCCAATCCAAGGGAGGCATGGCCAATGGCCTTACTAAGTCCTCAAGTTCCTGCCCTAGGCAGGTGCCCAGAGATAGGTGGGCAAGTTTCTGCCACTTTCTGGGAGCTTCCTGAGGTGACCAGAGTATGGAGCCTCTGCTTCACAAGGCTCCTGTTGCAGTGGAGGAGAGACCATACCACCCTGTAGCTCCTTGCTCCAAAGACAGAGACTGGTCCTTATCCCGAAGATTCCCCCATGTGAGAAGAGACAGGTGTTGCTGTCAGGGGGTCACCCATGTGAACAGAGACAGGCCCTCTCACAGAGTACTTAGTCTGATGGGAGCGACAAGGCTGGAGCCCTCCAGGCTGATGAAGGAGTTGTACACAGCTTATGGAGACTCCCGGATTGATGGAGGAACAGGTCTCTCCTCTCCGGAAGAGTCTATCTGTGTGGGGAGATACAGTCCCTGCCTTTGGGGAGTTTTCAATCTCGCAGATGCTCCCTACCTTAGTAGATGCTCCCATCCCCCACTCCCATCCCTTTTCCTGTCCTCCACTCCTGTCTCTGGCCTCCTCTCTTGTCCCTAGCCCTGAACCTACCATTGTTTTCCTACAGCTCCAGAAGTGCTGGCCCAGAAGCCCTACAGTAAGGCTGTGGACTGCTGGTCCATCGGTGTCATCACGTACATACTGTGAGTAAAAGCTGCCGTCCGTGTCGGTCTCAGTGTCTGCTCACTTCTTCCCTCAGGATCTGTGTATGCTTGTGTAAACACAGACACACAAGCTCACTTAGGCACACACATACTCCTACTTATGTACACACACATGCTCACTCATGTACACACACAAGCTCACTTATGTACACACATACTCCTACTTATGTGCACACACATGCTCACTCATGTACACACACAAGCTCACTTATGTACACACATACTCCTACTTATGTACACACACAAGTTCACTTAGGTACACACATACTCCTACTTATGTACACACACAAGCTCACTTAGGTACACACATACTCCTACTTATGTACACACACAAGCTCACTTAGATACACACATACTCCTACTTACGTACACGCACATGCTCATTTATGTACACACACATGCTCACTCATGTACACACACAAGCTCACTATGTACAAACACACATAGACACACAAGCTCAGTTATGTACACACATACACACACACACACACACACACACACACACACACGTCCTCTAAACTCTAAGCCATGGACAGAAGCCAGCATGCACTCACTCTTCGGCCCCCTGGACCACTCTCATTCCAGGCTCTGTAGTCCCCGCTCTGTGGGACTCTGTTGCATTCCAGCCACTCCGTAGAACCAGCAGAAAATGAGAGGTCACGGCTCAGAAACAAGCAGGCTGAAGCCTCTCCGCTCCCCACACCCAGCAGTGACACCAGCCAAAGGCAGCATCATGAACTAGCTTCCCAGGCACTTCCTTTGCTCCACACACCGTTAGGCACTCCCTTTCCTGGCCTTCCCAAGGCTCCCCACCCCACACACGTCCAGCATTCCCCCACTGTAGCAGCCAGCTTTGTTCTTAGGGAACAACACTTGCCTCTTGGGATTCCGTTAAATAATGCTCTAACTCATTTACTCAAATAACATCTGCCTGAGTTGTCCCCTTAGGCTGGGTGGGGCATGGGGACGGAGCTCAGTTGGTAAAGGCCCTGCCTAACGTGCATGAAGCCCTGAGTTCAATCACAGCACAGCATAAAACTGAGTGAAGAGAAGTGGGCTAGAGAGAGAAATCTCGGAAGAGCACTTGTTGCTTTCTCAGAAAACCCACATCGGGCTAGTAACTCTAGCTCCAGGGGGATCTGATGTCCTCTTCTGGCCTCTGCACATACCTGTGTGCGTGTGACACACAGACACAGATAAGCATATAAAATAAAACATCCTTTTGGAAAATAAAACCTGATTGTGGTAGCACACAAGTGTGATCCTAGTACTCAGGAGATAGAGGCAGGAGAAGCGGAAGTTGAAGGTCATCCTTAGCTATATAGAAAGTTTGAAATTAACTTGGGCTACATGAGACCCTTGTCTCAAAAAGTAGACCAAAACATCCTTGCCCATTCTACTTAAGGGTGTTCTGTAGAAATCACCCACGAGCCAGAGGAAGTAAGGGCTCAGTGGAAAAATGTCCTGCACAGGGTCCTTCCAGAGACTCCTCTTCAGGCCTCGGCTCTGCGTGTGCTCTATGGGTCCTTCCTGTTCTAAATGATGAAGCTCCTAGTCACACTGCTGGTCTGAGATCCTCATTGACTATGAATGTGAGCAGTGGGAGGCTGGAAGAAAGAGAAGTTGGTCCAGGGAAGAGAGAATGTCTAGCTGACTCTCCCCTTCCTGTCTTCCTGCAGGTTGTGTGGGTATCCTCCTTTCTATGAAGAAACGGAGTCAAAACTTTTTGAGAAGATCAAAGAAGGCTACTATGAGTTTGAGTCTCCGTTCTGGGATGACATTTCTGAGTCAGGTGAGTGTGAAATGCAGAGGCTGCAAGAGAAAAAAACACCTTAATGGAGTTGACGGTCCCTGGGGCTCATACAGAAGAAGCTGCCAGAGAGAGTAGAGGAGTCTTTAACTGGTTCAAAGGTGAAGCATTTGAAGTTAGGACCCCTCCTCTTGCTTTCCCAGAAGGAGGCACAGTGCCTAGGGAGAGGGTGAGGAGGGGTGTGGGTCAGGTGAGAGGCCAAGAGCGGAAAGTCCGGCAGAGAGGAAAGGTAAAGGCAGGGGACACAACCTGGTGTTAGGTAACAGGACAGAACAGACCCTCGTGTGAAAGAAGGCAGCATGCATGCTGGCCAGGAGAAAGGGCAGGGTATGGATGCTGGCCAGGAGAGAGGGCAGGGCATGCATGATGGGCAGGAGAGAAGGTGGTATGCCTGTTGTGCGTAAGAAGGGAGTATGCATTTTGTATGTGAGAAATGAGGCATGCATGCTTGTAGGGCCTGGTACGTGGTAGTAGGAGATGAAAAAGCTAGCACTCACATTTTAGCCCACGTGTTTACCGGCAATTGCATGCACACAGTGTTCAGGCACATTGGTGTGACGTGACTGGCAAGGTTCCCCTGTATGTGTGGGTGAGGCTGCCTAGAGCTCTCTTCTCGGTGGCTTGTGGTGGGCTGTTAGGTGGTTTGGATTTTTTTCCTCTCCTTGCTTTAAGACTTAAAACCGCCTCTTTGCAAGATTAGCTAAAGATGCATTCACTGCCACCCACCAGCCCGGAAGTGAATTTCTATCAGTCATGAAATCTGGTCCTTAACCGAGCCTCTGATATTCCCCTTAGCCAAGGATTTTATCTGCCATCTACTGGAGAAGGACCCAAATGAACGGTACACCTGTGAGAAGGCCCTAAGGCACCCCTGGTGAGTGAGAAGTGGGGTGGGCTCTGTCTCCTTCCGCCTGGTTCCCAACAACTCCCAAGATCTCCCAGACATCAAGGCCAGTGCTGAGGCACCCAAGAAACTCACACATGTTCATCAGGCCCAAGGGGCCAGCAGACGGTACTGGGTGGGGCCAGTCTGACCTGTAGGGGCCAGTGACCTGCTCTAATCACTTTCAGAGACCAACGTCAAGGGTTCAGTCTTCAGGCTAGGTGTCAGCTCCCACATGGTACAATGTTGACTGCTAGCTATCACAAATCCAACCTGTCCTAAGGGGCATGTTTCTGGGGGTGTAGCTAAGTGGTAGAGGGCATGCCTAGGTCAATCCCTAATTCTGTAGATAGTTGTGTGTGTGTGTGTGTGTGTGTGTGTGTGTGTGTGTGTGTGTGTGTGTGTGTGTGCATGATGTAACTTGATAAGACAGGTAAATCTTGGGGCACTGCCTTTTCATATTACTCCTGGTCCTCTGCTCAAGGCCTTACAATTGTTCCCACCTCCTCCCCCAGCAAGGACAAGGTCCTTTGCCTCTCCAGGCTTTCTCTGATCTTATCCAGGCTTCTTTCTCCAGTGTCCACGATTCTAGTCAACCATCTCTGATCCAGAGAGACCTCAGAGCTAGACCCCTCTTCCTGCTTCCCTGTACCCTCACTTCAGGCTCGTTCTTTTCCACACCTTTGATCACCACAGAAAATACCCCTCCTCTTTGTAGCGCAGCACAGCCGTCTGCGCTCCATGCGCTACTATACAGTTCATGAACCGGGCAAGAAGCTGGAGATTGAAACACACAAAGACACACAGACAGAGATACAGGTCATCCTTGATGCCAAAATGCCCCAAGAATGCCCCCTTTATTGTGTACCAGAGCTGCTTATATAGGGATCCTTAACTGATAGACACACCCCAGCCAAACCCACCAGAAACCACTCTCCTGAGCTCCTGAGGGTCTCGTGCTCAGAGCAGCTGCAGGCTGTCTCAGAGCAGAGGAAAACAAGTTGTTTAACAGAAATTCAGGATCTGCGGATTCACAGCTCCCAACACTCTTGACTTCCATGCCTCCTGTGGGATCCAGATCCCTGCACCAAAGCCCCGACTTCTCAGTCCACACAGACCTTCCATTTCTCCTTTTAATTACCTGGCTCGCCGTGAAGTTTTCTAGCCCATGGCACGAGACCCCACACAGCTAGAGTAGAGGCTCCTGGCAACCATATCCCCATCTCTCTCACTTATTTCCGGTCCCCTGGTGGTTGTACCAGTTTCGTGCACATGTTACGTGCCTGAGGAACACTTAGAGACAGGTGACTAAGAAGCCGAAGAGAAGAGCAAGGCACGGCCTGCTTAAGGTGGTCTTGCAGAGGGTGTCCCCACACGGACTGACCTCTGAGAAAGGATAAGAGCCAGAAGGAGCAGTGACAGGGCACTCTGTGATGTACAGTTGAGGTTTTGCTATGGATGGCACCTACTCAGCCCGCTGAGAATCACATGAAATGCCTGCCAGGGCTCACAGCTGTGGGCCCTCACTTGCCCATCACTTGCAGGTGATGAGCACACAGCCCCCAAGACCACAGTTTGTCAACACTGTTCTCAAAGTCTTTTGTTTTGCCGAAGCATAAGCCCCCTAAGACCTGCCCAGGGAGATATAGGAGCTCTTTCCTGCTGGAATCACTCTTCTCCTGGAATATCCTACCAGTTGAACCTGGTCCTGCATGCTCAGAGCCCTGACTTCTGACTTGAGTGTCAGGGTCACCTGGTAGTCAAGTCCCCTCCTACATGCCAGGATTGACGGGAACACGGCCCTGCACCGGGACATCTACCCATCTGTCAGTCTCCAGATTCAGAAGAACTTTGCCAAGAGCAAGTGGAGGGTGAGCTGTGCTCAGAGGCTGAGCATGCTGTTTTCTGGGTTTCCGGGAGGATGGACCACCTGGGGTTGGAGGACGGGTTTCTTAGGGCATCCCTCTCCCAGGCAACAGCAGTGCCCTGTGCCCTCTGTGAGCTGGGTCGTGGGCAGATTGGTTTCCAGAGGCCCCGGGGAGCAGCTGGAACCCAGGAGCTGCCCCAAGAGCAGAACCAGACACTCCCTGCCTCCTCAGCAAGCCTTCAACGCGGCCGCAGTGGTGCACCACATGAGGAAACTGCACATGAACCTGCACGGCCCCAGTGCCCGCCCAGAGGTGGAGAACAGGCCACCTGTATCCCCAGCTCCTGAAGTTTCCAGACCGAGCTCCCATGACAGTACCATCACAGAGGCCCCCATCCTGGACCCAAGCACACCCCTTCCTGCACTGACCCGACTGCCCTGCCCGTACAGCTCCCGGCCTTCAGCTCCTGGCGGCCGCTCACTCAACTGTCTGGTCAATGGCTCCCTGCGCATCAGCAGTAGCCTAGTGCCCATGCAACAGGGCCCCCTAGCCACTGGGCCCTGCGGCTGCTGCTCCAGCTGTCTAAATATCGGGAACAAGGGGAAGTCCTCCTACTGCTCCGAGCCCACCCTCTTCAGAAAGGCCAACAAAAAACAGTACGTAGTCTCACAGCCAGTTAGCCTCACCCTGCTCGTCCGCTTCAGGAGGGGCAGGAAGCATTTGCTGAAGAACATGAACACAGAAGTCAGGCCCGCTAATAGCAGTCACAGGGTGGAAGGACCTCAGGGCCCAGGCAAGGGAAGTTTCTGCCACCAGCCAGAGACACCAGTTAGGTCTCACCTCTGGCTTGAAGTTTGCTCATCTATAAAACGCATCCCAGAGGTATTGTTGCAATCTAGCAGCGAGACAGGCTGGGCTTCGGCCCTATAATAGAGAACTTGTCTCACATGCATGGTGCATTTAATCCCAAGGATTAGGAACAAAGGAAAAGGCAGATGTGCAAATGGGAAGTGCTGGTGCTAGATTCTCTGAGCTGCCAGCACTTCCCTGTTTGGGGCAGGAAGGAAGAAGGGAGCCGTGGAGGCCTTCACAGTAGGGCCTGTGCCACCAGAACTTCAGAAAAGGATGGCAAGGCAGATGTCGTGGGTGTGAAGAACACCGACTGTTTTTCTTATTGCCTCAGATAATTCAAGGACTCTACTGTGTCTCCTTTCTAGGAACTTCAAGTCGGAGGTTATGGTACCAGTGAAAGCAGGTGGCAACTCCCACTGCCGGGCCGGGCAAACGGGGGTGTGTCTCATCATGTGATCCCAGGAGACCATGAGGTGTTCAGGTAAGGTCTGGGGCTGGCATGCCAAGCTGGGGAACAGGGGAACTGAGGTCTAGAAGGATTAAAGGAGGGGCTTCCCCTCACCCAGAGTGCTCCCCTTTCCAGGAGACTCGTCTGACTCTCCCCTGCCTTTCTAAGCTGGCATCTGCCTGGAGGAGGACGGAGAGCAGTGGAGCCAGGCTGGCGGGAGCAGCGTCTGGTCTGAAACAGTAGCCTAATGCTGCCTAGGACAGACTCTCAGAGGAAGTCACAGAGGAGCCCCAAGGCATGAACATTCCCTGAGGCTGTGGGCAGGACAGTGGCATCCCAACCTCCAGGTCTCCCAGCCTTCCCATTACACGTCCCCTCATCCTGCGTGCAGTGGCTCCGTGCAGTGTCCCTAGATAGCGCGCTCATCTGGGTCTGTGTTGTTTGTTGTGAAAAGCTTATGGGCTGACCAGGCTGTGCCACTTCCTCCAAGCAAAGCCATATGGAGTCTGACTCCGACTCCCTGCTCTGCATCCTCACTCCTGCCCCTCTGGTCCTGCAGCCAGACTGGGCTCATTACCATAGCACCTGCCTCTTCGCATGAATGCCAGGCTGCTCCCAGAGGCCTGGGGGCACTCACCACTCTAGGCCTTCCCTCCAGGACTAGCTTCTCACTGCGCAGAGACCCAGAACACTTCAGAGTTCTCCCTGCCTCTGACACACAGCTGTGCCCATCCTCCATGGTGGAGGAGAGAAAGTCAAGACCATGGACTGTACGTTCTTCTCTCCCAGCCACACACCTCACACAGCACTAAGGAAGAATGTGGGGAACTGTTTTCATGTCTGCCAGGTCTCCTGCCTCTGGCTTCCTCGTCTCCCCTGAAAGTCAGGTGCATTGTTCTGTCTGTCTGTGTTTCTTGCCGTCATACCCTCAGGCTTTATGCTCTGTGTTGTGCTCAAATAAAATGTACATATTTTTCTCTATGAGGCTTCACTCATTCCATCCAAGTCAGAAGGAGCTCATGGACAGCTGGGTCTACCTGGACAGCTAGAAGTAGTGCAGCCAACATACATTGGGAACCAAGTGCCTGGATACATGAATCACCCAACTCATTTCAACCCCCTGGATCAGGTTCCATGGATGCCGTGGTTCCTGCTCTGTTGATGACTGTTTTAGAACATGAAGATGAGGCTAACTCTGCCCTCACACTGAGACCACAGGTGACTGTGCACACTGAGACCATGGGTGACTACACACTGAGACCGTGGGTGACTACACACTGAGACTGTGGGTAACTACACACTGAGACCACGGGCGACTATGCACACTGAGACCATGGGTGAGTGTGCACACTGAGACCACGGGTGGCTGTGCACACACTGAGACCACGGGTGGCTGTGCACACTGAGTCCATGGGTGACTGTGCACACTGAGACCACAGGTGACTGTGCACACTGAGACCACGGGTGACTGTGCACACTGAGACCACGGGCGATTGTGCACTCTGAGGTCACCACGGGTGACTGTGCACGCTGAGACAGTTGGTAACTGTGCCTTGTTTCCCTCGCTTTTCTGATGGGAACCATATGTGTGGCAAGCGCCAGACACACTGCTCCCCAAAAACTTAAATGATCAATAATGACAAAGAAGTTAATCTAAGCCAGGCCTGATGGCAGACACCTATAATCTCAGCACTTGGGGGGTTGGGCCAGAGAACTGTGAGTTCAAGGCCAGGCTTTTAGTGTGACCTTATCTCAAAGAAAGGGGAGGAAAAGATGAGAGAAAAGGAAAAGGAGGGAAAGAAGAAATGGGGTGGAAAGGAAAGGGTGGGGGGAGGGAAAGTGCCCAGTTTAGCGCCTGGACCATGGCCAGCACACAAATGTTTGTGACATTTCATATCAACATACACGGTCACTTTTAAAGCACTTTCTAGCCTTTGCCCTGACTCTAGGACAAGTAAAATGACCTAGTTCTGCCCCGGGAATGTTTGACAAAGTGCAGAAGACTAAATCCTGTTAACCCAATGTTAATGTTAGGAACAGACCATTATTATAAGCAGCCCTTTTGATATCTATTTTCCTTTAAATAATGAATGTTGAGAGGGGAGGATAATAGGGTAGGGATTTGATTCCTTGGCTGATAGTTGTTAGACCCCCTTCCTTGGTGTTCAGTTACCTTGAACAGAGGATTTCCAGGCAAGCAGCTTCTCCCCGAGAGCTGTGTGGATGTCCTCATTGCATCCTGGCTGCTTTAAACCTCCAGGAGCGCCTTGAGGAAGCCACACTACAGCACAGCTGCTTGTTGCTGAAGCACAGCTCTGCTTCAGGAGGCAATATTCCAGGCACTGTACTTCAAGCCACTTAAAGCAAACGTTCTACCATCACAAGCCTCAGTGAACGTCGTAAGTCATTTCCACCTGGGCCAGAGAAGGAGCACTAGGCCCAGCACAAGGCTCTCTGATTAGTACAAACACAGTCTGTGGTGGTTTGAACAAGAATGGCCCCAATAGGCGGATATATTTGAGTGCTTGGAAAGAGGCACTATTGGAAAGGATTAGGAGGGGTGGCCTTGTTGGAGTAGGTGTGGCCTGGCTGGAGGAAATGAATCACTGAAGGGTGGGCTTTGAGGTTTTGAAAGCTCAAGCCAGGCCCAGTGTTTCTCTCTCTCTCTTGCTGCTGCCTTTGGATCCGGATGTAGAACTCTCAGCTACCACGTCTGTTTGTGTGCAACCCACCATGGCAATAATGGGCTAAACCTCGGAAACTGTAAGCAAACCCCAATTAAACTCTTTTCTTTAATAGAGTTGTCTTGTTCATAGCTTGTCTTCACAGCAATAGAACACTGACCAAGACTCAGTCCTTCATGCAAGGGTGGAGGTCTGTGCAGTGACGCTGCATCCCTTACAGACTGTTCACCCCATTAACAGGGAAACAGCCCCTGTGGTCATAGAGTACCCTGAGGTGGTAACACAAGGAAGAGATGGCAGGAGCACCAAGGAAGACTGCAGCAGGAAGAAAGGCAGCAGCCTCCCGACATAAAGGGGGCAGAGGCATCAAAAAGTGGTCGCACCAGCGAAGCGAAAGCAGACAGGAAGCCAAAGCCGAAAAAGGTTTCCAGGAGCCAAAGATAAGAAACTGTGTGTCCTGGTGGCTAAGGAGTTCCAGGGAGCTGCCAAAGCCCTAAGGGACATGGGGTGCAATGAAAGTTAAGGCAGGTACAAGCTGCCCAGTGCCCTGGCTGCTGGTGATGAAAACCAAGAGAAAATATACCACCAGCTTGAGCGTCTGAATCTACGTGACCGACTTCAAAAGCCTCGCTCTCAGGACTGGAAGCTGAGAGTCTCCGGGTCTGCTGTACCACCCGCCCCCATCCTTGGGCAATCGCAGGTCACAGACTGCCACCTAGAGTCTCCCCTCTCCTTTGCTGCCTGGGTAGAGCAGGGGACATTGAGGTAGTGGAAACAGATGGACTCCAGTCCCGAGACAGACGAGCTCAGTCTGCTGAGTCCAGAGGCCATCTGAGCTAGACTAGGTAATCAGGGCAAGCCACAGGACCGAGTTCACAGGACCCTCAACAGGATGCAGGAAAGGTGACAGCGGTTACTTAATACAGACTCACATCATTTTCTTCTTGAGTTTCTAGGCTCTTGTTCAAAGATTTTTTTATTGGGCTTTGTATTTGTATCATGCTGTGTAGTTTTTGTGTTGATCCCAATTTCCACCACAGTGGAGGGCAGGAGTAGGTGTGGGGGGCACACCCCTCTACACACACACCATCTCTCCTTTAAGTGTGGTCGTGTAAGCACCGGCTCAATGACAGTCAGCTACCTAGCAGCAGCACACCCAGGGTGAACAGACGGTGCTATCAGTGGTATCAAAGTGTCCTAGGGCTAGTAAACACTCCCCCACACAGCGTGCCCTTCCAAGGCAGAGGGGAATGTGTATGAAGTTGGGGCTTCAGGTCACTTGCAGGTGGCATAGTAGAGCACACGCCCATTGATGTAACTGCGGATCTGCTCCACGCGCCTCTCCAGCCCCGACAGGTCTGCGGAGCGCAGCATGATGGCCTGACTCCCGCGAAGCAGCTCTGACTCCATGTCTGCAGCAGATGGAACAGCCATGGGGAAGAATCAGAAGGTGAGACACCGAAGGACTCCCAGTCTGTCCTTCCCCTCCCCCAACCTGGAGGCAGCAAGGACAAGAGTCTCCCCTAAGCGCTGTCAACCACTGAAGCAGACAGTTCTGTTACGACCTGCCCCTCCAGCCCCACCCCACTCAAAACCTGGCAGGACCAGGCTTTCTGTCGGTCTTCCCTTTGTTTGACCTTCTCCTCCATCCAGGCTCTGGGTTATCCCAAAGTGATGAAAGACCGTATTGCCTGCCCCCAAGATTAGCAACCCAAGTAGGGCAAGCAGACCTCTGAATCCTACCAATGGCCTTCAGGTGGATGCTGGAAAAAGCTGGCCAGGCGACTTGGGTCTTTCATTGCTTTTTCTCCCTATAATATCACTCCAGGAAAATGTTCTGCTCCCCATCCCCAGGGCGTTCACATACCATCCCCAGGTAAGACACACAGTCTGAAGTTCTCTCGAGTGACCCAGGCGGCCTGGCCTCACACAGGAGTTCCCGCTACTGTACTACGATAGCCTGAGCTTTGCTGGGGGTAGGGAGGGAGTGTGGCCTGCCTCACAGGGCAACAAGGAGCAGCACTGGCTATGTCAGAAGGCACCTTCTCACGAGTCCAAATCTGACCACTTCTTGCTTCTATGTAGTGATACTTTGTTTGTTTTAACAAATAAAGCTTGTCTGAAGATCAGAGTACAGAGCTAAACCACTAGAGGCCAGGCGGTGGTGGCTCACACCTTTACTCCCAGTGCTTGGGAGTCCCATGCCTTTAATCCCAGCACTAGGGAGGTGGAGATTGGAAGGGATATGGCTGGGTGGAGAGAGGAATATACGTGGAAGGAGACAGGAGCCCAGTGCTCCTGTCAGTGAGGATGCAGTCTGAGGACACAGCCCTTCTGGTCTAAGGATTCAGTAGAAGTAGAAGGTCTCTCTAGTGGCTGGCTGCACTCTCTGATCTCTCAGCTTTCACCCCCTAATATCTGACTCTGGGTTCTTATTATTAATACCTATTAGAATTCATGCTACAGAGCCACACAGCTGCCCCATGCCCACCTTCTGGGGGATAGGAGATTGTCTGTTGTGTTCCTTTGAGACAGTGTATCCAAGACAAAGACCTCAGTTCCTCAGCTGTTACAGCTCCTGTTGCCCTGACTACCCTGGTGACGCCTCTCCTATGGATGCAGGTCTATCAGTATCCTTTCTGAAGATGGGGTAGCCCTCACCACCCCCAGCAGAGTGCAGCGGTGTAGGCCCTGGGCTGATATGTAGCCAGTGGACCTCCACGTGGAATTTCAGGCTGATAGACACCCTTCTGTTCCTTGCTCCCCGCACCCCAGTCCCAGAAGATCCCATGCAGGCAAATCCTAAGTAGGTAAAACCCTGCTCTCATGCTGTGTGCTGAGCCGACCAGGCCACACCAGGGGTTAAGTCATTCCGCTGCCACCCTTGAGCTGGTGCCTCCTGTCGGTTCCGATGCCCGATGTTTGTTCAGTCTTCGGCAGTGAGCAAGACATTGCTGACTTAGAACAACTCACGGTGACTCAGAACTCTTGAGTCTCTTTCAGGTGAGGAACAGCCTGCGCTTGCCACCACTTACCAGTTACAAAGTACTTCCGGTGACGTAAGCCACACACAGAGAAGCTTCACCGAAGCCATGGTTTAGTAATAGAGGCCCAAACAGTGGGCCTGCTTACATAACTTCCTTCTTATGTCATTTCCAGCCCACCCACCATCTTAGATCTGGGCGGTGATTTTGTTTCCTGGTGTATGTCTGCTGTCTTCAGATATGATTAACAAATTATTATCTGTGTACACAGTATTGCTAGACAAGGCCAGGACAAGTGCTGAACCAACCTCCAACTCTCCTTTGGGGTACATGGCCACACCTCTCAGCAACTCTCCTTAAACTCACCAAACTAATATTTTCTATTCTGTTCACCTGGCTATAAATGAGATTTTTGCCAACCATTTTTATTGAAATTCAGAGGAATAATGTGTATGACCTTTCCTGGACACACGGGTCCCACCATCATATCTATAGATTGTCAGGTTCCTAGGAATGTCCCCTTTCCAAGGCTATGATCATTATGTCTCCATGTTCCAAACCCTCCAATGGCCTTAGATGGTTCACTGCTGAGTCCATGTCTGCCCTCTTCATTGGGGCATCGAGGAGCCATGCTACTGCCCCCTTCAGATTCCTCACCTATGTCCCTCTCCTTCAGAGAGGGTGTCTGTCACCTGAGGTGACTGTCACATCCTCGGAACGCTCTTCTTCCTTCTCACGGCCATCCTCCTGAGGTCCTTCAGTGTCCCCTAGCCTCTCCTAGGCCAAGCCTCCTTTCTCAGATCTCTCTGAACATTTCCCTCTGGCATCGATTGTCCTCTGAGCCCCTAAATATCTGTGTCTTCATCACTGACCCATGTGCCACTGTATAGCAAAGCATATGTTTCGAGGGTCGCAGGAGCAAAGACCCCAGCTGGACTGTGAGCTTCTCCGGGCCGGGCCATGTGACCCACACCTCGCTGAATTCCTGCAGTCCTGTAGCTGTACTAGCTGCTCAGGGAGTCTTAACTGGTCGCATTTCCTTAGTGCTGCTGGTTTGGTTCCAGTGGAATGAGTTTTGGGAGACACAGATGGAATGGGATAGTGAGACGGTCTAGTGGGTAAAGGAGACCACCACCAAGCCTGACAACCTGAATTTGATCTCCAGAACCCACGAAGCAGAAGGAGATAAGCAACTTCTGCAAGCTGCCCTTTGACCTCTACAGATATGCTATGGCACACGCGGACTCCCACAACTGCACACACGTAAAATATAATTTCAAAAGTATTTTAAAGAAGCCATGAATGGCGGGTGCCCAGCAGTCCATGTCCCTGGATCATGCTCACCTTCCATTTTGTCCATCATTTCCATGGTCTCTCCAAACAGCTCCTCTGCCTCTGTCTTGATGCTCAGGATTCGACTACCTTGCTCACCCAGCATGGGACTCTGCCCCAGCCGGTCCTTCAACTCTGTATACCTTTGCTTGAGTCTCTCGAAGCCCTGAAAAGGTAGGTCATTCCCAAATCCTAAATGCCAGTGGCTAACTGGCATCACCCAAATCAGCTCATAGCCTCCTGGTACCCCCAAGGGTTGGTTTTGCCTGTAATGCTCTACCTCTGAGCCCTAAGGGATGTCTTAACATTTTGTCTTTTCCTTCTGTTGTGCCACAACCCACCGTACTTGCCAGGCACAAAATGGCAGGTTAATACCAAAGTACATTGACAACTTGGTCACTAGACCAGGATGGCAAATGCCCATGTTCCTGGCCTTGGTAAAGCAAGTGGTACACCTGATACCCCAAAATGACTCTTCGATCTTCTTTGTCCTGATTCTAGCTAGCATGGAGGCCAGGGTGTCTGTCCAAGCCATGGACGTCTGACCATGGTGGAGACTTGGGAGACAAGCTGCAGTGTGGGTATGAAGAGAACTATGTTACAGATGAACTTGGAGCTGGGGACAAGCCACTGTCTCATTTGTAAATGTGTCTAGGATGGTCCTCATGTCCCGCCCAGCTACCTAGAGGAGCAGGGGTAGAATTTAGACACAGGTTGTGTTTGGGGTCCATGCTGAACCATCCTGGCTTGGTCCTGTGTGGTTTTATCGAAGGTGCAGTAACCTTCCTGCTCAGGAGTCGAGCTCTGATTCCCCATCCCTGGGACGACTCTGCCCTCTTTGTACCTCCTGGGCACTCAGTGCCTGCTTGCTGGCACCCTCTGCAAGCTTCTGGGCCCGCATTGCCTGTGCCTGCTCCTGCTGGGCCTGGTGGCGGAGCTTCTCCATCTGCACCCAAAATCCACTCATCTGCTCCTTCATGCCCCTCACCAGCCTTTCAGCAGGCACCAGGACCTGCTGGACCTTTGGGGAAAGAAAGAGGAATTGGGGTTGGCACTGGGCCTCACAGGCATCATGGGACCTTGTTTCCCTAGCTTGTCTCTCGCTCCTCAGGGAGGAGAGTCTTCCTGACCACGATGCATTGACTCCAAGCTACCTTGCCCAGTGATACTCAGGTTTTCCCCTTTTCCAGCTCCACTGACTTCATCCCGAATGCAGCTCAGAGCCCATCCCTGCTTTTGCATCCTGGTCAGGTGAGACAAATCTGAAGCTCGAAGCCCAGCAAGTGTATCTAACTAGGTGGCATCTAACCGGCTCACATCCTAGCACCTTCTTGTACCTAAGTAGTTCGTTACCTCTAATGTCTTACCTCAGCAACCCTTTCCTGGATGAGCCGAAGAGAGCGGCCAGTGCCCTGCATAGTGTCCTGAGCTTCCTGCAGAGCCACGGTGCCCTGCCGAAGGTTCCCAACCACCTCTTCAACCTGGCCTTCCACAGCTTGGGCTCGGCTTCTGAGTAAAGGAAGGGGAAGGGGAATGAGTGAGGAGCAAATGAGCAAGTACGACCTTAGTTCACACCAGTCCTGGAGAGCATTGCTCTTAGGCAGACAAAGACAAGTGAAAGCATTAGCTCTCTTCCCACAGGACCCACCCAGAGGCAGCTGAGTAAGAGAGTGATGCCCACAACACTCTTGGGACACAAGCTCTCTGTGTAAAGTACTAGGTCACGTGAACAAAATGTACCCTGGACCCTGCAGATAGCCTAGCTTCCCTGGCATGGTAAGCCCCTCCCTATGTTACAGCTTCTGTACTCCTCTCCTAGCCACAAGGTTGGGGAGTAAACATGAACCCAGTTCCATTAGGAAGGCACTGGGGCCAGTGCCATACCTGGCCTTCTCAGCCTCAGCCTGGAGCCTGCGGGCCCGCGCGATATCCTGCTTGGTCTGGGACAGCACCAGATCCACATTGGGGAGCCTGGCAGCAATGGCCTGGATCTCTTTCATCTTGCGCAGCACTGTGGCTGAGTCTGTGGGCAGCCAGAGCGCCAGGACTGCTTCACTGACCTCTTGGATGGTGGCTGCATCTGTGTCGGGGTCTGGAAGACAGCCAACCAATCATCAGATCACTCGGATCCTCTAGTATCCACAGCCCCTCCAGGCTGGGTAGCACCCCTGGCGGATGTCTGTTATAGCCCTGCTCCTGGACAAACCCAGGCACCGTTTCCTGGTGGTGGTCGTGGTGACGCTGCTGGTGCTGGTAGGGTGTTTCTGGGACGCTATAGGATTCCTGTCCTGTGTACTGCCGAGGGGAGGAGGGATGTGGGCACAGCTGTGGCAGCTAAGTGTCTGGTGCCACAGGAAGCTGTGGGCTTGGAGAGGGAGGTGGTGCCAAGCAGCTGGTACTGAACAATGCCAGCAGCACATACATAATCAGCTCCAAATTGGGAGGGAGCGGCCAGGAATTGGAGCTGCTTCCTTGGCAATAAGACCCCTTCCCTGCCCCCTTCTTCGGGCCAAGTACTCATTTTCCCAAAGGCAGAAAAGGATTACTGGGTTTTTTTTCCCCTGAGACAGGACCATCTCAGATTGGCCGATTCTAGCCATGGAATCTAGAACCAGCATTCCTAACCGCTCACCTTGCCGTTCGCCCTCGCATGTGGCATGTGACCCCACCCCCATGGAAATGCTTGTCTTCCTAGTTTGGCTCTCTTCTCCTGCTGCAGTGCGAACCCACCGAGGACAGAGATTGAGTTTTGTCCCATTCGTGTCCCCAGATCCCAGTTCAGGCCTTCGAAGGGCCTTTGAATTTGAGGAGTAACCGAAAGGGCACTTGCTCTTCACTGCTCATGCATGCCTCTTGGGGTTCAGTCTCCTGACCTGTGACATGACGTGAATGACCCCCCCAACACACACGCACACACAACATTCACACCCTGGGCTATGAGATGTCACCATCAGTTAGCCAGAGTTTTTACAAAGTGTCTCAGAGAGAGACCCAAGATACAAGTACAAAAATGACACCTTCTCGTCTCTCGGCTGCTTCTACAGATATCACTCTGGAAAGATGTGTCCACTCGACCAGATAGTTTAGCCCGGCCTGAACTTCTCTAGGGTTCTGGGACTAGCTTCTCTTCACGGGCAGCAGGTGACATAGGTCCTATCCCATCCCTGCCCTTCCTCACACCAGGTGGAAGGACCTTCTTGAGAGAAAGGAAACTGGATGCTTCAGGCTATGCAGCAAGACACCCAAGGTGCTGGAAGCTCAAGGTGCAGACCTGGTCGTTTAACTAAGCCTTCCCACCCCAGGCGCAGCTCCATGGGGATCTACTCTAGACACGTTGCCCCTCCTGGAGCCCAGTCCTGTTTTCCAAATGGGGCAGAATGGACACCTTTCCCAGAAAGCCTTCCACCAAGCACATAGCTCAGCCAGCGTAGGTACTTCCTGTGCTTTTCATGATGGTGGCAGCAGCATGCATGACTGGGTGTCCAGTCCACTCAGTTCATAATGTCCTCAGACAGAGGGGTCTCAGTAAACATCGGCATGCACAGCCTGTGCAGTGAGGGCCAAGATCCAGTCAGACTCTGCCCTGGCCCTTGTGGAACTCAAAATGTACTGGGAATGAGGGACATATAAAAGATGAATCATAACCCTGTGTGACTTGCAGGGTGTGCACTGTGCCAGCAATGGGGGAGCACCTGCCTCAGGACCAGGAAGGCTTCCTGGAGGTTGGAAAACCTGAGAGGCATCTTAGAGGAGAAATTCGTCAGGTCAGAAGAGGCGATAAAAGGGAGAGAATACGGGGGCGGGGGGGGGACACCAAAAGTAAGGAGGTGGCGCTTGTGTGTGTGTGTGCATGTGCACCATGAGTGTGTATGTGTGTGTGTACCACCTACAGTTGGATATCTTCTGGCAAGTCACTTCTCTGTGCATCCCTCACATGGGAACTGGAGGTAATAGCAGTACTTAGCTAGGATGGCCGGGACTAAGGGATGTGATACAAAGTCCCTCGAACACTGCCTGTACTTAGGAACTGATGCATAAACCCCACCTGAGAACTTCCTCGATTCCACCCGAAGGGCTGACAAAGACAACACTCCTCCTCCTTCGTCCCCAGGCCTGCCACTCTCTCCTGCGGCAGCGGCAGCTGGGATTGGCACCTCCTACCATGGGTCTGCAGACTAGGATCCACCAAGTGGTGGTTATGAGAACTCTCTGGGGTCCCACCCACAGCCAAGCCTCTCTCAGGCCCATGCCCCCTCTGCCCCTGGACTCATCACAGGCCCTGACCTGAGATGCAGCCTGGCTGAGCCTGGAAGCTCCCACCTGCTCCCAGGAGCAGAGCCCAAGCTACACAGAGAAGTCAGCCCCTCCCAGCCTGACCAGGGCCTGCTCAAGCCCCAAACCTTGGTTACCCTCTTGTGTTTCTGTGCCAGGGACCTTAGCCCTGCACTCCCATAACACACTTCCCAGTGGCTCCTCCTGCTTAAGTCCCGGGGCCTCCGTTGACCCCTCCTGGGCTTGAGTCATGCTTGCACCACCCACAGCTCCTGCATGGCGGGCTGTCTGCACTCAGGAGACAGCTTTGGACTATTTGGGGTAAAACCACACTGCAGTAGTACCATGAGCCACCACTGCTGGGCCCAGCCCTTAGCTCATATCAACCAGGCTTCCAGCCAAGCAAAGCCCTGGCAGGGACCCGAGAGATAATAATACAACTCACACTCTAGAGGTGCCTTTCATTTGTCAAAGCACATGTTGCAGCAGTTACTCGGTTCTTAGGGGAAAACTTGTAGAATACTACCGACTCCATTTTCAAGGGAAAGTTAAGGTGAAGAAAAACGGTTTGCCTGGAGTCAAGTTCCCTGAATCCTATCTCATCGCCTAGGCCACTGAAGAAAGGATCTGTCCCATCCATTCATTAATTCATCCATTCATTCACTCCCCCAATCTTATATATGTGCCAGAAGATCCATGAACCAAGCAGGCATCCATCCTTGCTGCCCCAGAGGCACACTCCGAATGGACTGTACGACCATTCCTGAGTGGAGGGATATACAGACAGAGACTACAGAAGGCCTCTCTGGGGAGGTGACATTTTAAGCTGTAACCATGGAGCTGTTCATCCCAGCCAGCAAGGATCAGTGACAAACCCTCCAGTGGGCAAGGGCCTGACAAGTTCAAAGTGACACCCGGTAAGTAAAGGAAAGAGAAACAAAATGTCACAGAGAAGAGATGTGCAGAGGTCAGAAAACGAGCCTGTGTTCATCTAAGAGCAAGGTGGGGAAGTTGGGGAAGGGGTGGAAGGCAATAAAATCAATAGCCAAAGATCAGGCAAGAGATATGGTCGAGCCAGTGGACAGCAGGCATGGTGGGAAGGAGGTGGTGGGCTATGAACTAGACATGGGCAGGAGGGGCAGATGGGAGCCAGAATACTCACAGAGATGAAAGTCAGCTCACCTGTGAGGAAGCCCCGGACCTGCTGGATGAGAAGCCGCGTGCGCTGGACATCTTCTTCCATCTGCATGCGGCTGGTGCTCACCTGGGTCTCGAGGCGCTGGGCATCTGATTGGACCTTTGACGCTGCCTCCTCAGCTGCCCTAATCTGTTGAAACACAACATGGGTCAGAAAAAGGACAACCCCCAAGGAGCCTCTTGGCAGCTCCCGAGGAATGTATGGAACATCCTCTCCTTTGGGACCTGCAGTCAGCCCAGTTTGCAAGTGATATTTATGGAGGACTTTAAGAGAAAGCTCAAGATATTAGCTCCAAATTCTACCTTACAGTTGCTGGGGGGCATTAGACAAATCACTTAAGATCTCTGGGCTTTGTTCTCCTGGCTGTCAAGTGTGAACTCTCATCCTTTGTGGTACCTACCATCTGCCTGGTCTGCTGGAGCTGGGAGTTAAAGCCCCGTAGCTGCTCAGCTACCTGCCCTGCCATGTGGAAGGCCCCTCTGGCTCTGGGCAAGGCTCCCATGCAGCGAGAGCCACAGGCTGTGCCATTGTCGTGGGGGCACAGCTCTCCAGGGCACGATCCCGGGGTGCACGGTGTCTGCCTAGAGCTGCCACAGAGCTGTAGAGAGACGAGGGTGTCAAAGAAGCCACACCACAACCACTCCCATCCCATGCGAAACAGCCACACATCTCCATGGCAACCAGGACCAAGTTTCCTTGGCAACCCCTGAGTGCACAGCACAGACTGGGGTCAGGAGGAGTGGGGTAGGTTCTGAATGGGACAGATTAGAACATGGGGCTCTCATTCCCAGTCACCTTGTTGGCAGTGAATGTCAAGTCGGGCAACGAAGCCATCTCCAGGCGCAGGGCCACAAGTTGGGCTCCTCCAGCTCCTCCTCCCCCAGCCTGAATCTCCAGCCCTTCTACCTCCCTGCGACTGTCCCTCAGCTGGCTCAGCAGGCTGGAACTGTCGGACACCTGCTGCGCAGCCCGGGAGGACTGCTCGTAAGCGGTGGTCAGCATACGTAAGGCTCCTGAGGAAAAAAGAGAGGGACTGGAGGCCTTGGGTAGGGGCCTTTCTCCCTAGGGAAGAGTAGCTCATGCCCCTGTCCTCACCTGAAGGGTCTGCACTGCTTAGCTTCTCAAATTGCTCCTTCTTGCTCTGGTATAACAGGAGGAGGCGATTGAAGCTTCTGTCCAGATTCCCCAGGTCTCCGGAGAAGGACTCCATCTCCCCCTCTAAGGGTAGGTCCAGAGGCAGGCCCTGGAGAGTCCGCCTGAGACAGTAGGATATTTGCTGAAATTTAGGGAGATGCTGTAACTGATCCAGGAGAAGCAGACTGCAGGGGGAAGGACCTTCCACCAGAGTATGAGAGGGGACAATCCTCATGCTACTGAGAATTCTGCCCAGCAGAGGCTCCAACAAGCTGGAGTCACAGCATAGCCTACCCCATCTCTCTGTAGGTGACTTTAAATGTTCTCTCTCTCCCCTTGGCTTCTGTCAGTCTAACATCTGGGATCCACCTCCATTTCCCGGCTGTTGCTGCTTCCCTGAAGAGAGCCACCCTGTTGGCTCCCCTGGCTCCCCAGGCTGATTTCAGTTTTTACCTTATGTTTGGGCTGGTTCCCATTCTCTCCTCTGTAGCCCAACCTTCCCCATGGAGCTCCAGGCCCATTGCATGCTTACTGGCCACTGCTATCTGGCAGAGGCTTGGGGTGTCACTCTAGGCCCTGAGTCCTAAGTTTGAGAGCCACTGTCTTCATGCCCCCTGCCCTCTGCTACACCACCATGCTGCCCCCCACCCCATCCTACACATCTCTATGATGCAACCTTGTCCAAGCACAGCATACCTTTCAGGGCCTACCAAGACACAACACATTCCTATGTTGATCACCTATGGACTGGCCATCTAATTCTGAGACTTAGGTCCTATAGCCCTTCCCCTGTGCAGGCTACCATGGCCCCCACTGTGAGACTCTTAGCTAACATACCCTGTGTATGTAAGTTCCTGCTTACAGGACAATACCTTAGCCCTTGGCATGTGAAGACCATGTCTTGATATTTTAATGACCCTTGTGCAATACTTGGATTCTATTGGGTGCTCAAAAGCCTATTTGGAAGGACTGGGGAGAGATGGTCCAGTGAATAAGAATGTCTGTTCTACAAGAATAAAGACCTGAGTTCAAATCTCCAGTACACGCATTAAAAGCTAGACGTTAATGAAAGCAGGGAACTTCTGAGTCAGTGGGAGACCCCATCTCAAGGCAGTCAGTCAGTCATACAGTGACAGCAGGAGAACCCAATATTCTGCTCTGGCCTCTGTACACGCATGCAGCTGCACACTTGTGGGCACGCATCCACGCCCAAATGTGGAATGAATGACATGAACAAGTTCCAACAAGCTGTAGCTCATCCATAGACTCCCCCAACCCCCACACTGCCAAGGATGTCCTAAGACCTCCCCATGAGTAACAGAGCCTTTTATTCTTTATGGGCTTGGCACCATCCCTCCACCAATGCTCAGGGAATACAAGCTAATTATAGAAGCTTCAGAACCTCAGTTCCCAAAGAAGGAGCCTCTGCTGGTAGGAGGGGGTGTGGGTGGGACCGCTTCCATTCTAAAGGCAAATTCAGAGATATTTTTAGTGGCCCTGCCTCTTGGGTGCCCTCTGCCAAGGTGACTAAGCCAGGGCCAACGATCCCACTGGCAGTGCAGGCTCAGGAGGAGCGCTGGACTCGGGTTCTGTGTCTGCATAGCTCATCACATCTTTGCCTGTCTCCACATCTGTAGAATGGAATCAACACCACACCCCACATTCACAGATCTGCCCTGACAGCTAAGAGAAGGGACACATAAAAATGCCCCTGGACCAGAATGGACCAGTGTAGCCCTCACCCAAATCCACTGACATGATCCCTCCAGCAGCTTGTTGGGGGAAAGGACCTACCTGATAGACAAGATGGCATTTGCCACCTGAGCCACGTCCTGCTCTGTGACAGAGGTGCCCCCCAGGATCTGTCTGATCTGCTCAATCTTGCTCTTGGCATCTAGCAGCCGAGAGGCCAGGTCTTGATCTTCCCGACCTGCCCCCGTCCACAGGCCTTCAGTGGCATTACGGAGACCACCAAGGCGCTGAGACTGCTTCTGGAGGTCCGCGTCATAGGTCTGGAAGCAGGGGTGGCAGGCCACACATACTGGGTAACGGTCACAGTAGCCTCTCTGGCATTGGTCACATCGGGGCCCAGTTATGCCGGGACGGCAGAGGCAGCGGCCTGAGGATTTGTCACAGCCAGGACCCTCGGTTCCTCTGAAGTCGCAGTCACAGGCTAGAGCAGGAGAATTGACACTTAGAGGCTAGGGTCAGGGAGAGGAATGAAGCCTGGTGAGGATGAAGCCTTGACAGTGACTGATGGGAAGTTTGTCATCAGCACCAATGGCAGGCCAGGCATGTTCTCGGTCACACATCCACATGCATGTGAACCCATCGGACCAGCACACCACTGTGCATTCACATTCTGACTTCCTGCTTCTGTTTAGGAGGCAACCAAGGCACGCAAGGTCTCTGAACACTGTATCTCCTCCTTAAGAGGAAGAGTGTGAAAGGGGGCACCTTGCTCAGTCCCTGCAAGGCGGAGCTGAGACCAATGCTGGTCTTTAGACTCTAGTCCCATGCCAAGACTGATATATAAGCCCTCCAGGAAAGCACACTAGTGTAGTGGGAGGCCACTTGTTGGTTCCCAGATGCTCAGCCCCAGAAATAATCACACAGAAACTGTATTAATTAAATCACTGCTTGGCCTATTAGCTCTAACTTCTTATTGGCTAACTTTTACATCTTAATTTGACCAGTTTCCATTATTTTATATTTTACCACGAGGCTTGTGGCCTACAGGCCGGGTTCCGCAGTGTTTGTCTCTGGCAGCAGCTCCTTGACTTCTCTCTAACTGTGCCTTCTTCCTGCCAGCATTCAATTTAGTTTTCCCCACCTAGCTAAGTTCTGCCCTGCTATAGGTCCAAAGCAGTTTCTTTATTCATTAATGGTAATCACAGCATACAGAGGGGAATACCACATCACTTCAGTCCTCCTCATGATCTATTTTCTCCACTGTTGCCGGCCAAGGCTCTCAGAGAGGGGGAGCAAGGACCCTTGCCCTCCATCCTGGAGTGTGAGGACCACCTTAGTTAACCTGATGTAGGCACTGGAAGGCCAGACAGTCTTCAAGGGAAGATGCTCAACAGAGTTGCCCTGGTCATCGGTACAGAAGGTCCAGTCATATCAGTGTCCTTCACCAAGCACCCCTTATCCTACCCCTCTACCTGCCTGCTACCTGACCATGCAATAACCACGCACCTCGGCACCCCGTAGCTACATCTCCGTGGGTCCCATCAGAACATTGACGGATGGCTGCAGAGTTGCATGTCAGGCCACCAAACCCTTCCCGACAAGGACACTGCCCTGTAAACTGATTAAAGAAAATGTCATGGGGGACCCTTCCAGTCCCTTCCTGGCCTTCCTACTAGGTACTCCGCCCAAGATCCTTGTTCCCCAAAACTAGGTCTCCTACTGAAGGACAAACCAAAGTCAAGTCCCAGCATTGAGCTGCAGACGGCGTGGGGGACAAGCCTGGCCCAAGGCTGAGAACCACAGAGGGAGGGACATCTGGTGGCCTCCCCCAAGGGGAAAGGGGACAGCTGTAGCCTTGCCTGACTGTAGGAAGGCCAGAGAGCAGTGCAGGAGAGATAGAGACATTCGTAGGCAGGACCCCTCTGTGACTGAAGAGCCCATGGGCCAATGTTACTCATACCTGGTTGCACTGTGGGCTGAGAGAGTTGCGCGGGTCACAGGCACAGGGCTCGCAGCCCCTGCCACTGGCCAGCTTCCAGTAGGAAGGGGCACACTGGTCACATTTGGGGCCTACCACATTGGGCAGACACAAGCAGCGCCCACTTTCCTCCTCACAAGGCATATCTCGCCGGGCACCTAGGATGCTGCAGTCACAGCCTGTGGGAGGGAGGGCTGATGAACATAGGCAGGCTCCCACAGAGAGGCTGGCCCCAGAAAACATGCACCAGAGGGGCCCAGCCCTGGAAAAGCACCTGTCTTGTGGCTTACTTGAGACCATACCCTCAGGGACCCTTCCTACCAGGCTCTGTCTAGCCCTGCTTCTGGGGACTGTGTCCCAGACTCTCACTCTGTAGACAGAATCCAGGGCTAAACTGGGCAGGGCTGGTGCATCCCCCAAACGTTGCGCTCTGCTATGAGATCAGCCTGAAGTCACAGGGCCTGTCCTTGTGCATAACATGGCTGACTCATAAGGCCACTGTGGCTTCCCAGCCACCTGACAGTTTGGCAGCTGGCCCGCCCACCCTGGCAGGAACTGATCAAACCCACCTTCCAACCCAGGCCTGTGCTGCCACTTGCTGGAGGACTGTGGTGCAGCACACAGTGCCTGAAGCGGGACTTCCTCTGAGGAGAACACTCCAAGGTGGGCCTCGTGCCCCACCACAGCTTCCCGGGCCCTCTACTCACGGTGGCAGCCTTGGAGGTTGGCAAAGGTGAGTCCCGTAAAGCCAGGCTTGCAGAGGTCACAGCGCTCTCCTTGCACATGCTCTTTGCACACACACTGGCCGGTCAGTGGGTCACAGGGAGCTCCTGGCACTGCCCCATCTGGATCACACTCGCAGGCTGAGAGGCAGAAACAACATCAGAGCTCAGAGGAGGTGCCAGGAGGGTCCGCTCCAAACCCCCATTCTACTGTTGGCTTCCAGTCCTGTGACCCCAGTCAAGCTTGGAACCCTTTGTGCCTGGTTCCCCATCTGAGGAAAAGAAATTGCTTCTGAGTCATAAAGGATGAGCACAGAGCAGGCAGGGCAGTGCCTGACTCCCGTTAGGCACCACACTCTTGCTTCTACGGTCAATGCTTCTTGAGGAACTACCATGTTGCACGCCAAGCAGGTGCCTTCACAGGCTGTCCTGCCCAGTCCTCATGACAACCTCAATGGGCAGGAGTTGCCATACAGATGAGAAAACCAGTGCTTGAAGATGTCAACATTCCAGAGACTGTACTGGAATGGGGGAAGTAGGGTCAGACTTATGTCTGTCTTACTCTCCAGACACAAATGTCAGCAAGCAGCTGCCTACTGCTAGACTCCTTCATGCCTTTCAAACCTCAAGAATCCTTTGTTCTGAAGCTTTTTCCTGATCAAATTGGTCTCAAGCGCTTGTTCTATCCCGTTCTCTTCTTTTAGGTCACTGGTTCTCAACCTACAGGCCACAACCCCTTTGGGTCGAAAGAGTCTAATGACTCTTTCATGGGGATCACACATCATATATCCTGAGTATTGGATGGCTACACTGTGATTCATGACAGTAGCAAAATCACAGTTATGAAGTAGCAAGAAAAATAATTTTGTGGTCAGGGGTCACCACAACATGAGGAACTGTATTAAAGGGTCACAGCAATAGGAAGGTTGAGAACCACTGTCCTAGGTTAATCCAGTGGCCTGGTGGACATGTTAAGCCATTCCACTCATTTGTTAAGTCAACAAACACTCAGTCATAGTGATATGCCAGTCATTGTGTGGGAGCCAGAGGATTAAAAAATTTCATAGCTAGGCAGTGGTGGCACATGCCTTTAATCCCTGTACTCAGGAGGCAGAAGCAGGCAGATCCTTGTGAGTTCAAAGCCAGCCTGATCTACAGAGCAAGTTCTAGAACATCCAAGACTACACAGAAAAATCCTGTCTCGAAAAACCAAAACCAAGAAAAAAAAAGATAAAATTTCTTGATGGAGGAGGGAGGAGTTCTCAACACTGGAGAAACAGAAAAGCAAAAGTGGTGCCCACGACACCCCCGGCAGCATCACAGACACCGCGCTTGTACCCCTCGGTTTCACGGTGTGTGTGCTCTAAGGCAGGAGCTGGACTTCCTGCTTCCTTCTCTGTGCGCCTCTGGAAAAAGCTGTATTCTGATCAGCAAGCTCATTGCTTGATTGGTCCAGAGCCCAGAGAGGATAAGTAACTTTCTCAGTAGAGCCCAGTTAAAACAATCCCCCAAGCCCTTCCTTGGGACCAAGGCTTCCTTGCTTCTCCATGTCCTCCGTGTCCCCAGGGACAAACTGGGGAGGACGAGTGGACGGCAGCCTGTCCCCGAAGCCACTACTCACGGATGCAGGTCTCTTGAATGGGAACGCCAGATCTTTTGTTCAAGAAATAGTGCAGCTGACAGCGCTCACAGTTCTTGCCCTCAGTGTGGTCCCGGCAGTTGTCACACACACCTCCGTGTGTCCCCTGGCTGGCAGCAAACACGGCTGGGTCGAAGTGGCAGGTTTCTGAGTGCCCGTTACAGTCACACCCTAGATGGGGAGATCCGAGGTTGATTCCGTGGAGCAAAACCAGACCGCCGTGGCAGGTGCCCACGTAACACTATCAGCTCTGTGACATGCAAAACGGGGAAGCGGGGCCCAGTGTCAAAGGAGACAGGGAAGGGCTGTGTGAACAAGCACTCAGGCCTCCCAGCTCCCTGAATGAATGACTCCAGAAAATAAGGAGGCCCTAACAGGCACTCTGGCCCCCAGCACAGTCACAGACGGGTCCCTGACACTTTGGGATCTGCACAGATGAAGGTCCTGTATCCAAGGAACATTGGGTATAGGGATGTGATCATTAGAAGCCATCCATGTCTGACACAGAGCAAGGAGCGTGCAGGGGCCACAGGGGCTCTGGGGGCACATGGCTTCAGCAGGGACCAAAGTCTGGTTCTTTCAGGGATGACAGAAATGTGGAGGCAGTGAGGGAATTCCCAGATCTACTGCAAACCAGGGATCTGAAGGCAGGGCTGCAGTTATAAGCAACAAAACCAGATGCTCCATGTTCCATGTGAGAAACAGGTAATTCGGTTCCCATCCCCGCTGCTATCCTCAGGGACCGATCCCAGGCTCCTACTTTGGCACTCATGGGCATCCTGGCCCTCTGCAGGTCTCCAGGGCCGGTTGTTGTAAAAAGGAGCACAGCGCTCACAGTTGGGGCCAGCGGTGTTGTGCTGGCAGACGCAGACATCCTGGACCTGCGGGAGGAGTCGGTGATTACCAGCAAGGATTTATCCAGGAAAGCCCACTCCCTGCAAACAAACCTGCCTGCCCCTCAAGACCCTGCCTAGACACAAGCCCTTCCCGGACACCACATACAAATTCTCCAGCCTTTGCTCAGTTCTTGTAACACTGTGGGGGTCTGGATCTTTATGTGAGTACTCATGCTGTATGCCCGCGGGAAGGCAGTGTGGACATGTGAGTAGTGCATGCGTGTGTCAAGCAGACTAGCAAGGGTTCCACAGGTTTGGCACCTGTGATGTACAGGCCAGGACACAGTGGCAGGTAGTGGACATTGTGCTAATGAAGTGTGGGACTCTAGAGTCTGGCGGGCTCTCAGCAGCTTCACTCTGGCAATCCGTAACTAAGTTGTTTGGCTGGTGGGACATTGCATGGTGAGTTGTTACTAGACTCATTAAGGCATAAAAATAGAACCACGATTGTTCTTTGCTTCCCCAACTAAGCCCCACCTCCACAGCCTGGCATTCAGGGACCTGTTCACCCTTAACTCCTCTTCCCTTTCTGCCACATCTGAACCTTTAGCCACTCCCCATAATACAAGCTGGCATTTCCCATTGGCCAGTTCTAATGTTTTTCTGCCTGCCGTAATTAATTTCTACATTCACCAGCCAAGTGGGGTAAAAGGTTTATTCCCCTTTCTCAGACCTGCCCAGGTCCCTTTAACTCCATAAAACACCGTGACTGGTTGCTCACGTAGTCACCTGGGCAGTTGTTTACAAACACCAGAGCCCTGACCAAGTTCCACCTGAACCATGAACCAGGGCAAGGCTGAGGCATCGGAGCAGTCCCGTGAGCTCCTCCACGCATCCCTGCATTCTTCCCACAAGGCCTTAGGTTCCCCGATCTATCTCCTATGCCCTAAGTGCTCCTATTCCCTCCTGGTTCCTTTGCAGCCTCCAGCAGGACTTGTCCCAGAAGTGGGCAGGAGACAAAGCAGCTCTGTCCATAACCTCCCTCCTCTGTCGCCTGCTGTGACTCTCCCTGCCTTTCTGTCACCAGGCTGAGCACCACATACCCTTAGGTTGGCAGACAAGCTATCACCCTGGGAAAGGGAAACAAAATGTCCTGGTGCTCCTTCACATCAGCCTCTCTCTCCTCTTCCCAGGGTCCCCCTGCTTGGACTCACAGGGAACCCCAAGAGCTTGCTACACTGGATTTTCTCTATCCATCCCTACTGCACCCATACTGGCTGGTATCCAGGGTGGACTTTGTTTTCATAGTAAGCACTGACCTCTTACCTGGCCCCACACCTACCAGATGACTAAACCCCAAGGCCAGTGGCTCTCAACCCCACAGGACATTCCAACAGCTCGGAGCTTCAAACCATGAAATCAGAAGTTCTGAACGCAGAGGTTCAGCCAGGTTATTCCGACTCTCAGGTCTTATAATTCATGATAATATTTTCACAGGTACACAGCAACTTCCATATTATAATAATGCTGTGAGATCCAGGTTGAGAGGCTTTGCCTCAGTTTCCCCTGTTCCCACAGGTCTACATGCAGCCGAAGCTGAGACCATCTGCAGGTAGAATGCAGACCTGAAGCATACAATTTGGGTTTCTGAAACAGTAGATTTGCCTTTGTTCTTGCAGACTTACTAAATATCTATGTCTTTTTGTTTTGTTCTGTCTTTATTGTTTGCTTGTTTGTGAATTTTTTAAAAATAGGATGGTGCACAGCCCAGCTAGCCTCAAACTCAACGATGTAGCTGGAAATGACCTTGAACTCCCATTCCTTCAGCTTACTTGTGCCGGGATTACTAGGCATGCACCACCTCACCCAGCCTCTGCCCCCAACCTATCTCCCTTTCACTCACTAGAAAAGTGCTCTACCATTGAGCTATGTCACCAGCAATATCCACAAAAGCTGAGCAGCTGCCCTGCTTTGTGGGAGGGTCTGGTCTGGTCTGGTCCCACTCCTTCCATTCTGCCATTCCCACCCTAGACCGTCACCTGCACAGCAGTGGTGGAACCTGTAGAGCCTCCACGATTGGGGGCACAGCGGTCGGCATGCCCATGACAGAAGCAACTCCCCTGTAGACGTAGTTTCGACACTGCGAAGTAGGCGTTGGGTGGATAGGAGCCCCTGTGCAGCACAGGGGCCAGCTTGGTGAAGTTGACTCTTAGGTTTGTGATGTCCCCTAATTCTGAGAGTGCCACCAGCAAGGAGGGAGCAGGGAAGCAAAGACAGTAAGTTAAAGGTCAGTGGAGTCTTCCTCTCTTTTCCACCTTCCCATTAAAGCACAGACATCCCGGCCTTCAGCCTTCCCACACAGCATGCTCCATATAATCCTGGAGGATGAGGAAGCAAGCACTGTGTCCCAAACACACTGAGACTTTGGAAGGAGCTGGAAATTTCCATGAGCTGGGTTCCAAGCTGCTCCATGCCCCCACTAACAGCCCCGTGGGGGAGAGGAAGAGGAGTTAAACCAACCTTGAATCTTTCTGCTTTGGGATGCAGGGATACCTGATGCCAAATCCATAAGGTTAAGCTGGACCTGCTCAGAGGGAAGAAAGTTCAGGGGACAGAAGTGTGCACTGAGCTCAGACGCCTTCTATCCCTTCGGTCCTCATTCTCCTTACACCCCTTCTCACCAGTCTGAGACAGACCGTGGCCACGAGGCTGCCACCTGTGCTGGGACAGATGACCGCTGGATCCTAAAGGAGCATCCACAGGTGTGTGTGTGTGCGTGTGTGTGTGTGTGTGTGTGCGCGCGTGTGTGTTGGGAAAGACAGGTCTACCTGCTATGTCACTTTGTCATCTATTACAAAGAAGAACTTTGATGATACTTTTTTATTATTAGCTTTCATTTTTTCTTTAATATTAATGTATGAATGTGGTGGGGGAAGCGCACAAGGTTTCATGGAATGTGGGTTGGAGGTCAGAGGACAGCTTTGTG
Organism: Myodes glareolus; assembly: GCF_982192425.1. NCBI lineage: Eukaryota > Metazoa > Chordata > Mammalia > Rodentia > Cricetidae > Myodes > Myodes glareolus. Next base: position 2,036,094 of record NC_142030.1, read on the forward strand.
GCATTGGCTTCTTCCTTCTACCTTCACATGAGTTCTGGGGATCATTTCACCAGGTTTGCATGGCAAGCAGTTTAATTGCTAGACCATCTCACCAGTCCTATTGTTTTATATATAATATTATATAGTACTCATGATATATATATATATATATATATAATGTTATACATGATGATGGGTTTTGTCTGGCATTTTCATGCATGCAAGATGGTAAGATGTGGTATAGATGTGGACTAAGTGAACACTCGGTGCTGGCCACCCTGACCATCATTGGTTCTAAGTAGGCTTTTGTTTATCTACAAACCTCACTACGTGTGACATCCTGGCATATCCCACCAAGTTTTCATCTCAATGCCTTACAAAAAAGAAGAAGCCCTGGGCTCTGCTCAGGGCTAGGAAAAAATGGACATTCAGGCCCAGGAAAGATTTAACCAAATTGCTGGTAGGTGGACGCAAGGAGATCCATGGCCACATGGGGGCAGCACTCAGCCTGCCTGGGCCGGGAGCTGCTTCTCCATGGGAAGGGGAGCTATCACCTCCTCCATGTGGAGGAGTGGGAAATACTTTGGAGAAAAACATGACCACACAGGAAAGAGTCTGGGGGAAAAAATCCGGGTGTTTCTAGAGGCAGGTTGTCATTTTCATTGCAGATAACTTCAGAGATCTGAGTTATTCTGGAATCTCCCACTATGGACTAGGTCTGCCATGACAGATAAACCAAAAAATTTATTTTTGTGGTAAATCCTATAAAAGTCAAATTACATGCGTTCTTTGTTCATTTATGTGTAAGTAGCCATCCAGAAGTCCTTACAAAAAAAGTCCCCAGAGGGATGCAGCCATGAGCCCAATAGGAGAAAATTGGAGAAAGTCAGGGTGAATGATGCAATAGAAGCCTCAAGAAGTTTCTGGAAGGTCCCAGCAAATGATCTGATCTGGCCTATTCTTCTTAACTAGGAGACATGGGTTTCTTCCCTCCGCCAGCTGGCTCAGGTTCCCTAGACCTACCTTTCCCCCAGTGAGACGCCCATTGGGCTTCTGGGGCAGGGGCTGGCACCGGACGTCCTGCCAGTTCTTGGGCTGGCCCTGGTGGACCTGGGGAAAGGTGCTGGCACAGTCTGTAGCTAGGTACTGGTACACCCTCCAGGTCTTGCCAAAGTCAGAAGAGCGCTCGATCAGCATGCCAGCTGGCATGGGGCTCTGGGGAGACACGGGTCGGGGAGATGGAATAGGGCTGAGTGACCTGTGGGAGACACAGTAGCAGACAGGGTCTCCTACAGAGGAGGGAGAGATGGACCAGGAATGGCAAGGACTGTGGAGAAGACAGGGACAAGTCCTACGTTCCAAGACAGTAATCAGCACCTAACCCCACCCCAGTCACCATGAGAAGAGAAGCTGTGCTCTGCCACACCACCTGCTGTGATGCTTAGCTTCTCCATACTCCCCAAAGCAACAGGAACAAGTAAGCGTGAACCGAAACCTCTGAACCCGTGAGCCAAACATCACCTTTCTACTGTCAAGTTTTTCTATCTTGGGGTGGCTTGTCACAGTGACAGAAGGCTGACCAGCCCACCCACACTTCTTAAACTCTAACCTGGCCTTCTTGCAAAGGCACTATGTTCCTTGTTTGGCCTTCACTGACCGCCATCTCAGGAGCCCATCTCCTCCTCATCCCTCCTGCCTGTCTCCTTCCTGGAACATTTCTCCCCTGTGGGTTCCTTCTCGTCCTTTGTTGGAAGTCTAAATGTTACTTTTCCACGGATATTTTTTATATACCTACCTAACTTGCATTCTCCTGCCCAGCCCATGGCACTGCCTCCTAGTATACCATCTGGCTTCCCTCAGAAATAGCACCACCGTTCTAATCATCTACCAGCCAGTTCCCTGCTTTCTAGGCAGGATTTCTCAGCTTCAACACAGTTCCTGTTTGGAGTTGGACAAAGGAACCATTGGGTTGCCCTGTGAATTGCAGGATACTGACCAGCATCCCTGACCTCAGCCTACCTAATGTCATTGCCATACCCACAATTGTGACAACCAAAACACCCCCAGAAATTGTCAGATGTCCCTAGGGAAGGGGAAGAGCAGACACAGACTAGTTTGAGAAACAGTGCCCTGAACCACCCCCTCTTCCTTGCCTGCTTGGTGCCCAGTTCCGCCCAGCCCCTAGTGCACAGTGGGCACCGAGTATACACTGTTGAGTGGGTGGTGACTCACAACCTTCTCACAACCACAGAAATTCACCCTCTAGACCCCTCTGGATTCTCTTGTGCCCTTGCCTATAATGGGTTTCTTTGTTCCTCACTCCTCACTTTAGCTTCGAAGCTTTGAAAGAGTCTTTCCCTGGAGTGGACATTGCCCTTCACATGGTTATATGGTGGACTCTCTGACACCACAGCCAAGGCTAGCCAAGCTAGATGCCCTCCTAGGCTCATCAGTACTGACACCACTGCCACTCACTCGGTCTTCTCTGGTACACTTAGTGAGGGCAGCTTCATCGTGACTTCATTTTACATACCTTTCTGTCCCTAACAGCAGATGCCAGTTATACCACACCACCAGTATTTGGTATGCATGTGGCTGAATCTGACACATGGACAGAAGACAAAGCATTTAGCAATGTCCGCGTTAACACTACCTTTCAGAACTGTCTCCTTGAGGGACTGGGCATCTGTTCAAACACTGCTGGCATTTCTCAAAATACTTCGACCTTTTGTAGGGCAGGGCTCTCAGAGCCAACTTTCTCAGTCAGATAAGAAACTGAGTCCTGTTGTGTGTCACCCCACACGCCTCTCGACTCTTAAAACATGCTTACAGACTTCCTGTTTCTCTCATCTTATTAAGTAAACTTTATCTTTCCATGCTTGACTATTTCCATGGAAAGAATGCAGTTAAATCTTCTGGGTGGAGGGACACAATGACCTGTCACAAATGAATGAAACCATTGCTTCTAAGACAGGAGCGGAGATGTGAGAGGCCATAGTGTTGACGGGAGGGGCTTTTCACCAAGCGAGGTGTGCCGCGGCAAGTCCTTCCTGTGGGCAGACAAGTTCTTGACCACTAGTTAAACTTGATCTCATCTTCAAAATTGTGAAAGTAGATCACACCAGGGACCAGGGAGAGGACACAGCTGTGCTTGCTGTGTAAGCTGAGGGCCTGAAGCTCAGATCCCAGACCAGTTTCTCTCTCCATCATTAGTGGTCCACTCCACTCTTCTCTAGGTTCCCCGCCGTGATGGCCAGCCTCAGTTCAGTTAAGGGAGCAGCCGCTGCTGTGGGACAGTGCTCTTGTACACTGTAGAGATTTGTCACTCATATTGGTTTTATAAAACGCTGGTTGGCCAGTAGCCAGGCAGGAAGTATAGGCGGGACAACCAGACTAAGAGAATTCTGGGAAGAGGAAAGGCAGAGACACAGTCGTCAGCTAGAAGGAGAGGAAGCAAGATGAGAAAATGCCTTGCTGAGAAAAGGTACCAAACCACGTGGCTAAACATAGGTAAGAATTATAGGTTAATTTCATTCATAAGAGGTAGTAAGTATTTTGAGCAATAGACCAGCCAGCTTATAATTCATATAAGCCTCTGCATGTTCCCTTGGGTTTGAACAGCTGTGGAACAAGGCGGGACAGAAACTTCCACCTACCAGCTACTGTGGGTTGAAACCTCTGACCCCCAGTCAAAATAAGTCCTTTCTCCGCAGACTGATTCTTGGAGGTTTGTGTCCCAGTCATGAGGCCTGACTAATACAGAGACCTGTGGTCCTTGTGTATTCTGCATATTTTTGTGTCTTTATGTACATGTTGTATTGCACACATAGAATAGATTGCTAGTGATGAATGTAAAGACAAGGAGAGAGGAGAGGGAGAAGACAGACAAAGGGGATGCCCAGGACAGACAGGACCCCAAAGGGTATGCCCCCAGTGACCTATTTCTTCCAACCAGGCTCCAGCTGAAATTTCCATCACTTTGAAATCATGCCTCAGATCATCCATCCATCAATGGATTGATCTAGGGATTACATCATAGGTCTCATAACCCAATTACCTCTTGAAGACCAGAGCCACCCACTGGGGACCAAACCATCAGCACATGAGCTATTTCCGGGCTATTTCATACCAAAATCATTAAAAGTAACCAAGTCCAGTAGGAGTGGTTTGTGCCAGAGTAGGGTCTATTTATCAGACAGGTTAAAGATGTCTGCAGAGAAGACCAGGGCCTGCAACTGCAGCTTGGTAAGGATGGGGTTTGGGAAGGAGTCCTCTTCTCCTGGAGGCCAGCTGTCTGATGTCACCATGATATAAAGTCATAGATGGTGTCCCTATTCTGAAAGAGGACCTCTGGCCTATGGTGCCATCATCCCAGCTTAGGGAGACCAAACACTGCCCTCCTCTCAGCCCAAATCCCTCTCCTATCCCAAGGTCCCCAAGAGCAAACCTTAAAATCCATCATGATGTCTTGAAGCTGCATTCTCTTGTCCAGGTCTAGCTGCAGAGAAACTGGGTTCACATCTTGAAGGACAAGAAGCAGAAATGTTAGACAAGATGCTTTCCCCATGCCCCCAAAGAAAGCCTTGCTAACACCAGTTCTGGGCGGTCAGAACACCTCCAGCCTTGACACTGAGCCACTTCTGGGAAAGGAGGGGACTGGTATGCTCCTGCTTGTGTTACCTATTCATAGGTGACCTCTGCACAAACAGATTTGTTCCCAAGGCCCAAGTCCTACATGCACCCACCCACAGAGACAAGGCAAAGTGAAACAGGTGTGGTCCTCTTCCCGCACACCTTCCCCTCAACCCAGGTAAACCCTTTTGCCTATAGCACCCAACGCTCCCCTAAACAAAGCTGGCAGATTCGGCCTCCCCACCCCCCACACCTTTGCCTCCACAGGCCCCAGCCTGTAGAGCCTCTATAATCGTGGGCTCCTGCAAGGAGGTGGCAGGTCCTCACCATTCTGTGACTGCCACCAGCGCGTGGGACCTGAAGACGATGCGACATTCTCCACTCGGTGACTGTTGTAATTGTGAGGGAGCCTGGAGTCACACTTACAGCATTTCATCTGCCACTGTAGGGGAGGGAGATGACAGAGCTCAAAGTGGGTCCCTGTGGGGAGCCCCTTGGTGTTCTCTGTTGGGAGCCCTGTGGGGCTCTCTCCTAGATCCTGGGATACCAGCCCATGCCTTCATCCAGAATCCTACCCTCAAGGGACCTGCCAATGTCACCAACACGCTAAGAAAGGTGAACTTCTTAACCCAGAGCTACTGGCCATCTCTTAGTTTAATTCCGACAGCAACGTGTGACATTGTTGAGGTTGGAGAAGGAATACACAGAAGTGGAAAATAATCTCGGCTCGTGTCGTTCCCTTAAAGAGAAATTGCAGAGGTGTGAAATGGGCAGGGAGAAGAAAGGAGGAGAAACCCACACTGAGTTAGCACCTACTGTGTTAGGGAACACTAGACGAGAACAGGGAAATCAGAGGTTCTGGCGCTAGCTCCATTATTCCGTTCCCCAGACCCAGGATTTTTCTTCAATAAGTTAAATGAGGGTTAAGTTAGAATCACTCCACGTGTATTTGTTGAGCATGTCATATGTGCCAGGCATAGCACTGGGCCCTATAGGTTAGAGTCCTCTCTAAGGAAGCCCATATTTGGTTACCATCTCCCAGCTCCAAGATACCCTGTCCACAAGAAAGAAGCTAGATATCTTAGTTTCTGTTGCCATAATAAAACCTCTGACAAAAAGCAACCTACTGGTTTATTAAAGATATACTCTGTCCTTGTCAGGTTTCCTCCGTTCATCACTGCTGCCTCTGCTACTGCAGAGGGTTTCAACCTGTATGTCACCAAAGCCTGTCCCCGGTGACCAAGTCCTTCCAGACGCCCACCCACAGAGACGAAGCAGAGTGAAATTAAGGTGATCCTCCCCAGCAAACCATCTTCCCAATCTCAGTGAGCCCTTAGCCAATAGAGGGAAATGGTCCACCATACGGGGAAAGTCAAAGCTGCAAGAGCTTGAGCTGGTCCCATCACATCCACAGTCAAAGAGCAGAACAGGATGGATGCTTGCTGCTACTCAGCACATTTCCATAGTCCAGGGTCCCAGTCACACCTACAGCTGACATGCTCATCAATGGTGGACTTTGGAGCCCATCAAGAGGATAACACTAACCACCAGACAGGCCTAGCAAACAACACCCACATCCTCCGTGTCCTGTACTTTTCTGAGTGGTACAGTGACTTAATGACAGAGCTGCATGGATGGGCTCCAGGTCACGGCAGAGACAACAGAGGAATGAAGATGATCCCAGAAGTGGTTTACTTCGGAGCCTGTGCCTCTGAGTGTGTGTGCACAGCGAGTGTGCGTGCACAGCGAGTGTGCGTGCACAGCGAGTGTGCGTGCACAGCGAGTGTGAGTGCACAGCGAGTGTGCGTGCACAGCGAGTGTGAGTGCACAGCGAGTGTGAGTGCACAGCGAGTGTGTGTGCACAGCGAGTGTGTGCACAGCGAGTGTGTGCACAGCGAGTGTGAGTGCACAGCGAGTGTGTGTGCACAGCGAGTGTGTGTGCACAGCGAGTGTGTGTGCACAGCGAGTGTGTGTGCACAGCGAGGCCCTGTCCTGGCTTCCTCAGGCTCCACATACAAACATGGCTGTCTCTGAGTAACCACAGCCCCAAATCCTGCACAGCCCAGATGACTAAAGGTTCACTCACAAGCTGAAGCAAGGCTTGGGTGAGACCACTGGGCCCTGCTGGCTGTCCACACTCCCCAGGCCTCTGCTTTCCCCAATTGCTTCTCATCCACAGCTTTGAAACTGCTCAGTCTCGGCTGTGTGCTGGGAAGGCCATATGCTATCTGAGCCGGTGTCATAGGCATGGGGACTCCACTCAGGTGTAGAGGCCCTGTAACCATGCTGGACCTGCTCATGGGCTGTGGACACTCTTTGTCCAACATCGTGCATACAAGGGACCCAGAAAAGGGGAGCTGAGTGTCCTGCTGCAGGGCCTCTGCTATCCTCCCCGCTTCCCAGTTCCCAACCCTAGTCAGAGAAGACACAACACGGTCACCCTTCCTTATCACCTCATCACAACCAAAAATGCCTTGATAAGCACTAGCAGCTGAACCCAACTAGGCTGTGCCTTCACTCACCATCATCATCTCCATCCTGGCCACACCCACCCTCCCTGCTGGATTTCTTTTACCACAGCATCTCCGCTTGCCTCGCTATATCCTTATTGCTGATCCCCGTCAACTGTCAACCTTCCCCTTAAACAGTGCATTCCCCATGAGGACAAAGGCTTGCCTTCCTTCCCTGCGGCATGCCCGTGTAGAGAGAGTGCCTGGCACATGCTGACTCTAACTACGCTCTTGCTACATAAACAAATGAATGAGCAATGAATGGCAACACTCAATGTTTGTCAACTATTCTCAACGACTCAACGACATAATCGACAGCCATTTCTCTCCTGGACTCAACATGCTTGAGAGGCATGGGGAGGATGGAAGGAGCCAAGTGGTAACATTAAACAGTGTGCCTGTGCTGCCAGTTCCTCAGAAGGTTGGGATAAGAGGGTAGATCAAACTCAAGTTTGGTGTCAGACTGTGCAACATAAAGAGACTTTACCTCTTGAGAAAATAAAATTAAATGATGGCGTTATGGCCGGGTACCAAGAACTGTATTAGATAATTCAATATCAAAATGTATTGGAGGGGTTGGGGATGTGATCTGGGTGGAAGATAACTTGACCAGTATATACAAAGCTCTGGAGTCTCATCCCTAGTATGTCATGAAACCGGGCATGCTAATCCACGCTTGTAACCCCAGACCTGAGGAGGCAGAGGCAGGAAGGCCAGAAGTTCAAAGTCATTCATAGGTGTACAGTTATCTCAACACCAGCAGCCCTAGTATTTCTCTGTTTTCACCCAAGGAAGCTGCGGAGTGACAGACCTCACTTGGAGCATACTCAAGTCTACCATCTCTGTCTCATCCACAGAGCACCACGCAGGACCCGTGCTGCCCCAGAAGCTGACCTTCAGGGAGCCCACAGCACAGAGGGCACTGTGAGAAGGATCCAACTCCTCCAGTTCACTTGGCTCAGCTGCCATGGAGGCCGGAGGTGTGCCACCAGCCAAAATGCCTGGGCATTAATCGCCATCTTTTCTGGGCAAGAGAAGGCTAGGGCAGGATGCCTCTCCAGACCCTATTTTGGTGCTTGGCAAGGAACTGTGCCCTTCCCCATGTTCTTCCCAGCCTCATTCTGTCTGCACTCAGCACATGTCCAGAGGAGAGGCAAGACCGGCCGCCTTCTGGCAGATGCTGTCACTGGAGCTCCTTACCCCAGACTCTGCTGGGAACTGAGCCCAGCCCTTGCCTGGCCAAGGGCAGCATTCAACACAGACGCTTTCTTTCTTAGCTTAGGACATTGGACAAGGAGCCAGAGGTGGTGGAAATGGCCTTGCTACTCCCAAATGACAGAATATTATGTAAACATTAAAAAGAGTTTAGAGAAACTTTCTAATTGCATGGGGAAGGGCTTACAGTATAATATAATAATATGATTTATGGGGGAATTAGGCTGAAGCTTGAATATACAATTTAATATCAAATATATTTTAAGGAAAAGAAGAAAATATGCCAAAATAGTAGGGAAAACATGAAACTGCTGATATTCACCTATTTCGACTTATAAGCATGGTAGCTACATATAGCTCAACCTAATATCTCTATAACAGAATATTTAGGAGGCTTTTCCCTGCTAGTTCTTTTTTTATAAGTTTAAACTTTTATATATTGAATGTTACTTTTAAATGTAGGAAGATAGATAGGATTATGAAACAAAATAAACTAAAGAGGTTCAGTGTCCATGTGGGCTCACTGCTCTGAGCCGTCCGCAGTCACACAGACAGCATGGGCCCTAAGGCCATCTCAGGCATCCTTCCACATGCACAGGCAGTGATGAAGACTCCATGGCCTCGTGGCCTCAGGCACTACGTGCTTCGTGCTACACGCCTGGGAACACAGCTGAGGAGGGAATTGGCTTCACGCTCAAAGGGAGCCTAAGCCCCAGCTTCAGACAGGTATTTTAAGTAGCTCTGCTGTCAGCTCGCCAGCAGGATGACAGACCTGAAATAGAACAGTTACAATAGAAGCCCAGCTGAAGATATGCTGTGTGCTCTCCCGCTGAGCCAGTTTCTTTCTCTATTTAGTATGTGTGTGCGTGTTGGTGCTTGGGAGGCTCTCCTCACAGGTCCTGTGTCTCCCTTTCTCCACAGCAAAGGCTGTTCTCGGTGGCTGCTGCCTCTCTCCCTGGGGTCATTCAGCCACCACGCTCCCTGAGCTTTACAAGAAGCATTCTTATCAGTCCAGCCTGCCAGGCCTCCAGCCAGTTTGGCTTCTGTTTGCTCTCCAGCTGGAGAGGCTGGGCTTTCTCCTGGAGTCTTCTAGAATCTCAGAAATCTGGCAGAAAGACAGCCCCTTCCAGACTGCTTAAGTGGGGCAGAGGAATAAACGAGAGCCTATGGGGCCTGCATCGGTGGAGAAGGAAGGAGCTTGCATAGGAAGACTCTGAAGAACAGAAGGGGAGAACAGGAAAGCAAGTTCTGCTTAGCCACGATGCAGTTCCCTTCCGGGCAATCCCGGGAGCTGCCTGTGTCCTTTAAAGCTCTGTCCAGGATCAAGGACACTAGTCAGGGCCCAAAGGAGGAAACCAGGGACAAAGTAAAACAAAAAGTCCTGCTGTCATTAAGAAAAGCAGTTTCTGAAATTTGCGGCAAATGAATGGATCTAGAAAAAAAACCATACTGAGTGAGGTGACCTAGACCAAGAAAGACAAATATCACATGTACTCACTCATAAGTGGCTTTTAGACATAAGGCAAGGAAAGAAAACCAGCCTACAATCCACAACCCCAGAGAACCTAGACAACAAAGAGGACCCTAAGAGAGACATACATGGATCTACATAGGAAGGAGAAAAAGACAAGATCTCCTGAATAAATTGGGAATGTGAGGGAATAAATAAAATGGGAGAGGGCAGAAGGGGAGAGGGGAGGAAGGCAGGAGAGCAGAGAAAATGTATAGCACAATAAAAACAGTTAAGAAAAGCAATTTCTACAAAAACAAAAGAAGAAAGAAAAAAATACAAGTCTCCATGTCAGCTTCCTCCTTAGGAAAGCACTGGGTGGGTATGATAACAAGTTGGCCCTGTCCTAACATGGGCTGGGACTCCCTGGATGGGCTTGTCATCCCAAAACCACAGAACCATGAACGTCCAGAAAGACATGAGAATCAAGAGGGCAAGAAGACACTGACCAGGGGCATGCTGGGAAACCGGGCTCCTAGATGAGAAAGAATTGTGGAAGGCCAGAGAAGCCACTTTGCCAGCCTTCCTCAACAGGGGGTTCATCAGTTCCCAGGGGGTAGTCTCCCTACAACCAGAAAAAAGTCAAGGCCAGCCTGCTACAGGTGCTGGGTAGGAAGAGGCCCCAGAACTCAGCCATTTTCAGCTTCATCTCCCCTCCTGTTTAGCTCAAACTGTGTAGGCAGCTAAATTGAGAAAGATGTTTTCCCAAGATTGATTATAGAGCCCAGGTTCACCACACACCCCAAAGTTACATTCCACGGCAGTCTCTCTCCTGAACACTACAGGCATGCCCGTGGCTCACCCTTCCAAGACCTCTGAGGCAGGTATACCACATTTGACACGGCGGGTATCCCCAGCCTACTGGTCAGGAATGCACAGGGGATGAAGAGGGATTCGTGTACCAGGCATCTGATTCCATACTGGCCTGTGCTATTCCAAGTCAAGGCATTACAGCGGTCACGTGGCTGCTACACGTCACAGCAGAGACTAAATAGATTTTCAAGATATTGCTCTCCTCCACTCCTCACCCAAAGAGGACAAATCCCTCTAAAAAAGACAGTTCTCAACTTGTGGGACAGGGTCACAAATCAGATATCCTGCATACCAGATATTTACATTATGACTCATAACAGTAGAAAAATTACATTTATGAAGTAGCAATGAAAATTATTTTATGGTTGGGGGTCCCCACAACATGCATGACTGTATTAAAGAGTCAAAACATTAGGAAGGTTGGGAACCACTGCTCTAGAAGCAAAGATGCCCCCTAGTCCTGAGTGTGGGGAGGCAATTCTACCCATGACAACAACTTTCTAGGTCCACACCATGACCACAGACAGAGGACTTAGCTGGCAAAGATGGGCCTTCCAGGCATTACTTGAAGCTTCCATGGTGTGAGGAGAATTTCCTAGAAATCCCAGATCCATGAATCTAAAGATGGTTAGAGCTTCGTGACTGTGGAGAGAGAGATCTTGGGCTGTCATCAGCATCCTTGTCTACCTGTGTATCACGTCAATGTCCTTTGACTATCAGGGAAAACTTACCGAATGTATCATCTTAGCAGACGGTGAGCTTCCACCCACCCAAAAGTTGAGTGTGTCATCAGACAGCATCCAGATCCCGCCGCTGAGATCAGCCCTCTTTGCTGTAAGCAGCCCTCCTGCTGCTCTCACGGAAGAGTTCTGTAAATACTCTGATCTATAGGTCTAGTTTGTGTCATGTACCCATTCCTACAGTAACTGTGGCTTGGAATGACCTGGATTTGTGTTCCTGGACCACAGGAACTCATATGACCCAGAACAAAATCCCTCTGATTCCCTTGAAGCCAGAGCCGTGTTCAGGAACAGTGCTAGAAGTCAGGCCATAGCTGTGAGGCTGTCAAGTGCATCTTTAGGCCTTTCTCCTCTCCTCTCTCCTTTCAGTTCCACGAGCCCAGTGTCCTTGCCCATAATAGCCCTGAGCTCACAGCCTCACACTGAGTCTTGCTCCCCTCTGACAGTGACTACCCGGCTCCTACAACCCTTTTCATCTAATCCATCCCCTCCAAGGTGACACCCCTTACTCTCTTTTGTGAAATTTCAGCTCTGTCTCTGATATATGAACCTGAGAAAGGTCTGAATGGCTGGCCTTTCCCGAGGGAGACTGCATTAATATAAGGAGGTCTGCAGTGCTCACCCAGAACAGTAAAACTGCAGCAGCATGGAAGCCTGAGACCTTAGGCCTTCTCGGAGCTTCTGGGAACAGGAAATCCATTGTTTTAGAGACAGACAAACTTAATAACCCTAAGGAGAGAGGATGGGACGGTATTTGTGGTGTGCATGTGCATGCTGTGTGTGTGTGTGTGTGTGTGTGTGTGTGTGTGTGTGTGTGTGTGTGTGTGTGTTGTGGTCTAAATGAGAAATGTCCTCAACAAACTCATGTATTAAACCACCCAGCACTCAGTTGGTCCTGTTTGTGAGGTTATGAAACCTTTAGTAGCTGGCCCCTTGCTGGAGTAAATTTGTCACTGAAGGGCGGACTTTGAGAGTTTGTAGACTTTCCCCATTTCCTGTTCTCACTTTCTGCTTCCTGTGTATGAATGAAATATGGTCTCCTTGCTTTCTGTTCCTACTATGGTGCCTTCCTTGCCATTATGGACTCTTTCCCTCTGGACGGAAGTTAAAATAAACCTTTTCTTCCCTGAGTTATTTTTGGTCATAGTATTTTATCATGGTAACAGAAAAGCAGCTAATAAGGTGGGTGTACACACACACACACACACACACACACACACACACACACACACATGTCCATGCAACCTACATGCACAACTTCTGTTTTTTAGAAGGTCATAAAATAGATGATTTCCAGGCAAAGAAAGGCAAGGGCTGGTGTGTGCACAGGTGGGCATGTGGGTTCTTGTGGGCTTATGTGCTGAGGAGAAAGAGACCTCCAACTGGCTGCAGCTCTCTCCTCTGCAAGAGATTAAATGGCAGCTGTTTGGTTTACACAGGTAATTTACCTGGGGAATGTGCTGTGCAAAGCTGTCATTAAGACAACAGGATGATTAAGTTTCCCCCAGAAAGGGAGGGAATGGGGGTAAGTAGAGCATTTGAGAAACGGAGCAGACATGTTGTCAACATCGTTGGGAGCAGAAACAAAGGCTGGAAACATCCAAGAATTACCATGGGCCTTGCAAAGCCTTGTGCATAGGCAGCCCTGTTCCCATGACACTACACAGTACCCAGGGGGTCTCTGAGAAGAGAAATGGAGATCCAGAGAGAAGCCATAGCTTTCCCAAAGCCACATCTCTATTCTGAAAGTCAGAACCAAGACCACAACCCCAGTCAGAGTTGGCTGACAGTGGCTTCTCTAGCAGTCCTGCATGACCTTAGGAAGTAGAGAAGGCAGGGGACCTTTTTGGTTTGACTTCCATGGCAGGGTGGGGATTGAGTGACCTAACAAGGAAGATATACTCAGGAAATCTGTGAGCAGAAACAGTCCTCAGGAAACAAGAATAGAGGGAAAGAGAGGAATGGGGAGGAAAGAAAGAGGGAGGCGGAGAGGAAGAGAGGGCCAGGAGAAGTGGCTGGAGGGAGCATGACCTCTGCAGGCGCTATATTCATTGTGGACATTCTGCCAGGTAGTCCTCACAATGGTCCCTTAAAATGCTGCTGCCACGGCTCCCTCTCACCTGGGCTCAGAGGTAGTGCAAAAAGGCATGTCAGGGTGAGACGGCATCACACGTGATTCCATGCAGGCCTTGAGACTAAGCACTATCTGTATGATGACCCTACCCAGAAGACCCCAGGAGCTGGAGGGACAAAGGCATGGAGCAGGCTGGCTAGAAGTAGGAACAGCAGTGCAGCCTGTTCTGAGTGTAGCCCCCACACAGGGCACCCATTAACGGGTCAAGAAGGCAGGCTGACCCAGAAGGACAAAGTTGGGGGAAGTGCCACCGGACAAAGATAACTATGTCCAATGTCCGTTACAAGTGTTGCAACACGCAGTTGAAACCTGAAGAAGCCAACCCTGGGGGCCCATGGGACTCAGCCAGCCACGGAGGCAGAAGAGGGGAGGGTGGCTGAGGTAGGAACGTGCAGACAGGCGAAGACTGCCTTGCAAAGGCGTCGTTTCTGGAGGCCAGGAGCTGGGAAGGACATTTTTAGAACTGGACGGGGTCCCAGCATGCCGGCAACTCCCTCCCACCCACTCCGTCCAGCTGGGGAGGGATGGAATGAAGTGAGACTGAGAAGCCTGAGGTCATAAGTCCCTCTAACCTTCCCTCCTGCCACCTCAGCAGGCCACCACTGCCATCCATATATAGACAGAAGAGAAGCCTTGGCTCCTGAGATCTGCAGGGAAGGGGGAGAGGAAGCTAGAACCACTCAGGAAACTCACTGTTTTCTTGCTCCTATCTGGAGTTCAAATATCCTCACAGCTCATGGGAATAATGAGAGCTGTTTTATAAGGTGCTGTGACAATTAACTGATGTATTTATATAAGATTCTTAGTATAATGCCTTCAATGCATTCCCTAGGGGAGGGCTTGAATGCACCCAACATGGGACTGAGAAGGGGGCTCTGAATATTCAATGCACGGGAGTGTGTGTGCGCGTGCATGCGTGTGTGTGTGTGTGCGTGCGTGTGTGTGTATGTGTGTGTGTCTGTGTGGTGGCTTCATCACTGAAAACCACAAGGTTTGAGAAGGCCCAGGAGGGAGAAGGAGAAAAGAGAAACGAGGCAGATGGCAGGAGGCACAGGAGAGATGGTGCTGTCTGCACCCAAGAATGTAGAAGCCAGGAGGGACCCAGCAAACCACTCTGTCCCACACTGGCTCATGGAAGAGAGAGTGAGACAGAGTTCTCGCTCAAGGTCACCCTGCAGTTAGCAGGAGCTCCGCACCTCTACATTCCCCACAAGGTGTCCCATTCTCCACTCTCCAAAACCCTTCCTGTGTTTATTGCTCCCTTAGAAAAAGGGAAATGAGCCAAAGCGTCTTAGCTTTCACAGCAGAAAACAGCTAATATTTATCCATTCCCAGGATTGCAACAGTCTAGACTTCTCTTTTGCAAGCATCTCCCACTTTGCTCTCAGGAGGCTGCTTAGAAGCAGCAGAGGAGGCCAGTTCCTGGGGAGCAGCCGAGAGAGGCAGAGGCCAGGCCAAGTGGAAGAGAGGCTCTTCTCAAAGTCTGGGTGGGAGGATATCTTCCACCATGGCGTCCTGATTGCTCCCTACTCCACCTTCTGAGGCAAGTCAGTCCCAGGAAGAGGGCAGAGTTCTGCCTGGAACTCAGGCCTGGGCTTAGAGACACATGATTTGGGGAGTCTGTGGGTGGGCATCGGAAGTCTCTCTACTGCCTAGAAAGATTGACCCAACCCTGCTGTCTGATCCACAGGGAGTAGTCTATTACCAACCTGATCGAGCAGGCTTCCCCTAGCCAAGCGGGTGACATGCAAACGGTACATCCGTCTTTACACGGCATCTCCAAAGTCCCCACCCGGAACCTTCTACGATTAAAAATATCTATAAGAATGTCAGGACTGGAAGGACAGCGAGGCAAGAACATTTCAAACACCATCCTTTGGGTCCTGAGGATGGGGCAGCCTGGGAAAATGTATGTATATAACCTTTACTCCTTCATCAGGATCAAAGACAATTACCCATCCTTCCCCCCCACCCCCACGCCGCCCCCACGCTTTTTTCCCATAAAGGCTGCAGACGCTCTTGGCAAGCCTCTCCATGTCACTCTCTTGTACAAGCCCATTTTGAAGGAAGCAAAGAGACTCATGACCCCTGGTACTCAGGAGGCTGAGACCAAAGCGTTGCATGTTCAAGGCCAGTCTGGGCAACCTGGGAAGGCTCGGCCTTGATATAAAGCTATGGGTGCTGGCTCCCACTTTAAATCCCAGCACTCGGGAGGCAGAAGCAGGTGATCTCTGTGAGGTTGAAACCAGCCTGGACTACAGAGCCAGTTTTAGGACAGTCAAAGTTACATAGTGAGACCTTGTCTCAAAAAACAAGCACGAAGAGTCAAATAGAGCAAAGGATGCAGCTCAGTAGAATAGTGTTTGCTTAGCTTGTATGAGGTTTGTCCTTGACACCACGAAACAAAACAGGCCAGTCAGACCAGACAACGGGGAAACATGCAAATCCAAGGGGAAAAAACCCAACTTGTTGAGGGAAGAGGAAAAAAGTCAAAACCTCCTAAAGGAAAGGTTCAGAGTCATTGTAGGAGAATAGCACAACCTTAAAAAGGCCAACTGCTTAAAAACCTTGCAATAAACCTAACCAAGGAAGCAAAAGTCCTGTATAACAAACACTTTAAACTGACCTCTCATGGTCATGGACCAGAAGCATCAATGCTGTGAGAGTCACCATCTTGCCAAAAACAACCTACAGATTCAACACAGTTCCCATGGAAACTCTGATGTCACAGAAATAGAAAAATCAACATTGAATTCATATGGAAGTACAAAAGACCTCAGCGAGCCAAAGCAGTCCTGTACGGAAAGAATAGTGCTAGAGGTAGCATGATTCCTGATCCCAAGTTATATTACAGAGCTACAGTAACAAAACAGCATGGCATTGGTACAAAAACAGACACATAGCTCAATGGAGAGCAATATGCAGATATAAACCCACACAACTACAGTCACCTGACTTTGGAGAAATCTGTCAAAAATAGACTGCATCTTTATAAATGGAGCTGGGAAAACTGGCTGTCCACATGTGTGAGAATGAATCTAGACCCCCATCTTTCACCCGTAACAAAATTCAACTCCATGTGGATCAAAGACTTTGATGCAAGACCTGGAACTTAAGGGAAAACACTTGAAAGTGTGAGCACAAACAAGGACTCTCTGAATAGGGCCCCAGTTGCTAGAGAATTATGGCCAACAATCAAGAAATAAAACCTTAAGAAATTAAAAAACTTCTGCACAGAGAGGAAATGGCTATGTGATGAGCCAGCCTACAGAGGAGAAAATCATTGCTAGCTACACACCCAACAGTGGTTAATAACTAGAACATACCAAGAACTCAACTGGACAACAAAAATCCAAACAATAATATCAATAAATGGGCTGATAAAATAGACCATTCTCAAAGATTGGGACATAAATAGACACAAAAAGGTGTTCAGTCTCATTAGGCATCAGAGACATGCAAATGAAAGATGCTTTCCAA
Source organism: Myodes glareolus (assembly GCF_982192425.1). Lineage (NCBI taxonomy): Eukaryota > Metazoa > Chordata > Mammalia > Rodentia > Cricetidae > Myodes > Myodes glareolus. The sequence continues at coordinate 2,053,107 of NC_142030.1, forward strand.
TGACATCTGCCCCGGGAGAACAGTAGTCACTAAGAAGACAAATAATATAAGGTGTCTAGCTGGGGTGCTGTCTACTCTATTATATATAACTTCATTAAACTCCTTTTTATATGTATATATTTCAGGAAGCTTCTAAAGTTTCCATATGACTTTTCAAAAGGCCTTTAATGTTGGCTCTCACTCCCCAAATTCTCTCCTTTGCCCTGCTCCCATCCCCCCTCATTGAACCCTCTTATTCTATTTTCCTCTTTATCTCTTTGTAACATTGTATTCTATTTCTCCTTTCTTGGAAGGAGTCTCTCCTCTCACTCTGTCCCTTACTACCTACCTAATCTCTGTGGATAAAATAAACGAAACACACATGTTTAAAGCTTAAAGCTAGCATCCACATATAAGAGATAACATGTAATGTTCTTTCTGTGTCTTGATTACCTCTCTCAGGATGACTGCTTTTAGATCCATCCATTTTCATTCAACTTTCATTTTTCTTAATAGGCAAATAATATTTTATTGTATAAATGAACATTTTCATTATCCATTCATAATTCGATGGAAACGAGATTGCTTTCAATTCTGACTCTGATGAATAGAGCAGCAATGAATATGGATGAGTAAGTGTCTCTGTAGTAGGCTGTAGAGTCCTTTCTATACATCATATGCTACCAAAAAGACCCTCAGTGAAGGAATGGGCTACATTTTTTGTGTTGTTGGCCTAAGGGGTCCTATAGACTTTCCCTCAAATGTTCCAGGCTACTAATAATGCTACTGGTTGCCCCTCACAACCTGACAGTAAGACCCTATTGCTGAAGGTACACATATTTATGCTATCAAACATAGAGGAATTGAGCCAGTACTCAACTGGAAGCTTCATCTCTACTGATACTATACACATGAAGTATAGTAAATATACTTCAGAGAAGAAAAATAACAATCTTACCCAGCTACAAACCTTGCAAGTTATAAGAGTGACCTGAATGCAAGATATACTCACAAATGCAATAGGGTATGTTACTATGAGAGTAACCAACTGCTTTGTTATTTGATTTAAGGCTCACTCCACGATATAGGGCCCATACACGACACCACCTACGTGGCCAAGACCTGAGATCAGAGAGGTCATGAACCTTACAGGAAGACTATTATTCTGCTAAAGGAAAGAGCAGTAAAATGACTCCTGATGACATGCAGATCGGTACATAGCTCCACCCTTACCAGAGAATCTCTTCCTGCAGTAGACAGTAATTAACATGGAGCCCACACCTGAACCACATACAGAAAGCAAGGGACTTTGGAGCGCTTAGCCCTGCATGAGATCCCTCTACCACACCGTTCCCCTCCGGGCTTGGGAATCTATGCAGAAGAGGAGACAGAAAGATGTCAGAGCCAGAGATGGTGAAAAGCTTCAAGGAAATGACGTTTTTCTAGATACAGCAGGCATCTGTGAACTCTCAGAGATCATGACAGCGTGCAGAGAACCTGCACAAATTCGAGCTAGAGAAAGTTCTAGGGTAGAGCAGGGAAAATGCACAGAGTCCCACCCCAACTGAGACTCTGCTGCAACTGATAGCTGCTGGGAGAGGGAAAATTAGTTTGCTTCAGCAGTGTGACACTGGGTTTACCAACCAAACTTCAGGGCAAATCTTACACTCGGGAGTAATCAGCCAACCTAAATTTAACTCTATGTTTTTGTATGCTTTTTTTTGTTCTTTTTTGTTTAGGTTTTAGGTTTTTCTAAGGAAATAAAGAATATGAAGTTGGGTAGGTAGGGAAAGAGGTGCGATCTGGAGAATAAAGAATATGATCAGAAGATATTGTATGAAATTCTCAACAAATGAATTCCAACAAGGCTGGTGAGGGTCTGGACAGACCAGGATCCCAGCACACTGCTAGTGGGAATGCTGGTGAGGATCTGGACAGACCAGGACTCCAGCACACTGCAGGCGGGAATGCTGGTGAGGATCTGGACAGACCAGGACCCCAGCACACGGCAGGCGGGAATGCAAGCTCGTCTCCAGCACCGCTGAAGTCAATATGGCGGCTTCTCAGAAACCCAACAGTAGATCTTTCTTATGACTCAGCCATACTGCTGCTGGGATTTGCCCAAAGGACACTAAATCAGTCCATCACAGAGATACCTGCCCATCAGAGTTTACGACAGTGCTATTCACAGTGGCTAAGTTGTGGATCCAACCTGGGTGTCCAGCAACAGAGGGATGCGTAAGGAAAATTCTTTTAACCATAAAAAGAATGAAATCACATCACATGAGGGGAAACGGATGCAACTAGAGATAATATATTAAATGAACTAAGCCAGCCTTGGAAGGATCAGTATCAGATATTTTCTCTCATTTTTTGGTTCCTGTGTGTATATTAAATGATGGTATACATGAAATTGTCTAAGGGAAGAATAGGGGCAGATGTGAAAGAGGAGGACCAAGAAAAGGAAGCATGTAGAGGAAGGGACCGCAGGGAACACACTCAAGGTGCAGTATATACCTGTATGGAATGCTAAAACAGTAAAAATTCGAAAGAAAGATTGCTAGAGGGAGTGAGTGAGACCAAAGTCTATTATGCATTCCTACGTCCCTGCTTCCACTCGTGTTGCTGTGATTAAAAAAAAAAATATCCACTAAACAGCACTGTAGGAGAGGAAAGGGCTTATTAGGTTTTCAGTTGCAGGTAACCAGTCATCATTTCAGGGATGCCAAGGCAGAAACTCATGCAGCTAATCACATGACACCCATAGTCAAGAGCGGAGAGGAAGGAAAGCACCTGTGCGGTCTGCTGGCTTGCTTGGCCCTCAACTAGCTACTTCCGTTCACTGGTTCTCAACCTTCCTAGGCTTCTTCTGCTCGTTGGTTCTCAGCCTTCCCAATGCTTCTTCTGCTCATTGGGTCTCAGCCTTCCTAATGCAGCTTCTGCTCACTGGGTCTCAACCTTCCTAAGCTTCTTCTGCTCGTTGGTTCTCAGCCTTCCCAATTCTTCTTCTGCTCGTTGGTTCTCAGCCTTCCCAATGCTTCTTCTGCTCGTTGGGTCTCAGCCTTCCCAATGCTACTTCTGCTCACTGGTTCTCAACCTCCCTCATGCTGCCACTCTTTAATACAGGTCCTCGTGTGTTAGACGAAGCCCTGTTAATTCTTTCTACTCTTAAACTCCTCAGAAGCAGGGATCCAGACTTACACCCTTCTACCCTCTCCCAGAGCATGGCCCTTGGCCTGTGCCTCCTATACTTATTCAGGAACTCCATTCTGTTCCACCTTCCTCCTGTCCTGGAGGCCTTGGAAAGAGGCCTTACCTCTCCATACTGGGTGCAGTAGGTCTCCGGCTTGGTCAGGCCACAGGTAGACGAGGCTCGAAGCAGTTGAGTCCTTCCGATGAGCAAGTCCCCGACAGGTGGATAACAGGCCCCTCGGGAGCAGGCTTGCTGGGCACACAGCAGGCCAGGCAAGGCTGAAACCGCAGGGTAATGTTGGGGTGGGCCCAAAGGATGAGATCCCAGCTGGTGACCCCAGTAGTCTCTCTATGGGGCTGACGTCAGGAAATCTGGGCCCTGTCGTCACTGGTGCCCTCCCTGTGATGACTACAGCTCTGACTAGGGGAGCTAAAGGTACTGATTCTGAATCTTATAACCCAAACTTGGAAAGGAGAGGAAGGTCGTGGAATGTAAAACAGTTAATAGAGTGTTTGCCTACCATGTATGAAGTCCTGGGTTCAGTCCCCAGGACCATATAAACCAGGCATGGTGGTGTACACCTATAATCCCAGAACTTAGGAGCCAGCAGGATCGAACATTCAAGGTTATCTTCAACTACGTAAGGAATCCAAGCCCAGACTGGGTTACAAGAGACCATATTCACATATGAGATTGTCAAATGACATTTTTAGTTAAAGAATAAAAAAGGAGGAGGAATTTCATTAACTGATAACCAGCAGAGATCCTAACCTATGACCCATGCCATTTATACGTGGCTTTAGAATCAATCTGGAGACAGACCCTGGGCCATGTAGACACTGTGACAACTATTTTTTGCCTGTCCAGGTGTCATCTGTCCACAGCCCAGAGGCAGCTGTTGGCTGAACCATTGGTAGAATGCTGAGAAAATACCTGTTATTTCTATTCTGTCTGCACAGGCAGCCAACCTAGCCATCACCTGAAAGCAAGCAGCAGTGACTCCCCGGAAAACAGGGAACACAAGCCATAGCGGCTCTGCAGCCAGCTAGAGGGTGGGGAAGATGGGGAGTGGGTGATGGAGCGCACTCAGGAAGCCACATGTCACCCTTGGGTGAGGGTAGGAGACACGGGAAGCCTTCTGAGACAGGCAGAGAGGCCTCTTCTCCCTGAGGCTCCCACCGTTGTCCCATTAGGCAAGGGTTTGAAACCCCAGTGCCTACAGGTGGCAGGCGGTACCACACTTTTGGCCAGCTCTCTCTGTGGGTGGCCTGGTCTTCCAGGGGAAGGGACGCTTACCAAAGCATAGGAGTAGAAGTGCTGTCATCATTGGCCAGGGCAGGTCCCCAGAGAGGTCACCTAGAACAAAACAAAGCATCCTGGCTAGTCACCCCCACCAGCCCTTCCATGGTTTGTGCTAGAAGGCTGTCCTCACCAAGTCTTCATCCTGCGTCTTCACAGAGACACTTCCGAACAGTGGGCACATTTGTAGCCAATGGCAAGAGCCTGAAACCCCTGTCCCAGACAGCAGGGACATACAGGGAGTCCTGGGGAAATCCCAGGCTTCAGCTTCCTCCTCCAAAATGGGTGGGAACATGGGGACTATGCAGGAGGAGGGAGGGCAGGGTCCATTGGTGGGGACAGCTAAGGTGAGGTCCAGGGCTTCATTTCTGCCTCAAGGGAGAGATCTTCAGGGCCACAGGGAGGCTGAAGCTATGGTGACCACAGTTCCAGGCTAACCCAGCTGCAGGAATGCTATGGGAAGACGTGGGATCTTAAAAGAGAGGTGGGGTGCTGTGGGGGAGATGTGGGCCTGGCAGTTTTAAGAAAAAGGACTTTTTTCTGTACCAAGAGCAGCTCAAAATGTCTCCAGTTACAGGCAGGGATGCTGAAAGCAGCTGGAAGCGGCATGGGAGGCAGGCATGCCTCGGCAGCACACTCCGCTCTGGCTCTGCCTGGAAGAGCACACAAGGTCTGCCCAAAGCCGCCGAGAAGGGATGATGGGATTGTGGGCAGGCAGAGGGGAACCAGGCAGCCTTTCTGCCATCTTTACAACCCAGCACGGCCACGGCCTTCTCTTCAGTCTCCCCCAGGGCAGTCAGGAGCCCGAGCTGGGGCATGCGACCTCAAGTCTCAAAGCCACTGACAACTCTGCCCTCCTACCCTGCCGAAAACCCACCAAGAAGGAGGCTGAGCTGAGCCTGATGGTTCCTCCCACCTTGCCTTTGTGCTAAGTCTGGATTTTAGCTGCTTTCTTCTAAGTCGCCAGATACTTATCAGATGTGAAAAGCAATTCAAACAGTCACGTTTACCCAAGTGTACTCAGGTGTGCTCCCAAGAAGAGGGTTACATGGGCCCAGCACCCAGGCCTCAGACCCCAAAGACACAGCCCTTCTCCGTCCTCCCACACAGGACAGGTAAGATAACCTACCTCACCTGAGCTCCTATGCTCCCCTGCCTTTGTCCAGATCCCTCTCGAAGAGCTGCCTAGGAATGTGGGGGTCCCCTCTCTTGGCTCCAAGGTTTTAAACAACAGCCTCACCTCTGGAGACTCCCTGGCTGGGTGTAACCCCAGTTATTCAGGGCGGCCTCAGGAATCTGGCAGCAGCCACGCCTGTCTGACATCACTGCCCCCCCCACCCTCAGGACAGGACTAGGCAAGAGGGTTGGTCTTAGAGGCTGCCTGCTCTTGGTGTCTGGAGGACTGGAAGATTCTGGAAACAGGCAGTAGCAAGGTCTTTAGAGATGGGGGATTGTCCCTGAGGCAGGGAAGGTACTGGGTCTGGTACCTTCCCATATCTAGTAGGTGTCAACTTCTTCTTAAGACTCAGCCCACCCTGGACGGAAAACCAGGCTGGGGACACATAGCTGACTGAGAAGTATGTCAGGGTTTGGGCATGTCGCTGGGTTGGACAGTATTCAGAACCCTGGAAAGCACCAGGCCCATCCGAAGGGGAAAATGTGGAAAATCCCGACTTCCTGGGGAATTTAGTGTGTGTATGTGTTGGGGGAAGGGTCCTTAAAGAGCTCAGGAAGTGGTCAAATCCCAGGTCTCCCAAGGAAGTTGAGCAGAGCAACCTGCATCCAGGATCTCAAGCTCCCTCGGCAGGGCTGGCAAAGAGCCCCGGGGCAGGTAACTGCCTGTGAGTCACTGGCCCAGCTGCTCCTGAGCCCCACCCTCCCGGGCAGGAATGCCAGCCTGCAGGGCCAGAAAACAGACCTGACCACAGGTGGGAGAAGGTTAAGGCAGAGCTGGGCTAGGAAAGCCAACGCAGACTTCCCATGGCACTCACCAGGTCTGGGAACACAGTCCCTTTGTGGGGTCTCATGGGTCCTGGTCAATACACGGGCAGAAACAGGACCAGGAGGAAAGACTGGTCAAGGACATTTCCCCTTCCAGGTAGGGTCAGAGGGCATTTCAGCAAACCTGGAAGGTCATAGTCCCTGTCCTAGCCCTGAAGACATTGACATTATTTTGGAACACTCTTTTCTCAAAGTCACAATGTGAAGGAGAAATTATTGTTTTTAAGACAATGTTTCATATAACCTAGGCTGGCCTTCAAGTCATTGAAAAGCCAATGTTGACCTTTATTTTCCGATCCTTCTGCCTCCACCTCCCAAGTTCAGGGATTACAGGTGGGCACCACCATGCCCAATTGACGCCATGCTGGGCATGAAACTCAGGGCTTCTCGCGGACTGGGCCAGCACTCTGACACTGATGGAGCTACATCCTCAGCCATAAGCAGGCTCTGCGACTCCCCATCCAGGGTGCCAAGGTTTCCTCTACACTCGAGGAATATGTCCAAGATGCCTAGGCGAGTTGTAAACCATACTGTGGGCTGAACTAGACGGGTCTCATCCCAAGCTTCAAATTTTGCTCAAGCTCAAACAGAGGAGCGTTGCAGCTAGCAAATGGGGAAGCAGCATGCTGATGGGGTCTGGTTTGACTCTGCCACAGGGGTCAGCGCCTGTGAGGCGCAGAGCAGCCCCCATCAGTTCCAGCAGAGAAGGGTCACATCTGATACCTCGAGTTTTGAGAACCCATTTCTACTACTTGGTCTGTTTCCTCGCCCAAAGTCCAGACTTCCAAAAATTCCCCCTTCACCAGAGGATGTGACGAAGAGCTCAGTAATAATTAGCTCAGTCTGCTGGAAAGCTTAGGTGTGGGAGCCCCAATCCCAGAAGAGGGGAAGTGGGATGGGCCTCACTGTGAGTGGGCTCTTTAAATTCCCCCTCCCTTTCTGAGCCCAGAAGCCCAGGTAAATAAGCATTTGGTGTCTCAGCCTTTGCAAGCTGGGGCAGGTCCTAGGTTTGGATTCACAGGAGGCAAACATCAGCTGCTCTGCGGAGGCTTCCCACACAGAACATTCTAGAAGATGTTTGTGTGGCCCTCCAAGAGTAGCCCAACTCTTCAAGAATACCAGCTGTTCCAAAGTGCCCCCAGAAGTTCAGGTCACCTGGCACAGGACATCAGAACCCAGTGTATTCAGAGATTAATTGTGTAAACCAGAGCCCACAGTCCCACGAGGGTCTGGCTGGAGTGAGAGGGCAGCCAGGGTGTGACCTGGGCACCTCAGCTCCCCCTTTGTGCCTGCCCTTTGCTCTGACCCTGCCAGGCAGTCCCTGCTTCAGAGCAACTGTCTGCCCTAGAGCCTGGACTGTCAGAGCTTCTGCTCAAGCTAGTGAAGTTATCCCAGGTTGGGATTTTTTCTTTTGTTTTGTTTTGCACCTATACCAGCAACTGTCAATCACGAATTCTGCTGGTTCAGTGTCCAAAGTAACCAGAACCTCCCTGCCTCCACTGCCCTCTTGGCTGAGCCACTCTATTCCACATTGCACTGGTCCCCAGGCTGATCCACAGGCAAAGCCACACATGGCAGGTCTGGGGTGTGTGCTGAATCCTGCCAGGCTCCCTACCTCTCAAGGCCAAAGCCCAAGCAGTTTGAGAGGCCCTCTGGGGTCAGAACTCTCCTAAGGTTCCTCTCCACTCCTACTCCCTCCCGTCTCTGTCTTCATATTGGTGGTATGCCTCCTCTCTAGGCCTCCATATGTCAGGTCTGCCTCAGACATAACCTTAGACTCAGCTGCTCCAGCGGTTTGGGAGACTTGTGCCTTGGACATCTGCAAAACTGTCTCTCATCATTTTCAAGCCTTTCTTCCCATCCAGAATCCAGACCAAGGCTTCATCTGACCACCATATTTAAAACCACAACCATTGTCCCTGTCTGCATCCGCTCCCAACCTCACCTGCCCTATGCTGCCAGCAGCGTTTTTAATCTCTTCTTCTTAAGACTTCCCCACCCCCACATCGACTTCTGACCAACTCCCTAATTAACTCAAGGTCTCGTGTAACCTAATCTGACCTCTGAGGATGACCTTTAACTTCTGGTTCTCCTGCTCTACCTCCTGTGTGCTGGAATTACAGACATGTCGGAACACTCCTGGTTTATATGGTGCTGGGATTAAGTTCAGGGTTTCATGCACGCTAGGCAAGCATTCTTTCACCTGAGCTACAGCCTCAGCCCCCAAATTTCCTTATTGGTCATATTTGTTTTGTGTCCACCACTAGGGTATTGTGTCTGAGGAGACACTGGTTCCTATCCATTTTGTTCATTTTTTTCCCAAGCATCTGGAACCTTGGAAGGAGCTTGAGGTTGGTAGAATAGTAGATTCCTGTTGACATGAAAATAATTCATTCAGTTTCCCGAGTTTCCTAGGTCTGGCTTCATCATGGCCTCCTCGGCCCATGATCACCATGAATGTTCTGCGTTGCAGGCGGCAGTGGGTGCTCTCTTTTGAAATGCCAGCACTGGATTGCCAAAAGGGTCTCTATTGACAAGGGTATCATCTCATTTGCCTGCCCATCAGGTCCCCTTGGCAATGATTCTGATGAAGGGAATCAGTGACCCTGGAGGTCAATGTCCCCGTTATCCCTCTGTTGGGCTCAAACCATGCAGGCAGCTAGGAGAGGGACCATCTAGGATCTGCTCCCTGAGTTATCATGAGGGAAGAAAGAAAAGGAGGGAAAGATTACAAGAGGACTAAAAGGTACGATCCAGGATCTGACACTCGGGTGTCAGAGCACAGGGTCCCTGGTGACTAAGTCTGGGCACCACCGAAGTATGATGAGTCATGGCTGAATCCTTGTCTGTGAGGCAGGATGGTCTCCGGCAATGGCTTTGAGACTTTACAAGGTGACTAACCCTAGCGTGGCCTTGCACACCCATTATCCTGAGAGAGAGGGTGGGTAGACTGTGTATGGGTAGTCCTGGTAATTTGGTGAAGCACAGATGAGAGGCTGACTCTGTTAGAGGCCAACAGTAACAGGACAGTACTCTGAGGCTGCCTGTCACTGAGTGACTGCTCCTCAACCTCCCTTCTGCACCCTCATCTACCTCATCCAGACAGCCACACATACTGCTCACTGAACCTGAAATCAGGACGTCAGTCTAAAATAACCATAGTTAATACTTCCTGTCTGCCTCCAGAGGCCCTTGCCTTGCATTAACCCATTCAACATCTCCACAGCACTATGCGTGGCTGATAGGGGAGTTCAGCCAATCACATTCTGTTCATGGGGCGTGTCGCCCTTAGGCAAAAGTTTACCTATAAACCTGGCGAGTGCGCTTCTCCTACCCCTCTCCCTCTCCTGGCTCCTGTGTCCGGATGGATCCTTGGGATTCTGGTGTAAGTCTTCCTTCTGTTTATTAAAGCTGTATATTTTTGTATTAAGCTAATCTGGCGGATCTTTTATTACCGATTGCACCGTGCCCCATCATCTGATTCCCAAAAAAATGGACTATGGATATTTTTCTTTGTTAAAAAAAAAAGAGGGGGAAATGGTGCAGGAGAATTGTCTGTAATCTGTCAATCATATTTTAAATAAATGCTGATTGACCAGGCAGGAAGTATAGGTGGAAAACCCAGACAGAAAGTAGAGGTGATGCAATGAAAACAGGAAAATTCTGGGAAGCAGGAAGCTTTCTCCACCATTCCTGCCCAGACCACCAAAGCAACAACATATGAGCTGACAACTAAAAAAGGTACCAAGCCATATGGCTAACATAGATAAGGATAATGGGGTAACATAAGTTATAAGAGCTAATAAATAGCCTGACCTAATGGGCCAATCAGTTTATAATCTTATGGAGTCCTGTATGTGATTTTCTTTGAGATATGCCAGCTATGGGGTACTGAGCAGGACAAAAACCCCAACAAACAAGCCGGCCCTCATGTTACAGGTGGCACTTGGCTGGCCTTACTTCTCACATCAAGAAAATGAGGCCATTTTCAATCACGGGGTCCCAGCTGGTGGGCAGTGATTGGAGCCTTTATTGTTTGCTTAGGCACCCACATTCTTAACCATTACCAAGGGTCACAGACACACCATGTGGCCTGAGAACCCTCCCTCATTCTTGCTGATTCTCTGGTCTTCAGGTTTCCTAGACCCAGTCAAGATCAAACATCATCTTTAGGAGCTAAGGATATGGCACAGTCAGAAAAGTGCTTGCTATATAAAGATGGATGCCCCTGTTGGATTACAAAAAACCCATGCTTAAATTTAAAAAATATTTTTAAAAAGTCAGACATGGTAATCCTATCACTGAAAATATGGAAAACGGTGAAACCTTGGGGGTTGCTGGCCAGGCCAGCTGAACAGAGTTCCAGCTTCAGTGAAAGACCCTATCTCAAACACCAAGGTGAATGGTGGCTCATACCTTTAATCCCAGCACTTGGGAGGAAGAGGCAGGCTGATCTCCATGAATTCAAGGCCAGCCTGGTCTACAAAGTGAGTTCCAGGACAGCCAGGGCTACACAGGGAAATATGTCTCAAAACAAAAACAAAACAAATCAAAAACAACAACAAAAAAGAATGGTATCCAAGTTTTCCCAGCCCCACAAGGGAGAGCTGAATACCTTTCTGAAGGTGCAACCCATAGCCACTTGGGCAGTTTGGTGTAGCTGGGGAACACAGGATGGTGTAGCATGAGCTAGAACATGGGCATATGAAGATCTGCCCCCCTCTCCCCGTGCTGCAGAAGACTGCCCAGGGGCCTTAAGTCTAAACAGTCTGCGAAAGTCTACTAGAGACAAGCTTAAGCTCCTACTGTCAACCTAGAAGTTAGTGCTGAGTATGGGGAAGTAAACGCCCCGTGTCTGGGGAGGAAGGAGCAGGGTTTGCCTGGCCTGTCTGGAGCAGCACCGTCTGGCTCTTAATCAGCACTTTCTACAGTGACTGTGCTCCACACCGTCTGTGCGTAGACTTGACCTAGCTCCCACCCCGCTACTCAAACATGGCAAAACTTGGGGCTAGACTGTATGGCAGTGTAGATGGATTTTTCTTTGGGCCACCAGCTCACAAATAATGACACAGAGACTTATTATTAATTATGAAAGTTCGGCCTTAGTTTAGACTTGTTCATAACTAGTTCTTATAACTTAAACTAACCCATATCTTTTAATCTATGTTCTTTAATGTGGCTTTGTTACCTTTACTCTGTAATGCCCATCCTGCTTCTTCAGCATCTGGCCCCTGCCTTTCTTCTTCCCAGAGAGCTCCCTCTACCCGGAAGTCCCACCCATCTCTACTGAATTACTATTGACCATCCAGCTTTTTTAATACCAATCACAGAGATACATCTTCACACAGTGAACAAATATTCTACATTTCTCCCCTTTTTGTCCTAGTAACAATGGTAGGCTTTAACTCTAACACAGTGAAACTATATGCAGTAATAACAATTATCAGGTAGAAACTACATACATTTATAATGTCCAGTCTATCTGTATTTGGCAAATTCCGTGAAAATATTCCATAATCTAGCCTATCTTGGTGAGTCAAAAGTTTTGTGCCTAACTTATTTTTATCCTAACTTGTATTATCAACCCAAAACTATATTTTTAGACCTCAAAACCTTATTTTAGATAAACGACTAAGCTTTTATGTCTCTCAGTCCTATGCATTTGCACCTCTTTTGTGAGTTTCTTTTCTGAATTTGCTTATTAGGAAAAATGTAACTATAACTATCTAGCCTTTAACCCCAACAAAGACATGAGGATATACTATTACCTGAGTAAACAGGAAGTGCAGAACAAGAAATTTCCAAAACTATAGAAATGGGAGAGATATCTGGCTACCTGGACAGTCACCCAAGGTTCCTCTGCAACATTGAGGTATCCATCTTCAGCCGACAGGTCTAGAATATCTGACAGATTTTTTCTGAAGCAGGAAGAGCTGAAGAACTTCCCTATCTTGTCTTAGAAAAGTTTGGCAGTCACCTTCTTTTCTGTCATGCCTGTCCAATTTGGACAACATACTGTCAGCCATCAAAGCAATGGTAGTTTCTTGTCCAAAAGGGATAGCTTTGTCACATGGAAAGCAAACTCCATATGGAGGTTCTTTGATGCCCATCATCCTATTTTTTGTTTGTTTGTTTGGTTTTTTTGTTTTGTTTTGTTTTGTTTTTGAGACAGGGTTTGTAGCTTTTGGAGCCTGTCTTGGAACTAGCTCTTGTAGACCAGGTTGGCCTCGAACTCACAGAGATCCACCTGCCTCTGCCTCCTGAGTGCTGGTATTAAAGGCATGCACCACCACCGCCTGGCCCCATTATTCTTTTTTTGAAGTAAATTGGTACTATCAGGAGCAGATGTGTCTCACTGTCATGAAAAGCCTTACATTTTTAAAACATTTTTAATGCCATATCTGTAGATCATTGAAGTGTTTGAAGACATCTATATATTTAAAATATATTTGTTAGACCTTGAAAACACACCTAACATGATTTGTTTATTTGATTGGTTGTTATAGATGACTAACTGCTGACCTGAATTTCTCAATTATCCTAAACAGTTTATAATAATAGCTTTCGAGGACTAGAAGTTTACATTGCATTGTTAAATGAGCTGCACAAGTGCAATACCTTAAACTAGAGTAGAAACATATTTACAGTATAACAAAAATAACCTTAAATTTATATCAATATATAAAACTATACTAATGTAAAATATTTGAGACTAGTAGTTCTTCTCTAGTTCAAAAGTAGACTCAACAATCCACCCTTTTATCCCATCATTTCTATACTATATCCATTCTTTGTTTCTTCAGAAAGAGATCCCTGAATCTAATCTCCTTTGCTCAGCTTTTTCCCAGACTATGACCAATAACAACTTGTACCCAAGCCCCCTAAATAATGACCAACATTTATAACCCACCAAATGACCAAAAATCATCCACCGTGCCTCTTGGGAATGTGAGTATCATGTTCTCTAGACTGCTTCCCGTTGTGTGGGACACTGGCATCTTTAGAGGACCCTGAGAAAAACTGGAATAATGGCCAAGTCCTGGGAGAACTAGCTGTATTGTATTTTGTTTAGTCTCTGTGTGATGGGAAAGTGTAGGGCTTATCTGAAGTCTTGGCTAGAGAGCCTGTGAGGCTGGACCATTTCAGCTAGTAGCTTTGAAGTTGTTCTGGATACAGAATTTTGAGGACATTGCAGCAGAGGTTGAGAAACTGGATTGCCTGGGCTACTTATCTTTATTGGTGTCTGGCCCTTTTTATCCCCCAAAACACCAAAACTTTTAAAGGTAACATATATATCCACATCAACACAAGTATGAAATGTTTAGTGTTTAGTCAGCTAAAGATGATTCTCTGGTTTATGTTTGAGCAGGTGAAGGCATCTGTCAACTTTGTAAGTCCATTCAGAGTGTAAAACTAAACTGTAATGTAGATTTCCATCCATGTCATATGAAAGGATGGCATGTACGAATAAGTCATGAGGACTCTGCTGTCAACAATCAGTATTGTGTCTCATGCAGTCTCAGAGTACGACCCCAGAGGGATCAGCATACATGTCGCCTGCCCTGTAGTCTTAATTGACTTTTTTTCCCCTCATGTCTGCAGCCAAGATCCTCAGGAAGTCTCCCCAGCCAGATCTTCAATAATTTTGAAGAGAACCTAACTTTGTGGAAATAAAGGCACGATCTCTCTACCAACATAACATATATTCTGACTTTAATTTTGAAATTAAGACATTCCTAAAATATACAGGTTGGTACAATTTAGCAGTTCCCATAATCTGATGTCTCTCATCAGCTGCTGCTTTTTGTACATTGGCATTTAAAAAATTCAACATCAACAAAGCACCATGCAGGATCCAGATGCTCTCTGTATTTCCCTTTCCTAAGCATCTGCAGCATTCTCTGATCACATGAGGCAAATATTAACCTGCCATGTCAACCACCACATGGCTGAGTTTAGCGCATGGTGCTGGTGACTGGCTCCACTCGCATAGAGTGAGCATCGGCCCACCCGAGAGACAGCAAGAGCTTTCTCAGACCCTGTGTTTGGATATTCGAGCCACACATTGGGCACTATATGTAGACACAATTCTATTTGGGCCCCCAGCTCACAAATGGCAACACAGAGACTTCGTATTAATTTTGAATGTCCTGCCTTAGTTTAGCTTATTCCTAACTAGTTCTTAAAACTTAAATTAACCCATATCTTTTCATCTACATTCTTTTACACGGCTTGATTACTTTTGCTCTGCACTGCCCATCCTGCTTCCTCTGCGTCTGGCTGACGACCCTGCCTTTTTTCTTCCCTGAGCTCTCTCTCTGCCTAGAAGTCCCATCTATCTCTCCTATCCAGTTATTGGTTGTTCTACTTTTTATTACACCAATCACAGTAATACACCTTCACACGGTGTACAAAAATCACACAACAGGGCAGTGGTAGAGCATGTGCTTAGCTTGCGCAAGGACCCTGGTTCAGTCACCAGCACACAGAGAGGCCTTGACCAATCCTCTCTATGGGCTAGTTTAATCCTGCCACTAAAGGGGTTGGATTTCTATTGGTTCTCATTAAAGCTACCCGATTAGAATTACTTGAAGAACTAAAACTATCACACACAAGCCAACCTAGGCTTCACTCTAAGATTCAACAATTTGTTGAATTTTTTGTTTTTTTAAAGATGAATCTTTATTTTCAATTATGTGTATGCATGGGAGGGGATGTGTGCATGCATGAACACAAGTATCTGAAGGGTCTAGTAGAAGGTGTCAGATCCCCCAGAGCTGGAATTACAGGCAGGTATGAGCTGCCCAACATGGGTGCTGAGAATGAAGATGCGTCCTCTGTAAGAACTATGAGCCATCCTTGTAGCCCCTGGAACTGTCAAAGTTTTAAGAGCTCTTTAGAGAACAGTGAGATACAACTAAGGACAGAAAATACTGAAGCTCCCTCAACTTCAGGAAGCTCTGCTCTCAGGGCTGATTACTTAGGACTCTAGCTTAAAACCTCAGGGTAGAGAAATAGGAGAGAGGAAGAGGTAAGAAGGTAGGGTTCCTGTCCCACCAGGGTGACCACTCACCAGTTGGGTAATATCAGACACTGTGGTGTACACACAGAAACCCTCTTCTGTAGTGGGAACTGTGAGGAATCCACCCCACAGACCTTGTGAAATAAAGAGAAGCAGACCAGGACTATGCAGCCTCCAGATGCTGTACTCTGGCCCGCAGTCATTGCAGGGAGCAAAACAAACACTCCCACCTGAGCCATCCGCCAAGAGAGATTGGCAAGGGCTGTTCTCCCTCACCCCAGAATTGTTTTGCATGATCCAAGATTCCTTCCAGACCGGACTGAACCAGAGGACAGAGAGGCCACCACAGAGGGCTCCCTGGGAATAGGGCTGAAGGGAGGGCCTTAGCTTCTGGCCTTCTAGGGCAGGACTAGGCAAAGAGCAGAGCCAGGGTGGGAATGTTTACAGACAGGGAAGACAGAGGAGCAAGTGTGAAAGTGACAGACGTTTGTATTTCTGGTTTTGAAGGGATCATACAGAGAGAATCAAAAGAGAAAGACTGAACAGAAGCTGGTATAATAAGATCTGAGGCTGAACTCCCTTCTACCAGCATGTCTGAGGCAGCAGAGGAGACCTCTCTTTTCTTGGGGCCTCCATATTCCCAGGGCTGCTGAGACTCTGCCTGGTTTTATTCTCTAGATTTATTTGTTTTAATAACTTTAGCGACTGCTTCTGAGGTCCTGCTAACCATTGGGGTGTTGACAGAGGTTTCTGTCCCACTGGGTCCCGCAGCCATTCAGTCCCAAAGAAACACACAGAGGCCTACATTAATTATAAACTGGTTGGCCTAGTAGCTCAGGCTTTCTACTAATACTTACATCTTACAGTAACCCATAATTCTTGTCTATGTCAACCACATGGCTTGGTACCTTTTATCAGCGAGGCATTTTCATCTTGCTTCCTCTACATCTGGGTGACAACTGCAGACTGAGTCTTTCCTCTTCCCAGAATTCTCCTGTTCTCATTACCCCACCTCTACTTCTTGTGTGGTTGCTCTGCCTCTACTTTCTGCCTGGCTACTGGCCAATCAGCGTTTTATTAAAACAATACAAGTGACAGGGTCCAAGATCATTGTCCCACAGCAGTGGGGCAGGACTCAACTCAAGCAAAAGGAGAACTCAGAAAGAAAATAGAGAAAACAACGCTAAGACATCCATCTCTTCCTTTCCCTGGGTTCTCATGTCTCAGTGCCATAATCAACACTGGAGAAAAGAGATCTGGGGAACAAGAGTGATTGGTGATCAGAATCACAAGTCCCCTCTACCGCGCCCCTCCCGCCCTCCACTTGACCCTTCCCACTGAGCCCCCCAGGCTCACAGTTTGTTTCCAGTAGGTGGTAGATTTTGCAGGATCTGGACTTCCCATCTTAAGTTTTGTTTCAGAGGCTGAGAAAGACTCATTATATCCTCAGAGTCCTTGACACACGTCCTGGGTAAACACGGGAGCCAATGAGAGCAAACGGCAAAGAAACAGGGAAGGAGGATGCCTAAATCGAGACTCGCGGAACCTGGGAACCTGCTGCGGTGTCAAAGACTGTAACAAGAGCCAGCCCTTCTTCTGCTAGGTTTGGGGAAAGAAAGAAATGGAAGTAAAATCAATGCCCCCTCTCAAAGCCACTGTTCTCCTGCAGGTCTTCCAGCTGATTCTGATTGTCCTGTCATTTGCTCAGAAAACATTTGCTCATGGCCCCAACAGCTGGTGTTGTTCAGTTGCCTGTGTGTATTTATGCCATGAAAATAGTGTCACATCTGTCTTTTGTGTGGGCGATGTCACCGACGAGGGACCACAGCTCCTCTAACACCCACTGCCAACAAACGTGGGAAACCCAGACGCCTATCTCTCAGCTAAATAAAGTGTTGGTCGTATAAATAAGCTTCAAACACCATATGTGACATATTTATACTACAGTGTTCACTGCTTCTCTGAAATTCTGGGCTTCCTGAATGACTTTTTATTCACAGAACCCAGGCCGTTCTGACCTGGTCACCTTCTTGTGGAAGGTGTCCCAGCTGCCAAAGCAGGTTGCTTACACATGGCAGAGGGTCCAAGGCCTCAGCGTCATGGTGGTATCCTCCAGAATGGACCCTTCCATTATGAGTCATACCAGGTTACGAGACCAATAGCTGAGCTAGCAGTAGGGAGAACCCCATCCCGCCAACCTTTGGAGTGCACATGTATGCTTTCTGGCATTATAGATTTTTATCTATTCCTTCAATTAAGGACTTCAAGAAGAAACAGCTGTACATCTTCCTGTCTTCCTGGGGTAACAGAAGAGAACATGGCCAAGAGTGTGCCCGGGTGGTAATGAAAGTCCTAGGATCAAGCTGTGTACCAGGCTGTTATAAGCCCAGTGCCTCTTGTGGCCACTGCCACATTCCGTTAGGCTGGATGGACCCTGGGGGAGGCACTGCTGTTCTCCTACAGTTTGCCCAAGGTCGAAGAGCTACACCATAACGTGCTAAAGCACTGAGTTACCCACAAGGTCCCAGCATCTTAACCTGACAAATGTTTATTTGCAGTTCACATAAAGGAACAGGTAAGATGGTCCCTCCCACTAGGGACAGGGACCCTTGCCCCATGTGGTCACCTGGCGACTTTCAAAGACTTGTGGCTGCACCAACCAGGTCAGGCGGTGTCCTAATATGGTTTCTATTGCTGCGATAAACACCATGACCTGTTGAGGAGGCAGCATGTTTGTTCCTGGCCACTCAGCCCCAAAATAAACACACAGAAACTGTAGTATTTAAAACACTGCTTGGCCTATTAGCTCTAACTTATTGGCTAGTTCTTACACTTTAACCCATTTCAAGTAATCTGTGTGATGCCACATGGCTATAGCTTACCAGATAAAGTTCCATCTGCCTCCAGCGGGGCTATGTGGCTTCTCTCTGACTCCACCTCCTTTAGTCTTCCCCGCCTACCTAAGTTCTGCGCTATCACAGGCCCAAAGCAGCTTCTTTATTAACCAATGGTATTCACAGCATACAGAGGGGAATCCCACATCAATGACTGAAAGCAACTTGGGGAGAAAGGACTTACTTCATCTTAAACGTCCAGACCACAGTCCATCTTTGGAGGAAAGTCAGGACAGGCATCTAAGGAGGAACCTGGAGGCAGGACCAGAAGCAGAGGCCTAGGGGGAGGAGTGCTGCCTACTGGCTTGCTCTTCACGGCTCACTTAGTTGGCCTTCTCCTGCCCACGAATGGCACCACCTGAAAGAAAATGTACAAAGGATAATTTGTGAATGGTAATATCTCAGAGAAACTGGGAAGGGAAATGGCTGTGGGGAGTGGGCTCAGTTTGCTGGATCTCCATCACATTTGCCCACCAGGAAACCCTGCAACATGGACAATGAGACCCCAGTGAATTACAGTCAGAGAGAATCACCCATGAGCCCTCTCCAAAGGAAAATCCTGGTGGAGGAAGAATGTTCAGGGTTCTGCTGCTCCTAGGGTGAGTGACACCCTAAATGTTCCATAGCCCAGAAAGCCCCTCAGTCTGAGAGAAGTTGGTGACTCTGTTATACATCAAAACTCTCTCCTTGGACAGCTGAAATTTCACCTCAGATGTTTGTTCAGCAAACTCTCCTTGAAGACAGACTACAGGAGGAAACTAAGCCTGCGTCCAAGAATAGCCTGGATGGAAACAGACCATGGGAGATCGGGTATGGTGGCCAATGCCTGTAATTACAGCATTTAGAAGGCTGAACAGGCAGGGGTGGGAGTTGCCATGAGTTTGAGGCTAGCCTGGGCTACAGAGTGATTTGGAGACTAGTGGGTTACAGAGTAAGACCATGCCCAAAGAAGAAAGGATGGAAGGAAGGAAGGAAGGAAGGAAGGAAGGAAGGAAGGAAGGAAGGAAGGAAGGAACGGACGGAGGGAGGGAGGGAGGGAGGGAGGGAGGGAGGGAGGGAGGGAGGAAGGAAGGAAGGAAGGAAGGAAGGAAGGAAGGAAGGAAGGAAGGAAGGAAGGAAGGGGAGGGAAGAAAAGAAAGAAAGAGTCCACAAATAGTCCTTGGAATAAAACTCCCCCACAGGAAGGGGTTCAGGCTCCTGAATGAAGGGTGACTTGCTGCGTGGAGCGGTTCCCTTGTGGATCAGCAGCAAAAGAGAGTGTGCTGACCTGGCTCTGTCCTGGAGACCACCCCAGTGATGCGGCCAGCTACAGGAGGCTTTTCCCACTGGAGTTGCTGAACCACTGGTGTACTGACAGACACGTTAACAACTGTCTGTTTCAAGTCAAACGCTATCAAGGCAGGTTGCACCATCTTGAGCGTGTGCTGTTCCTAAAACACATGAGCCCAGATGCACACACAAGCACAGACCTTTGCCTCTTCCCCATGTCATCGTGTTGGTTTTGGCTAGCATGCCATTAGTGAGTTGGATTTGGTGTAGACTTTGTCCTGAATATACTACATCATCTCCAGGTTCAAGTCCACAAAGGCCCCAGCCAGCAACATAGGGTCACCTGAAAGCCACATGGTGTCACCTGAAAGCCACATAGTGTCATCTGAAAATCACATGGTGTCACCTGAAAATAACATAGGGTCACCTGAAAGCCACATAGTGTCACCTGAAAGCCGCATAGGGTCACCTGAAAGCCGCATAGTGTCACCTGAAAGCTACATAGTGTCACCTGAAAGCCACATAGTGTCACCTGAAAGCTACATAGTGTCACCTGAAAGCCGCATAGTGTCACCTGAAAGCTACATAGTGTCACCTGAAAGCCACATAGTGTCACCTGAAAGCTACATAGTGTCACCTGAAAGCCGCATAGTGTCACCTGAAAGCCGCATAGGGTCACCTGAACGCCGCATAGGGTCACCTGAAAGCCACATAGTGTCACCTGAAAGCCACATAGTGTCACCTGAAAGCCACATAGGGTCACCTGAAAGCCACATAGTGTCATCTGAAAGCCACATAGGGTCACCTGAAAGTCACATAGTATCACCTGAAAGTCACCTTTCAGTGCCTACACCACACAGCCCTCTAAACCTGCCATCTGCAACCACATTTAGGCCAGATCCATCCTATACAGCCATCTCTACCTCCTGTGAGCTTGACAAAATCCTAACCCAAGACTCAGCTCTGACTTCTGGATCTGTGGTAGCTTTTCTGACATTTTCTGTTAATTCTCCTTACCTCTGACAGCAGAGTTTCCTACACAGATCAGTCAGAAGCCAGCTCTGCTCTGTTTGTGATCCCTTTTCTAAACAACTCAAATTCATATACTTGCTATCATTCAACCTTTAATTTTGTAAGTCGGTCTCAAGACTGACAGGTACACCTTTCAAGATCAATGTGTCCCCAAGTAGCCAACTTAATGTTTCAACTAGCAGGTGTTCAGACAAACAAAATTACTACAGATTCTTAAGAATGAAAATAATAAAATACTACTTAAAGGAAATATACAGCATGAATTTACACACCCAATATGTCCCACTCAGAACTCCTGCTCCCATTAAGATTTTAAAATTTTTATTTATTATGTATAAGTGTTCTTTCTGCATGTATGCCTACTTGCCAGAGGAGGGCACCAGATCTCATTTTAGATGGTTGTGAGTCACCATGTAGTTGCTGGGAATTGAACTCGGGACCTCTGGAAGTGCAGCCAGTGCTCTTAACCTCCGCCTGTTCCTGTTAAAAAGAAACCATTTCCCTCCCTCTAAGACTCAGGGATCATTATGGAAGAACGGACAGAAAGAGGGTAGGTGTCAAAGAAATAGGGACTTTGCTGCAAGATTATATCTCCTATAAATGTCAGATGCTATATCCATGAAGTCTCACCAACACAACTGCTTAACTATGACCTGAATGAGGATAACACCCATAAGCATGCAAATGTGGACACAGAAAACTCAGGAGGCCTCAACCCTAGAGAAAGAACCAAAGTAACTGAGGAATGCTGAGAGCAGGAGAAATGGTCTTCTCCAGGGAAGAAAATACCAATTGGTCATCCAATTCTAAGAGATTAGTCCTGAAAATATGCATACGAGTAGTATGTGAACTTGGCAGGTTGTGTTTATGTATTTAGTAACATATGTATATGTGTGTGTATATGTGTGTGTTACTAAATACATATACATAACAATTAAATAGGAATGAATTTGTAAGGGGTGAGGTACATGGGTGGCTTGGAGAGAGGAAAGGGAAAGTGAAAATGGTTATACTATGATCTCAATTTTTCTATTATTTTGTAAATGAATTGGAATCTGAGAAAGTTCTGGCTGGACTTACCCTTCGCCAGTGGAGTTTCAGGTGTTGCGACCTTGAGTCAAATGCCAGCTTCATAGTCTAGCAGACGTCACTAGGACACAAGAGAGGAAGATTGGAACTCGGAGTGGTTCTGCTGGAACATGAAAAACTAAAATATTTCTGGGGCCAGCGTGGTTCTAGGGTTGAATCACTGAAGACCAGCATTCAGGACCTTGGCAGTGAGGAAAGATGTGGACCTGCAGGGTGAGGGGGCACAGGTGGACCTTAAGGGTGAGGGGGCACAGGTGGACCTTCAGGGTGAGGGGGCACAGATGGACCTGTAGGGTGAGAGGGCACAGGTGGACCTTCAGGGTGAGGGGGCACAGGTGGACCTGCAGGGTGAGGGGGACAGGTATACCTGAAGGGTGAGGGGGCACAGGTGGACCTGTAGGGTGAGGGACCACAGGTGGACCTGCAGGGTGAGGGGGCACAGGTGGGTGAGGGGGCACAGGTGGACCTGTAGGGTGAGGGGGCACAGGTGAACCTGCAGGGTGAAGGGACACAGGTCTGAAGAAAAAGAGGCCACAGGCTGATCTGTAGAGGAGGAGGGTACAAGGGGCCAATGAACATAGGTGCTCAGGAGGCAAGCACTCATATTAATGATTTGGGGATTCTATGTTTGCCCCCCCCCCAATGAATCAGGAATCGTGGTAAGCAGGTTTGTCAGCTGCTGCCGTCTCTAGGGTGCCAACTGTAACATATACTCCAGAAGCATGAGGCCTTCTCTGTCCCTGGCCAGTGAGTGCCAATCCAAGTACAATACCCAAGAACATGGAGTCTGGGATGTTTTCTTTAAGCCCATTGTGCAGGGCATAGCACCCCAGAGATGAACAGGTGTCTTAAGAGAATGCCTCTGTCCTCCACAGCCCCTCTGCATGTCCAGTCCACTGTGTTTCAAGGCTCTCTGTGCGGGTCTTAGGCAGGGTGCTAGCCTAATGACATTCTAGGTTCCTGGAGCTACATCCTCCCAGTTCGCCAGGAACATACAGCTGCTCTACTCAAAGAGTCCGCCATCTCCAAAACCTGAACTTTTCTTCCAGGCCATCGCCTGTCAGCAGACCCTTCTGACTTTTAACCCAGAAACACAAAAACATCAAACCGTTCATTCACTCGACAAATATTTAATGAGTACCTACCCAGTGCCAAGCACCCAGAGACACAGTGGTAAGCAAGCCAGGCAGTCACTGTTCAGAGAAAGACTGCTACCCCATAGGACACAGACATTGCCCATGTCGTTACCAAATAGTTTAATTTTGTAACTGAGGTGACTAATTTCCTCCACTGTTCAAGAGTCTCTGTCTTCTCCTGTCCCAGAAAGAGTGACCCCGAGAATCCCAAAGCCAGAAGCTCACACACAAAGTAGATGCTCACACACAAGCTAGATACCCACACACAAGCTAGATGCTCACACACAAGCTAGATACCCACACACAAGCTAGATGATCACACACAAAGCTAGATTCTCACATGTAAAGCTAGATGCTCACACACAAGCTAGATGCTCACACACAAGCTAGATGCTCACGCACAAGCTAGATACCCACACACAAGCTAGATGCTCACACACAAGCTAGATGCTCACACACAAGCTAGATACCCACACACAAGCTAGATGCTCACACACAAGCTAGATACCCACACACAAGCTAGATGCTCACACACAAGCTAGATGCTCACGCACAAGCCTGGATGCTCACACACAAGCTAGATGCTCACACACAAAGCTAGATGCTCACACACAAGCTAGATGCTCACACACAAAGCTAGATGCTCACACACAAAGCTAGATGCTCACACACAAGCTAGATGCTCACGCACAAGCTAGATGCTCACACACAAAGTAGATGCTCGTTCACACACAAGCTCATTCTAGTTGTCCCTGAAGCCCTGCTAATTTTCCTACAACCATTTCTCCACACTGACCACAGTTTTTTCAGCTCCCAAGCAAAACAGGAGCCAGAGTCCTTCCTCCATTCCTCAGAGGACAAGACACACAGTTCTTGAGCTAAATAAACTTTATTGAAAATGCGTGGGGAGGTGGGTGACAACCTGAACGTAAACATTAGCTTCTGTGGCCTGCCAGAATCCGTGCAACATTAGCAGCTCCCTGCCACCTTTGTTCCTGGCAGCTGGGAACCTCCTTCTTCCTTCCCATCTCAAGGGGACAGCCTCTTGCAGAATAATCTCCAGTAGTTACTTTTCTTGTCACCATTGACAAAAGCATTTTCTAGAAGGGAAGATTTGTCTTGGCTCACAGCTCACGGATGGAGTCATTGAGGGCAAGGCTGTGTCTGGGAAGATCAGGAAAGGAGAGAAGAATGCTGGTGCTTAGCTCACATTCTCTTCTTTAGTCAGGAACACCCAGAAGTGTTCCTCCTAAATCCAGTCAAGGTGACAGTGAAGGACAGCCGTATGATCCAAACTGGCCAATCTGCCTAGAGGTAAACCTCCTGTCTACTACCGTTTGACAAGAGCCTGCATTTATTACTTGTTCTTCTAGTGAATGCTTCTTGAATCCTTACATTGACCCAGGCATTACCTAGATGGAAAGAACCTGGCATCCAACAAAAATAAATGAGGACCACTCCCACCCCAAGAATACAAATAATGGGCAGTAAACTGGAAACCAAAGCTACCCTTTACAGGTTTCAATACTATGAAATACTGGGGGGAAACAAAAATGGTGTCATAAGACAGGCAGGGGTTCTCAGGGAGACAGAGGTGCCACCTCAGGAAGGAAGAGGATGAGAGGGGGCAAGCCTTGGAGTTGGATTCTCTGGCCAGCTAAATATGTATTTTAGTTAGGAGAGAAAGAGAGAGAGAGAGAGAGAGAGAGAGAGAGAGAGAGAGAGAGAGAGAGAGAAAGAACAGCATCCCACTTGAAATTTTTCTTTTCATTATTTTAAAACAGACAATAAGTTGATATCTTTTCTAAAAAATTAGAATGCTGAAGGGCTCTCCTTATACATATTTTTAAATTACACACACATGCACACAATTTCTTGTGTGCATGGATTTTTTTGCTTGCATATGTGTCCTATGCATGACTTGTGTCTCCAGTGCCTGCAGAGGCCAGAAGAGGGCACTGGATCCCTGGAACTGAAGTTATGGGAGGTTGTAAGCCTCCATGGCGGTACTGGGGATGGAACTCAGGTCCCTGGGAGGGTGTCCAGTGCCTTTAACCACTAAACCATCTCTCCGTACCAAGTTTACTATTATTTTTTTATCGTTACTTACCTGGGAAGGAAGGACTCTTAATCCCTTTAGGGGTTAGGAGGTTCAAATTAATACTCATGGATCAGACAATACCAGAAAGAGTTGTTGCAGGCAGGAAAAGAACCAGCCCAAAAGTCCTGTAGCAGGGAAGAGCTTGGGTTCTTGCGGTAGGAAGAGGGACAGGAACAGAGCAAACAAAGGCAGTCAGGGCTGGTCACACCGTCACATCGAGGAATGTGGCATCCTGGGGACGTTTTCAGATTTTCTGATGCTTCCACCTTCCACCACAAGGCATGACTTGTCTGGTATGGTATGGAAGCACTGATATTTTCAAAAGGCTCTCAGGGGATTTTAATAGCACTCAGGCTAAAGAGTCACTGTCAGGGTTCCTCATGAACCGCCAGAAACACGGGGCACAGAATCGTGAAGAGTATGGACTGGAATCAGTCTGTCTAAAGTCTACTTCGGTCGCTTACTAGCTCCGTAGTCCAGACACCTTGATTAAGCTTTTCGCTCCTTGGTTTTCCCATCTCACAGAGATTTTTGTGGGGGTAAATGCTGATGAGTTCATATATACCCAGATCTAAGCAAGCATGATTTTAGGGATCAATGGCCTCTAGCTCTGACCACCTGTGTGGCCTTGGTGGCTGACTGACCTAGACTGCAGGCAGAGGAGGTGGAGGGAAGTGAAGAGTCAAACTCTTCCTTTGAAGTAAGTTTGACAGGACCTGCTGGAGGCAGTGTGAGGAAGGAGGGACTAAGGGATGATTCCGTGTCTGGCTTCCAGCAGTTGAGTGTAAAATCGGGTTGTCTCCCAACATGAACATGAGTAGAACACATTCCAAAGGGGAAAAAATCAGAAATTACAGTGTCTGGGGAGATAATGCCCTCCCATCCAAGCATGAGCCATAGACTCACCAAAACCCTAACATCAGGCTTGAGAACTCACTAAGCTGTTGGTCAGGGGCGTGTAAGAGGCTCCCAAACTAATATCCTTGGCTGCCTCCCAGAGGTCGAAGGTAAGTCCTTGTTGCTGAAGGCACCATGCCCTTCAGTCACAGGACTTGGAGGAATCAAACGGGACCTGAGGCTACGGTCTCCTCCCTGAGGATGAGCTTTCATAGTATCAGAAGACGCTGTGCCAAGGGAGGAAAACAATCAACAGTTCTACCTGGCTCTGATGCCTGTGAACCACAACAATGACAGTAATGTAAGACCTAAGGGTACAACAAGGACACATCTTGGCAGCAACCAACAACTGTCTGATTGGACTTAAAGTCCACTAGCAGTAGGAAAACCATGCCCGGTACTGGAAACCTAGCTAACAACACACTGGTAGTGGAATCACAGACCTTAGCGAACCACTCCTGCAACTTTCCTAAGCCGGTATAGCTCCTAACTGCAGTCTAAATATCTCATCCTTACACTCACGGATAAGTAGATCTCTTGCCCTTCATCAGAGAAGCTTCAGCAAGACAGCTGAAGACCATGACAGCAGAGACCATGACAGAACACCCCAGCTGGTCAGAATGCGAAGAACAGTGGGGTTCTAGGTCCCACCTGATACAACCACAACACAATCCCTACACCTAAGACAGAGCAGGGAGTGGGAAGAACGTAAGAACCAAAAGACCAAGAAGTCCGCTAGGAGATTGTGTCTTCTAGATGTGGCGGGGAAGCTACACCCATGAAATCTCAACAATGTGGCTGTCTCACTGAGACCCAAACAACGAAATCCCCCGTTGGTGCACCAGTATGGATGAAGGATCAGCTACAGGTAATGATAGCTGTAAAGAGAGGGAGAAGTAAATCTTCCTCAGGGATAACTGTGGTAGATAATTGATTATCTACTGCCAAGTGGTCAACCATGAAAACATATACCCACAAGTAACCCTAAGCCAGCCCAGCAGGTTCTATTTACATATTTGTTCATTTATATATGTAACAATCATAATTAAAGGGAAAGCAGCCCTGAATTTGAGAAGGAACAAGGAAGTCATGGAAGGGGCTGGGAGACAGAGGGGTGGGGGTAAATGGTGTCATTTTATTTTAATTAAAAATAAAATAATAAAAAATAAGATAAATTGCAAAAAAAATCCCATCTGGTGTGTATTTAGCTAAACACACTTGGGTTGCTTTCTTCTCTGCTGTTATTAGGAAAATACCACACAGAAACAACTTAAAAAGGTCTGTTTGGCTTAGAATTTGAAGACCTGCTGTCCATCCCGGTGAGGAAGGCCTGGCAGCAGGCACATAAGGCAGCTAGCTGCACAGCCTTTGTTGTCAGGAAATAGGCAGCAGACAAGCAGGTGCAGACTATAAACCTTCACCCTCAGAGGTCCTCCCCCTCCACCTGAGGGCGTGTTCAAGCACATGACCCTGCGTGGGACATTTCATGTGCAGACCACAGCAATGCCTGTTAGGTAACCAAAACATGAGAGGTACCTATTAGCTTATGGAACAGAGTCTGCCCATCCAGCAGTTACTGCACATGTATTTGGGGTTACCTAATAAAAATTAGAATAAGTTAAACTAATTAATTTGGCCACATTCCGAGTGTTTGATAGCCACAGAAGGTTAGTGGTGACCTTACTGGACATCACAGAACTGGAGCAGTTGTGGCTGAAGACACTTCTATATTGAACACTGAGCGAGCAATAAGAAGTAGCCTAGCATTGGTTCACAGTTCTGGGGCGACGCTAAAATCGCCCAGATATTCAGTCAGTTCCTCTGGGGAAAGCTGGGATAATGACTGCCTAGGAAGGAAGACGGGGCTGAAGCCACTACCCTTGGGCAAGAATATAGAGGGAAAGGGGAGAAAATGGGACAACCCTGGCTTCCTCCAACGTGAAGGGAAGGGCCTTCCAGCCTTGGCTGCATGCTAAAACCATCAGCCAAGCTTTAAAAGCTGCTGATGTCAGAGATTCTCCTCCCAGAGAGGTTTCTGATTCAAGGGCCGGGTCCAGTTTCCAGTTTTAGAAACTCCTCAGAGATGATAAAGTGAGAGGAAGGGGTCTAAAGGGAGGGTATGAGGAGGAAGACAGACACGTTCGGTAGTTAAGAGATCTCACAGCTCCTGCAGAGGCCCTGAGCTTAGCCCCCGGCACCTATGCCGGGCAGAGGTGGTTCACAACCGCTTATAAATCAAGGGATCCACACCTTCTTCTGGTCCCTTCAGGCCCCTTGCTCACATGCACATACCCAAACACAGACATAAGCACAGAATTTAGAATTTTTAAAAAGAGCTTTGAGAGGTTTATTTGTTTGTTCCTTGTTTTTCAGTGCTGAAGACCAAGTCCAGAGCTTCATTTGTGATAAGCACACAAGCACATGCCCTCAGCTATGTCCCAGCCACACAGATGAGTTTTTTATTAGAGTGTCTGTATGCTGATGCAAAGACATATTATTCTAAAAGGGAGAAAATGACAAGTGTGTGACCATAGGAGAGGTGAGATAAAAGCCATTTTGATTTTAGCCTGGCTTATTGATACCCAGTGTGAGAGCCTCATCCTCCAACTTTTAGCCCACGTAGGAAGTATAGACAGAAATTTCTGTCCCACCCTGTCTGTCAGCCATTCCATTGCAAAGAAACGCGCAGAGGCTCAATCAATTATAAACTGTTTGGGCTGTTGTTGAGGCTTATTGCTAACTAGCTCTTACAACTTAAATTAACCCATAATTCTTGTCTATGTTTGGTCACGTGGGTTGGTACCTTTTCTCAGTGAGGCATTCTCATCTTGCTTCCTTTGCATCTGACTGGTGACTACATCCCTGCCTTTCTTCTTCCCAGAATTCTCCTAGTCTGGTTGCCCCATCTGTACTTCCTGCCTGGCTACTGGCCAATCGGTGTTTTATTAAACCAATACAAGTGACAAATCTTTGCAGTGTACAAGAGTATCATCTCACTGCAAGGAAGGGCTTCCTCTTTGATATAGAATCATCTCTCTTCTTATATTGGACATTGTCATCTTGAGTGTGATGTTTGAAATTATTGCACTGTGTTGGGGTGTTGAGAGCTAGGCTCTGGTAAGCTGATAGTACAAACAGGGAAGGGCCTAAAGTCTTGAGATGGTCACACTATTAAACTAGCCAATCCTAGAATCCATAGTTAATATATTTTTCTTACTGTTTAACCCAATTTAATTGGGCTTTCGTAACTGTGGCCCAAAATATCCTAATGCATTTATGGACTCCAAAATCTCAAGAAAATGGACAAAGCTGAGAAAGAGGACTGAGCTATACAGCATAGAGACTTCCTCCCATGTCAGCAAGAGAGAAGGGTAGATACTTGGATCCCAGTGCAACTGATTTCAGAGCTAGGAGATGAAGCAGATCCTGTCAGATTCTTAGAATTTATTACATAATAAGAAAGAAAATAATGTAGTCATTAGGGGAAGAAGGAAGAAAGTGTGAGCAAAAGTGTTTTTAGAGAGAAGTCAAAGTGACTGACTTCGGGACATAATGAATCATGACTAAATACCTGGTTAACATGTAGTTTTTCTGGGTTCTAGAATACACAATTAACCCCAGCATTTGGGAGGTGAAAGCCCAGGGATCAGGAGTTTGCAGTCATCCTCAGCTGTGTAGAGAGTTCAAGATCAGTCTGAGCTACAGGAGATACTGCCTTAAAAAGAAAGAAAAGGAAAAAGAAAAAGAAAAGATTTTTGTGGACTTAAGTCTAACAATAGGCAATCTGGTTAGGGGATGGATGTGAAACAATCCAGTGCACATTGAATTGCAGCTATGTCTACATCCCCAAGGTGGAGCTACAACAAGTACATGCAAGTGAGTGAGTGTCAGGCACAAGGAAGTACTTGACCAGGCCGAGTCAGGTTCTCTCCATCGGATCATTTTCCTGGTCAGTCTTTATCGGGCTTGGAATTGATCATTCCTCCATCTTTCTGCCTGGATTCTGTTCTGTTGTCACACAGCAAATGGCCACAGACTCAGCAGTTTCGAACTCTGACGTGTTTAAGGTTCCCCCTCCTGTGGGACAGAAGTCTGGCCACAGCAGCTCAGGTCTCACAGAGATGACACCGGGGGCAGTGCTGAGGCTCCTCTGGAATGGACGGTCTTCTGCTGTGCTCATGTGGCTACAGACAGACAACCAGTTCCTTACTAGCTGCTAGCTGGGTCCATATTGCCCCTCCATCTCCAGAGCGAGAAGTGAGACACCGTGTCACTTGGAACCCTCTTGGCCTTTGATTCTCTTCTTCAGGAAGACCAGGTCCCACCAAGGGACACACCTGACAAATATGGTCCATCTGGGTGACTTCCTTTTCCTGACCATATAACAATCTGATTTTGAGAGACATTTCACTAGCGAAGAGCACTTAATTCTCTTGCAGAGAACCCAGGTTTGGTTCCAAGCACCCACTTGATGCTTCACAACCATCTGTGACTCTGCTTCCAGGGGGGGGGGGGGTTGACACCTTCTCTTGGCCTCTGTAGGCACTATCTGCACATGGTACAGGGGCACAAATGCAGATAAAATAACCATACACACAAAATAAACATAATAAATCATCTAGAGAAGCTCCAGGCCGAGCTGTGAGAGATTCTGACAATGATACAATGGATGGAAAGGAACCTGGAGCTACAGGCTTGGAGAAAAGCTAGGAGCACAGAAGCTAAGGAGACACTGTTTCTGGGCTAAGAGTACCTCACGTTTTCTGTGTGTGACACATGGCCCACATAGGTAACTCTGTACATGACCTGTTCTTTATCTGGTTACTGCCCACGATTTCTATCTTGGTTCCTGGAATTTCCAAACCCCTTCTCTGTGCCGTAGCTACTCTTGCCTAACTGCTCCTGACTGATCATTGACTACACCAGACTTTCCCACCCTTCCCCTTTCCATGTGTCTCCCAGCCTCAAATTCTACCTCCTCCCTCCAGCATCACTGGATGAGTGCCTGTCCAGGCTTTGACAACCTAAACTGCTCAGAGATCGTTCACCCTATGCCTGCTTTGATTACTGAAGGGATCTATTCTCCATCTGTTTGTCTCCCTGACATGCACTGCTGCACCGTGCTGTCCAGTGCATTGCAGGACTTGGGCGCATGTCTTTGTCCTCTGCTGGACTGTGAACTTCTAGAGAGCGAGAGCGGTCTGTCTCTTGCTTCCTGTAACTACGCATAAGGCAATGTTGGATATATGAATGGCTTCAGCAAGTGTCTCTGGAAGCTACCTAAATGTCACCCAAGAAGTGAAAGTGTGCTGGGCTTGGATATGGGGCTGTGAGACCTGCAAAGCTGTATCAGGAGGCAAGACGGCTAAGATAGTAACAGCGCACAGATTGCTTCTTAGAGCAAGCCCTCCAGCTCTTTCAACCCTCACCACACACCACTTAATAGGCATTTTTCTTCACTCTCACTTTATAGACAAAAAACAAAAAAAATAAATAAAAACAAAGAAAAAATAGAAGTCAGAGAAGCTTAGTCACTTGTCCAAGGTCAGACTTCAGTGAGCAGAAAAGGCGGGACTTGAATGAACCTACCACGTCTGTTCAACCCAGATCACATACTCTTACACCTAACTCCCACTGAAGCTTAGGGAAGTTTTCTGACCTGAATCAGACTTGTAAAGCCTCCTATTGCCTTTCAAACTCTGATGATGGCAGAGGCCAGGGGATCCTGAGCAGAGTGGGGGTCCCAGAACAGTCTGCCTGCTCTAGCAGCTGGTGGCTCTGTTGGACTCAAACCATGAGGAACTGGAGTTCAGTGCCTTGTATATCCTCAGGGAAGAGTCCAAGAGGCTGGAAGGGCGCCCCAGAGCAATCCAGTGAACTGGATGCCAGACAGTAAGCTGGGGATGGAAGTGAAAGGTGAGGAGGCCAGAGTTGAGGGAGCCCAGGCAAACTGCCAGCTCTTGGGCAATTTCAACTCCAAGGCTGTAAGCCAAGGATGGGCCACTGAGCCTAAAATAACCTCCCAAGAGGGTCTAACAGGTCGGTTTGCAATCTGTTCCAGCCCTGGCTTTTAAATCAATGTAATTAATACTGGTTGGGCCCCCGCTATAGGTTCACACCATGAAAGTACAAAGGTCTGGTCCTATATGCGGAAAGGAGGCACACTGACAAAGCAGACAATGAGAGCACTGTATGAACGAGGGTGTGTTCTAGTGCCAAGATCTGCAGCTGGAGCCATGTGGGCAACTCAGATTCACAGAAAGGATGGAGCACAATGTGCTGGCAAGGGAATGGGTGGCTTCTAGGAGCTCAAGGGGGAAGGCAGAATAGAAGGACCCTAGCTTTTCGAGAAGAGAGCACGAGGCAGTCTGAGAAGAGTGAGAGTGGGTAGGCCTGACCACAGCAGCACAGAGAGCAGACTGTGCCTTAAAACCTCTCTCAGCTCCCTATGGGGCACACGGGGGTCTTATGGTAGAGGTCAGACCAGTGGAAAGCCCACGTCTAAGAGGTTCCAAGTACCGAGAACATCAGGAAATGCAAAGTCAGCACACAGAAGCCAGGGCCTCACCAGTTCACACTTTAATCAGGCAACAAAAATAAAAAATGAGTGTTTGGGAAAATTATTCATTCAGTGATCATGTTTGGGATGGATTAGATGCAATGAGTAGCAAAAGCTCTCTCTCCCCAAACCCAAACGCTTTTTGTGAGTATCGACCAAACACTGACTGTGTGTGAACCTAATGAATATAGGGTTCTTTTTGCTGAGTTTCATAATCTAGTCATTAAGCCCACAATTACCTACTAAGGACCCACTGTGCAATAAAGGTTGTGCTAAGCACTGAGGAGCAAAGCGAAGTTCTAGCCCTCATGAAATGTGTCCTCCAGTGGGAGTGGAAGACAATACAAAATTTAGATGACAATTCTTTCAACCCAGCAAGCAAAGGCACTGAGTGGGTCTTGCGAGACGGCACGCTTGAGGAAGGCCTCGCCAAGGGAACTGACATAGAATTCAAAGCCAAAGAAGCAATAAATGGAAATGCATCTACTAGGAATATGGATTCTGGGAAGAGTGCAGGAAGGTGAGCATGTCAGATCAAGCGTGCTAAGTAACAACTCCAGGGAATCCACATGGAGGTGTCTGATTGGCACAACTCTAACGGGCAAACGCAGAGGAGATAAAAGCCAGAAGTGTACATTTAAAACTTGCCAATCTGGGGCTGTGGGTTAGTAGCAAGGCACATGTTCAGCACACACAGGAGCCTGTGTTCAATCCCAGTGTAGCACAGCAAGCCCTAAATCATCCATTGAGGCCTGAGTGCCAGGAAGCCCTCCCTCTGAAACTGATACAAAACGATGATGTCATAAGGAGAGCTGGAGAGACGCTTAGTTGGTAAAGCACTTGATTTGAAAGCATGAACTTGAAATTGGCTCCGCTAAGAAAAAGAGGAGGAGGAAAAGGAAGAGGAGGAGAAGAGGGAAGAGGAGGAGGAGGGGGGAGAGGAGGAGGAGGGGGAAGAGGAGGAGGAGGGGGAAGAGGAGGAGGAGGGGGAAGAGGAGGAGGAGGGAGAAGAGGAGGATGAGGGGGAAGAGGAGGAGGCATCCAGGTGTTGTAGTGCATAATAAGAGACAGGTGGGTTCTCTGAAGCCAGCCTCTCTGGTAGAATTGGTGAATTCCAGGCTATTACAAGACCCTTTCCCAAAGAAACAAGATGGACAGTATCCCAAAGAATGACACCCAAAATTGACTTCTGGCTTCCACATACATGCAATCCCCCCCCCACACACACACAGGAGTGGGGTGGGACTGAGGCGTACAAAGGTTTTTAAGTTGGGTGTAAAATACAAAGATAGTTCATACTATGTCCACTGACAATCCGCTTCCTCCAGGCTTCTGGAATCCAAGGGCAGACAGTGGTTTTGTGCAGATAGCAAGCAGATAGCAATCACAACTCAACAGTCCATCTGGGAGCCCGCTATCCCCTGCCTCAGCAAGGGAGCTCTTGCTCTCAGCTCACCCTTGAATAAGACGCTGCCCCTTTGTGGGTTTTCCCTCACCAAATGCTACCGATCTTTCAATGTATCAAGAAAAGGGTTTGAAAAATAAACGAGATAAAATTTAGGTAAAATTTAAACTGCCTCACTTAGCATCCCTAGAAAGGATAAGAAGTGAATATCAGGGTAGATTGTAAGGTTTGAGTGACACCCCAGGACTATAAGTGTTGAAGTGTAACCTCTATTTGAGGGATTAAGGGAATATAGCATTTAAAGAAGTGATTATGGTTAGACAAGCTTTATATACAGTAGAGACACAGAAGCACATGTGTACACTCACACTTTTTATACATCATCAACCACAGGAAAAAAAAAAGATCAAATGATCCTTGACCTTGGAGCTCCAGAACCATAAGCTAAGTTGACCCACACTGTACTACATATCAGTAACAGAAAATGGACTAACTCAAAGAGGGGGATAGCTGTCCATCCTGCTCAGGACTGTCTCAACTTCAACACGGGAAGCCCTCAGCAACCCTTAGTCAAATAGAAGGTTGGTCACCTTGTGGCTGCGTTTGATCTTAAACTGTAACCTGTGTCTGACCCAAACGCAACGGAGACCTGTCCTTCTAAAACTGGTATCAGCCAAGTCCAGCTCTTTGTTTCATTCCCAAGCCTTCCCTAACCTCCTCATCTCACGTCCGAAAGTCAAGGGGTCTTTCTCCAGCAGACAGAGCTGTGCTGAAAAACCTCTGGACATGACTAACCCTAGATCCTTTATCTTTCTGCCCCTGTGATCTGCTTCAGCCCCTGATGCTCCCTCAACAGGCACCACCAAATCCACCAGTGACCCCAATCTGTGTGCCGTGCTGCCTAGCCACTGAGAGCAAGCTGGTGGGGTCAGGGGTCAAGGTCAGGTTATTTTAGAGAGAAGAAAGATGTTGATCTGGCAGGGCCCTGGGGAAGGGGAACCCCAGCTGAATTACGGCTTTGTGGCTGAGGCAGATTGTGTCTGAGGTCTAAATTACAGAAACACAGGAAATACGTGCTGCCCAGTCAGTTTTGGGGTTTTGGGTCAGAAACTGGGCTGACTCACCTTCCGAGGGGAAACCAAGTGGGTACTCTCCTATGAAGGTATACATCACATTCTTTCCCAGAAGCCTCTGTGTCTGGAACCCTCATGGTCATGGGGGAAGCTCCACAGTTATTGCCGCCAGCTACTAGGAGTGCTCCAAAATTATCAGGAAGATTTAAGAACAATGCCAAGACTGAAGTTAAACTTGGCTCAAACCCTCCTTACAGGGCTTTCCAGCTCAACAAGTTTAAAAGAATAGTAAGCCAAGTCATGTTCCTTCAGAAACAATCCCCATTTGGCCTGTGGTTACCTTGATCACTTATGTATCAGCTAAAGCGTGAATTTTAATTTCCAAACTTTCATGACCTTGGCCAATTTCCACCTTTGACAAGACCTGAAGGACTAGTAGCAGACCAAAGGGGTTGGGTCGTAATGCTGCCTTCTGAGTCTGGACAATGACCTCGAACCCCTGAGAATGGCACACTTTCCCCTCTGCCTCTGGACTCTAACAGAGAAGGTTAAGCAGGCTGTTGCAAGATTGCGTCAGTGACCTTTGCAATTTTCTGGCCAGCTGGTTCCCCTTCCTCCCCACCCCACCCCCTGCCTCAAGCCCTTTGGCCTACCTGACTCTCCTTTTCCCCTACTTTGCTAACACAGGTACACCAGTAGCCAGAGTTAAATTAAAGCCACCCCCATCCAGGGGACTGTGTCTAATCTCAAACTAAGCAGCTTTTAAGAGCATTCTCCATCCTGGACCCTCACTCCAGGGTCTACAGCTCTCTCCCAAACCCGGTTGTATGAAAGCATTGTAAGAGGATGAAACACTTACATTGCAGACCGATTTTAACGCAGGCCTTCTTCAAGGCTTGCACCCAACTTCACTTCTTAAGTGAATGGAGAAGAGAATACTCTCTGTGTGTATGTGTGTGTGTGTGTGTGTGTTATAAATATACATGATGCACATAGCCTAACACATGCTAGGTGAGCACTCTATCACAGAACCATATCTACAGTTCTCTTTAATTGTTATTTTTGACACAGGGCCACAGTAAATTATCCAGGTTAAGCTTGGATTTTCCATCCCCCTGCCTCAATAGCTGGGATTACAGGCCTGTGCTTTGGATTTAATGGCTGTTCCCTGTTACACAGAAATACCGATGGAAGCACCTTACAGACAGAGGCTAATTCTCTCTCTCTCTCTCTCTCTCTCACACACACACACACACACACACACACACACACACACACACACCTCTATGCATTAGAAGGAATCCACAATGAACAACTTTCTATTAGGTGACTAGTAATGTCCCCACATTTCAGTAAAAACTCACCTGCCATGAGAGCAACCTTGTTTTTTATTGTTGTTTTGTTTGCTTGCTTGCTTTTGCCGGCTCACTGCAGGGGTCCCTTCCCTTCCCTCCCACCTACACCCTCCCTGATAGGAGAGTGACCCTTCTGCTTGAAAATGAAAGTTTTCAACTATGTGGAACCCCAGATTTTCTCATTAGGGTCTTTTTCAGGTTCCCCTGGGACTACAGGAGTTGGGCACCTACAGACACGGGGAAAAAAAAAAGAGTGTCCTGTCAGGAAAGCATGACATCCATCACCTCTTGGTGTGGGTCCTCTTCCTTGGCTACACAGTGAAGCAGGGCTCTTGGCCTCTGCAGCACCCGCGGTCTAGGATCTCAGGGTGCACATGGCAGGGGCGTGCACCGCTCGTGGCCACCTCCCCCAGGGTCCCCTGCTGCTCTACCCGTTCTCCTTCCTCCTCCCTTTTTTTTTTCCTGGCGGTTTCAGACTGGGGCCCAGGTCAACGAGCCAGGAGGCGGATCCCAGGCTAAAGATAAAAGGGCTCAGGACGCTGAGCGCTGCAGCTGCGGAGTGTCTATCCCAAAGAGGGGCGGCCGCGGGAAGAAGGACGCTAAGGACAGCCTGACGCACTTACTCCCGACCACCGCCAGCAAGTGCTGTCTCGGCTCACACTGCACCCTAGGTGAGCCTCCTTGAGGGAACCAAGTGAGGGCGAGAGACCATAGGTTCCCTTCCCAACTGCCATCTCCCCTTCTACCTCCGACTCACCCCACCCCTTCTCCGGCGTCAGGGTCCCCTGCTTTGTTGCTGTTTCCCTCTGGAAGGCTCAAGCCCCCTCTTTTCTGCTACTTCTGCAGGCCCCGCCACCCACAGCACAGAGGAGCCCAGATGGAGAGTGTGCAGGAGCTGATCCCTCTGGCCAAGGAGGTGATGGCGCAGAAGCCCCGCGGAAAGCTGGTGAAGCTGTACGTGCTGGGCAGCGTGCTGGCGCTCTTCGGTGTGGTTCTCGGCCTGGTGGAGACCGTGTGCAGCCCCTTCACAGCGGCCAGTCGTCTGCGCGACCAGGAGGCAGCAGTGACCGAGCTGAGGGAAGCTTGCGAGCAACAGTCCCTCCACAAGCAGGCCCTGCTGGGCAGAAGCAAGGCACAGGAGGCGACCCTGAGTAGCCGGGTCCTGTCCCTCAGGCAACACGCCTCCTAAGGCGGGTGTCTGGCAGAGGAGGGAGCGAGACAAAGACAGAGAAGAGACATAGAGAGACCATGACTCAGGTGGGAGAGAGCAGAGTAATGTGCTGTTCCCAGAAGCCACCGAATCCAGAACTGACCCCGTACAGATCACCCAAGGGGTCTGGGATTGACTTTTGCTGCTATGTAGCATGTACTGTGATTTGTCCAAGGTTGTGGGGGCAATCAAGGAGCTATCATATTGCATTAGGGAAGGAGATGCGCTTTTTATACAGTTATTTTTATTGTTGTTATTATTATTATTACAATGACTACCATTTTTCATTTTGAAATAAAAACATTTTATACTCTATCTCATTCTTTAATTCCTGGGAGGTGTGGTGACCCTCTCACCCAGCGCTGTGAATAGCCTGCTTCACACATGCTACCCGGCACAGCTCTACTCACAGAAGAGTGAAACTATCAAAAGTCCTAAAGATGTTAGCATTTTTGGATCACTAGATTAATAAGTGAGAGATAACCACTGAATTTCTCGAACAAAGAAAAAGTGATTTGTCTTTTACTCTTTTGTGCAAGCGATTCCTGTGACCGATCTCTCTGCTTAACTATTTGAGAGGAGAGGAGAGAGCAGGGGGAGAGGAAATAAGACTGGAGGAGGAGAGGGAAGGAAGTTGGAAGAAAAGAGAGAATGAGAAAGAAGAAAGAGTGAGAAGAGGGGAAGAGAAGGGAGAGGGAGGATGGGGGGGCAGAGAAACCACCTATCTGGTGGGAGCAGAGGTTCTCTGCCCAGCTGAACCGATAGTCTCTGACCACCCTGAGAAATTACAGCTTAGAAAAGACCTTTGTGACAGAACCGAGTCCTCTCCCTGAAGTCAGAGCTGATAGTGTGTCAACAGCTAATTTAGTAACACTGTGGGACTCCCCAGAGGTAACCCTTCCCCACCCATGCAGGGCCAAGAGGACAGCCTGACCTACTCTGACCAGATGTGGGCATGTCACCCTGACTCTCTGCTCTCCCAAGCTACCCTTACACACAGACACCTCCATTCCATTTAGGTCCGCAAACCCAAACTCCCCAGCGCATTTGGTTCTGACAACCATCATTTCTCCCTAAAATCTATCCTTGTCATCCCCAGGGGAGGAGCACTGGGAATGTGGTGTGATTAACAAATGAAAGAGACATGTCGGAAATTTCAGTGACACCAGAGCTCTTCCTGTTTCCAAATCCAGACACTTGACCCTGTGCTAAGGCAGAGTCCAGCCTTAACGAGTTCAGAGGTCCCAGAAGTTCAGCCAATCGGGCCCTTCAGTCACTCTTCCAGTGACTCCGCAGACCGCTTGCTCCTCTGACCATTCAACACCTTGTCCAGCTCATCTCCCACATCGCCTCACAGGCTGGTCCCCCATCAGTACCTCATACCTCGCTGTTCCTCCATCACCAAACACCTGCATGGTTCTAGCATCTCTGTGACCTGTTTCTATCTACCTCTTATCAGACTTTGCAGGCTGCCCAGCGTGGACACTGGTTCTCTCGGGTTCCTCTTCTGTCCTTTGATACTAGTATCTCCTCACACCCATATTCTCTATATCTCTGAGGAAGATATACCTCTGAGAATTTCAAATTTTTCTGCCCATCAGTAAATTATGTATCAAACTGCGTGCTCTGTTTCTTTGGTGTGAAGGCTGTGTTATGTGTCTATTCAGAGAGTCTGGCTATGTATAAAAACACAAGGGGGGCAAGCATACAGATAACACTAACTTTATTCAGGTTACAATGTAGCATCTCTTGCAGATTCTCCGTCACACTGCCCAGCCCGCTAGCCTGAGCTGCTGGAATCTTTGCGCCTCTCAGAATCTTGCAATTGTGAAGTATAAGTTTCATGCCCACCTGTGCTAGCAGACTTTCTTCTCAACTGCATTGTGGGCAGATCATGATTCTCACAGCCTACCTTCCTGAGGGGTGAGACCATGTCTTTCTCAAATAGAACACGTCCCTTACCCCACACAGAGACAAAAGCTATTCTTGGTTTTATTCTATTTGGCAGTGTTAGCATCAACCTAGGAAAGATGGCAGAGGAATCTTTGTTGGTTCTGTTGATGACAGGACTGGCATAGCAGAGTCAAGATTAATAATAATAATAATAATAATAATAATAATAATAATAAATTTTTGCAGGACTGGAGCCAGGCTCTGAAGCAAATGGAAACTACATGACAAAGAGTTGTTGGATTTTTTATCACACTGTGTGAAGATGTGTCACTGCTTTACTTTGTCTGCCTAAGACACTCAATTGGTTTAATAAAGAGCTGAATGGCCAATAGGTAGGCAGAAGAGGTTAGGCAGGACATTCAGGAAGAGATAGGAACTCTGGTTTAGAATCTGGCACAAGAAATTTCACCAGCAAGACACAAAGGGAGTGGGAAGTACAAAATGGAGGAGAGGTAGAGAGCCACATAGCAGAATGTAGATGAATAGAAACAGGTTAATTCAATTTATAAGAGCTAGTTGGAAGCAAGCCTAAGTCTCTGTATCATTATTTGGCAGACTGGTGGTCCAAAGAAAGTCCAACAAAAAAGACATGCTGCATTTGGCATCCAATGTGGAGGCCCAGCCCATATATTCAAACATGGGCTCTAGGAGAGCTGAGAAAAGTCCTGGACACAGAACCCACTGCTCATGGTGTCCAGAGGCATGGCTCCTCTAAGAGGCCATGGTTTGCAGCCGAACACTTAAATGGTGAATACTAGATAGAATGGGGTCTAGATAGAAATGCCCATTGGAGCATAAACCCAGTAACTTCCCAGAGCTGGGGCGGGTAAATGTGGCTCCCAGCCAGGGTCTGAGGGAATGAGGCTCGGCTCTCACTGACCCAAGGGGGCAGGCAGAGCCAGTCATCAATGCCAGGTGTTAAGTGGAGCCATGTGGCAGGTAGCCTGGTAGTTTAAGGTTTGGCTCATGTGGTCAGAGAAATACTGCAAACATGCAAAAGAAAAAATCCAGGCCCAGGCAGAGAAAGCTTCTAAATAGGTACAGTATGCTTGGATATAAACTTAGGTGCTGAAGAAAATGAGTATAGACAGCCATTTAAAAAAAGTAAATCGTCTAAAAATAGTAAAGTCCTTAAAGAAAGAATAAAGTAATATAAGAAGAATAACCCACGGAAAGACGGGAAATACATAGGGCATCTGGATCCTGTATAGTACTTTGCTAGCTTTGAGTTTTTAAAAAGCTATTGAACAACAACAACAACAACAGAAAAAAGACAGCTGCTGAGAAATATTGGATTGTGGGAAAAGCTACTAAATAGAACCAGCCTATACATTTTAAGACTGTCTTAACATTAGAATGGAAGTCAGGAAATGTGTTGTGTTAGGGGAGAGGCTTTGCCTTTGTTTCCTATGGAAACATAAAGCTATGGATTCCTTCAAAATTAACAAAGACCAGATTTATTTGGAAGAGACCTCCTGAAAATCTCGGCTGCAGACATAAAGGAAGAAATCAAGGGAAAAGCTAGAAGACAGGTGATGTATAAACTGATCCCTCTGTACCGGGAACAGCTAGGAGAAGGGTGAGACGTGACGCGTCTTGTTGACTCGAGTCCTTATGACTTCTTATGGCATGCTGTTCTTTCATGTGGCGTAGATGGAGATTTATATCACAGTCTGGTTATGCAGTCCAAACAGATCTATAAAGTTGACAGGTACCTTTCACCTGCTCAAACATGAACCAGAAAATCCTCTTTAGCTGAATAAACACTACATATTCTGTACTTGTTAGTGCAGGTATGTTATCTTTACAAGTTTGTGCATTTTCAGGGGAAAAAAAAGGACCAAACGCCAACAAAGATAAGTAACTCAGGTGATTCAGTCTCTCAGAATGCCTCTGCTGAAGGTTCCTCAAAAATCTGCATCCAGAACAATTTCAAAACTGCTAGCTGAGACGGTCCAGCCTCATAGACTATTCTAACCAGGACTTCAGATAAGCCCCGAACTTCCCAATATGCAGAGAATGGACAAATGATATGGCTAGTTTTCCCAGGACTTGACCATTATTCTGATTTTTCCCAGGGCCCCCAAGGATGTTATCACCTCACACAACAGGAAGCACTGTAGAGTACACGATGCTCATGTTCCCTAGAGGTGGGGTGGGTGGTTATAGATGTTTGTCTTTTGAGGTGGTTACTTGTAAATTGTTATTGGTCATGATCAGGGAGGAAACTAAGCAAAGGATGTTAGACTTGGGAATCTCTTTCTGAGAAAAACAAAGGGAAGCATAGGATTGATCGGGTAAATTACTAAACCTACTTCTAAACTAAAAAGCAACTACTAGTCTCAAGTATTTTACGTAGATATGGTTATTTTTGTTATAACAACCTGTATATATGTTTCTACTCTTCTTTAAGGTATGGTACCTATGCAGTTCATATAATAATGTACTATGAAGTTCTAAAGCTATTATTATAAACTATTTAGGATAATTAAGAAATGTAGGTTAGTAGTTAGTCATCTATAATAATCAAACTTGTAGTCAGTAGGTATATTCTCAAGGTTAAACAGACAGATCTTAGATATAAAGATGATCTTTAAAGCCTTCAGAGAGCTCCACAATACGACATCTAAGATGTTTTAATAACACAAGGTTTTTCATAACAATGAGACATGTCTGCTCCTAACAGAACCAATCTACTTCCAAGATGATGGGCATTGAAGAACCTCTATATGGAGTTTGCTTTCATTATGGCAAAGTTAATCACTGGGCATAAACTGTCCTTGCCTCAACTGTTGACAAAATGTTGTCCAAATTGGACATGCAGGACACAGAAGAAGGGAACTACTAAACTTTGCTAAGACAAGATAGGACAGTTCTTCAAAATTCCTGCTCCCCAGAAAAGTCTGTCAGATATTATAGTACTGTAGGCCAAAGATAGATGCTGCAACATTACAGAGAAAGCTTAGGTGACTGTCCAGGCAGTCAGCTGTCTCTGTCATTTTATAGTTTTGGAAGTTGTTTGCTTTGCACTTCCAGTTTACTTGGGTAATATTATATTTTTCTTGGGTCTCTGATGGGATTAGATAGTTATACCATT
The DNA here is from genome assembly GCF_982192425.1 of Myodes glareolus. NCBI lineage: Eukaryota > Metazoa > Chordata > Mammalia > Rodentia > Cricetidae > Myodes > Myodes glareolus. The sequence goes on from NC_142030.1 coordinate 2,095,671, forward strand.
TTTTTGTTGCCAAATTTAAAAAAAACTTACAAAAGAGATGTAAATGTATAAGGTTGAAAGGCATAAAAGCTGAAGTTATTTATCTAAGAAAATATTTAAGGTCTAAAAGATACTTTTAGAAGGGCAATACAAGTTATACTATCAAGTGGTTTAGGTATAAATCTTTGGACTCATCAAGATAGGAGAGATAATAGAGTAATTTCTCCAAATTGGTCAAATACAAATGGACTGAATTGTAAATGTAACTCTTACCTGATAATTGTTCTTATTGTTATAGCTTTATTGTGATAGAGTTAAAAACCTTTCCTTTTTATTTAGGCAAAAAAGGGGAAATGTTGCAGGATATTTTATCACACTGTGTGAAGATATGTTGTTGTTTTACCTTGTCTGTCTAAGACACCTGATTGGTTTAATAAAGAGTTGAAAGGCCAATAGCTGAATGGTCAATAGCTAGGCAGGAGAGGTTAGATGGGACTTCCTGGAAGAGATAGGAACTCTGGTTAGAATCCAGTATGGGAGATTTCGCCAGCGAGACATGAAGGGAGACAGAAGTACAGAATGGGGGAGGGGTAGAGAGCTACGAGGCAGAACATAGGTTAATAGAGACAGGCTAATTTTAAGTTATAAAAGCTAGTTTGGGAACAAGCCTAAGCTGAAAGCCAAGCTTTTATAATAAATAATAAGTGTCCATGTCATTATTTGGGGGCTGGTGTTCCAAAGAAAGTCCAACCAGAGAGATCTCTTACAGAGCCAGGCAAACTGAAACTGAACGGGAAAGAGTCAAGGAGAAGTCGAGCCCAACAGATCAGTCCTATAATCACAAGAGCAAGCGGCACATCCCAGATTTGTCTCTGAGGGAGTTTTGAGACTGGGTTAACGGAGGTGGACTGGGGTCCAGGACAATATAGACAAGAAAGAAGCAAGCCAGCAGGACACTGGCATTCGCCTTTCTGCTTTCTGACTGGGTGAGCTGCCTCGGCTCCTGCTCCCGGTGACTTTCCTGCCAGGACGGTTTGCATCATCCAGCCGTGAGCCAATGTAAGTGCTTTCTCTTCTCTTGCTTGTATCAAGTATTTTGTTATTACGGCAAAACACGTAACTAAAAAGCAGACCCACTTGAGCCTGGGAAGGTGTATCGTTAGCTGACCTTTGCGTTTTCCAAAGTGCTCTGGTGCTAAATTCACCAGTCTGCTCTACAGAGCTCATCCTCACCGGAAACAGCAAGTAACTGACCTTTCAGCCTTTGTTTCATACATTAAATGATGCTTTCACATTCTTTTGACAGTTCTGGAGGGTCTACCCATCCGAGGGTGTTTCCGAGGACCCTTGAATCACCTGGCATATTCTCTGTATTCTCTGGGTTCCTTGTGCCCAAATTCCATTTGTCTTCCTATCTACATCTGAGCTATTAAATCTCAATGAGCAATCTGAGCTTGACCAGTCAGCTTAAGGGTGTACTTTCTGATAATCACACCTAGACCTTCACACAAAGTCCTTAGGCAGTTTGTTTAGGAGATGCCCCCACCGAATAATCGAACAGAGATCTCTGCATAAAAGCATGAGACATTTTGTGTGGGAAGCATGTTATCATTAGCTAATTCAATGTGTGCCTTGGTATGTGCAGTCCCCTCAACCTTTTCCTTCAGAGGTTTGAGACAGTAACTCGGTGTGGCCTTGTGGGTAGCTAAAATGATGGCTTCGGTGTCCATGTGACCCCCAGTTAGAGGAGCTGTTTGGGGAGGTTTAGGAGGTGGAGCCTCGCTGGAGGAAGTGTGTCACTGGAGGTGGCTTTGGGAGTACAAAGCCTCTCCTGTTTCCAGTTTTCTCTCGCTGCTTCCTGTCTGTGTTTGAAGATGCTTGCTCTCAGCTTCTGTTCCTGCCCCAAGGCCTGCTGTCAGGTTTGCTGTCATCATGGATGCTCATCCCTCTGGAAGCCCAAATACACCCTTCCTTCTACAAATTGCCTTGGTCATGCTGTTTTATCACAGTAACAGAAAAGGAACCAATACAGGCATCAAATTAGGTGTGTGGTCAGGATGACCTTGACAAGGTTCCTCTGTCACAGTTCTTCAAGCGTGAAGATTGAAGATGTGTCGCCACACCTAGCTGGAAGTCTTCCGCTTGATTCACGCTTTCACCGCACAACCACTCATTTTCCCGCTGCTTACTTTGCTTTTTGTCTCTATTGTTAAGTCTTGTTTTATGGATTTTTAATCTATTCTTGACTGTCTTAAATCTGATATATAAAAGTAAGAGTGTCTGATAGGAATGGGCAGAGATAAGGACACGTAAATCACCAAACTGATCCAAACTGATCTTCAAGGACACAGTCTACCCTGACTGATGGCCAATTTCAGGGTGGGCTAGCTACTGGTTATGCTGAGCTATGGCAAGCTGCTGCCTCCACGGGCAGAAGGTTATGTTCCTCTGTATTCCAGGGGCACTGAACAGAGGTGGAAGACTGTGTTCATCTGTATTCCAGGAGCCCCACCTGCATGTGGAAAGGTGTGTTCTTATGTATTTCAGGGTATTAATCAGGGTGTTTTCCTATGTTTGGTTCAGAAATAGAAGCCAAGACACCATTCACAGTCACATGCTCCGTCTATGTCACGAGACTCAGTTCTTCTAGGTCAAGCCTCCTATGGAAAGCTGCAAGCATCCTGATTCTTACCCTCACTTGGATAAAGTAAGAATTTTGAGTCAGAACCAGGCGGTGGTGCCATATGCCTTTAATTCCAGCACTCAGGAAGCAGAGGCAGGTGGATCTCTGTGAGTTTGAGGCCACCCTGGTCTACAAGAGGTAGTTCCAGGATAGGCTCCCACACTACAGAGAAACCTTGTCTCAGGAAAAAAAAAAAAAAGAATTTTGAGTCAGAATACCAATGGTCAGTCTGTAGGCTGTGACTCCTTGCAGTCACATGTCACATATAATGTATATCAGATACTTGCATTGCAATTCGTAACAGTATCAAAGTTACAGTTGTGAAGTAGCAGTGAAATAATTTTATGGTTGTGGATCACTACAACATGAGAAATTATATGAAAATGTTGTAGAATTGGGAAGGTTGAGAATCACTACTATAGAACTGTTGATCTGTTTTTAAAAGTCAATAAATTATTATACGTTTAAGAAAAGCTGAATGGGGGCATAGTGGTATATACTTTTTAATTATGGTGATTTGGGAGTGGAGGCCGGTGGATCCAGAGTTCAAGGCCAGTATCTGTTATTGAGTTTGAGGCCAGCCTGAGCTACATGGGATTCCATCTTGAAGAAGGGAAGAATGAGTGAGAAAAGGAAAAAGAACCATGAAAAGAGTGGAAGTTCAGAATAATTAGAAGACTATGACCTCAGAGTCAATAATCACTCCCTACTGTTTTGGAGACAGCGTCTTGTTGTTGCCCTGGCTGGTCTCAGTCTCACTGTTGGCCCGAACTGCTCTCAAGCGTGTAACCTTCCAGCCTGTGCACTGGGGCCCTGGCTGTACAATGCCACACCTTGTTAACTGCTTGTTTAGCTGGCTTGAGGAAGTCTCCTATCACAGAAGCCCATGTTCCTTCCATGTTTGTCTTTCACGTGGCTCTACCTAACATTCCAGGCAAGTCACCGCTGTCTTCAGAGATGTGTTGCTCTGTTCTGTGTGCAGCAGAGCAGCAATCCCCAGCACGAAAGGAAGGACAGCAGGGGTTTGGACGTGGTTTGGCCCTTCAAATCACACGTCAGAAATCTGGCTGGCCTTGCACTGATGATGTTCACTTTGGATGCGCATAACTGAAGGAGTGGGCAGTTTCACAATGAAGATGCTGCCATGTGTCTCTCATTCTGGCACAAGCCCATTTGTTACCTTGCCTTGAGAGGAAACAGAAAAGGAACCAATACAGGCATCAAATTAGGTGTGTGGTCAGGATGACCTTGACAAGGTTCCTCTGTCACAGCTCTTCAAGCGTGAAGATTGAAGATGTGTCGCCACACCTAGCTGGAAGTCTTCCACTTGATTCACGCTTTCACCGCACAACCACTCATTTTATAATAAAAAATAGGAACCAAAAAAAAAACTAAATAAAAATAAAAATAGTCCTTACAAAACTTTCCAGAATTATATGAAGTAGGCCCAACAACTGAAGTAAAGGAGGTCTTGTTTGTTCCCCTTCCCAACCCATTTTCTTTTAATTCACTCAAATATGAATAAGGGAATTTAATTAAAAAATTAAAATGTGCACCTGATGGAGAGTATCCAGTCTGTGGTTAGAAGTTTTCAGAGCGCTGTAGAAAACAAGGTAAAACTTGTTAGAACCCAGAGTTCTCCAGAGAAAATTCGTGGGCCCAGAAATGAAAGAAGGACGTAGTTCCCGTCCTCTCTGAAGTGGGCATTGAAGAAGGGTCACTGAAAAAAGCCAATGCTCGTGTAGGCTAAGAAAGAGGCTGTGAGCCTTCCCCACAGGAGACCCCATCACTCAATGGCCCATCCTCTCACTGAGGTCAGGACCTCTTGCCTCTCCATCCAGTGTGTGCCACCACACTGAGTAATGCCCAAGCTCAGTGTTTGACAGTGCTGAATCGCCTGAAGAAAAAAGAGCTGACCATAACACGGCTTAGTGCTGGGACCAAGTAGGTGCTCTTCAAATATCTGTTGGCTATGTGAATCAATAAATAGTAAGAAAGTGAAAAATTGCGTGTGTGTGTGTGTGTGCGTGCATGTGTGTGTACGTGTGTGTGTGTCTTTCTGTGTCTACATGTGTGTCTTTCTGTGTCTGCATGGGAGTGTGCACGTGTGTGTCTGTGTGTTTGACTGGGGTTATCCCTGACTGGGTTTGTCTCTGCTAATGGAGCCCCTGCTCCTCTGGGTTTCCTTCCTCATCCACCCTATCCCCTAACCTAATTGTGATGGTCTGAAACTCACCTAAAGTGTGGGTAGGCACACAGGCCTTATGGAGAGGGTCCCTAGAGTCTCTCCTGGTGGGAAAGAGAAATCTGCCCAAACGCAGTTCATGTTTCAGCAACTTCCTCTGAGGCAAAGCCAAGACTATGAATTGAGCACCTGCTTCGGTGGAACATGGCTCTACTTGGGTTGCTTCCACCCAGTTTAGAGCTAACAATAGTAACAGGAAAGTTTCCAGGGCAACCAGGACCACTTCCAACATCTCCATGCCAGGCTGCATGGGGTCCCCCTCCTTTGGGGAGCCTGATGCTTACACGGGGATTGGTTCTCTGTTGCAGGTGTCTCACTGCTACAGGCCGAGTCCTCGGAAAGGGCCCTCTTCCTGGAGCTTGGTTTCAAATACATTGTATCATGTGGCAGACCAGCTGGTTTCAGTCTTGAACCAGGTCTTTTGACTCCTCCCAGAAACCGACCAACTTGTGAGCAGGAAATCCTGCCCCTCCCCAAAGAGTGAGAAACCACAGAGGAAGAGAGATGAGACAGAAGGATAGAAAGGAGAAGAAGAGAGAGGAGCAATAGGAAATAGGCAGCCAATTAAAAGGAGGAGCCGCATTTATCTGAAGCCTCAAGGTAAGACTTTATGAAACTGTATGTTGTACGTGTTACTATCACCATTCAGGGCTTGACACACAGTAGGGCCTCAAACACATGCACGTGCATGTACACACACACAGACACACACACACACACACACACACACACACACCTCCCAAAAATAGTGGGTCTATTAAAACAGGATAGCGGGTCTGAAGAGAAACCAACTTCAATGTCAATTTCAATTGTTGGTCAAAAAAAGCAGTAAAAACACTGGAGGAGTTTTCGGGGGTGGGAGGGCTGAGATAAAATGCAGATGGAATAAGTCATCCGCTGCCGGCACCCAGAGCAGCCTGATCGTTTGGGAACAGACCATAGGTCGGAATAAAGAGTTGCTAAGGCAGTGGGGACTCAAAGCATCCGCGTGTTCTTTTAGAGTCGCACAAAGCTAGCCGGGCATCAGCACTTCTGAACTGATGACAGACACAAGGGCCATGCCGCATCTCCTCTGGAGGCTTGTGGAAAGGGTTGCGCTGTCCCACACAGCCAGCCCACTGGGCCTCAGTGCCAGTGGCCTGAGGTCTGAGCCGTGAGGACCGATGTTCCATGGCCTCTCAGCTTCTCCTGAAAGCCCAGTCCAGCCTCTGCTTAGGATGCTAACCCAAGGCATCACACAGCCCTGCTCGGAGAGTGTCCCAAGGTACTTCCTTCACTCCAGGGAGTTTAGAGAACCCCTAAGAGGAAAAAGAAATGTCCTCTCACTTCACAGGTTCCCATACGCCCTGGCCATCACGTACCAGCCAGTCCTCAGGGCTTAGGTTACTGCTCCAATCACTTGTTGGGAGGGGGGGAGGCATGGGAGGAGTTCAGACTACCTAAGTGTTTCAGAAAACATCTAAACAGGGCATCATTGTTTCCACAGCAGTTGGCTTTTTCAAAGGGCTGTTCTCCCAACTTTTTCAGAAGTGTAACAGAATCTGACACATTTTATAACTTGTGTGTGTGTTATGCCTGTGTATGTTGTATTATGCTGCTGTATGTAACGTGTGTAGTAGATGACGTATGTGTTATATGTTAGTGTAGGGGTGTCTGCATGCTGAATGTTAGTATGTGTATAGTGTGGCATATATGTGTGGGTGGTGTCTGTGATATGTGTATGCCTTTAGTGACATATTTCTCTCTGGCATTTGTGAATCCAAAGCTATAAACACGGTGGGAGAGGTAAGGAGAGATGGGGCAATTTCCCTTTTGCTTGCTTATTAAGCATTTAAAGGAATTACCACTCTCTCTTTAGCATTTTCTAAAAACAAAATAAAATAAAACCTTGCCTTTTTCTTAATACTCATCTTTGTAAAGCTAAAACTGCCTGCGTCCAATTTCTGTTTGGGAACAAACCTTGAAGGTAATCTAATTTAATTCCTCCTTTTTGCCAAGGAAGGCAATGGGAGCCAAGACAGGGCAGGGCCTTACTGAAGGCTGCATCTGTGCCTGTGGCAGAAGGGCAACTGGACCTCAGTTATTCTCACTGAGGATCTGTCAAAACATCACCCAAAATTCACATGTCCCCAGACCTTGTAAATACTGCATCTGCTGGGGTGGGGTGGGGGTAAGAGACACAGTTATAATAAGTAAATAATCTCAGCTGGCAAGAATAGGAGAACGAGATTTACTAATGTGAGTTTTTCTGAGGCCTGTTTCATAACTGTTTGTACACCAGAGGATAGAAATGGACAGGAAGCGGCTTGTCATTTGGGAGCTAGAACAAACCCATTCTTGTCACTGAACCAGCATTTAGTGTCTCGCCCCTCTGTGACCTTCAAATTACCCTCATTTTATAACATTTTGAGTTGTCTTGGCTTTTCAGAGGGAGGAAGACGCTGTTGCTTCTATTGGCACGGCCTGTTTCACGTGCCTCCCTAGCAAGGACAGTGATAACCAAGGGGCTTAACCACTCCTCCCTTGCACTGGCTGCTTCATTCAATCTACTCCTCAGTCTCTAGACGCCTGCTCTGCACCCACAGGTGGGAATGCCTTTCTCCCAGTTTCACACCCAGAAATCACAGCCTTAGCTCCAGGGACACCTCCTCCCAGAGATACCGTCTCATACCCTGGGCTGGCATGAGCCGCTGTGCCCTCTCTGAGGGCTCCTGTTAAGATTCTGTGCTTGGACACACTGACACACCTCCATGACTCTGGACTATAATGTACTTTGGAGCGGGCACCATACAGCACAGTCTTTATATTCCCATCACCAAGTGGTTCCAGAAAGATCTTAGGGTTCAAAAAATGTTTCAACAAAAACAACAATTAAAATGGAAGAGGCCTGGGGCAGGCACACTCAGTTGTTGGGGTACTTGCCTGGTGTGCATAAAGCCCTAGGTTTGATCCCCGTCACAGCACAAAGGGGTACATGTATGCCTGTAATTCTAGCACTTGAGAAGTAGAGGCAAGAGGGTCAGAACTTCAAAGTCATCTTTGGCTACATAGCAAACTCCAGTCAGCCTGAACTAGAGACGCCTTTTTTTTTTCTTCCACTGGTGCTATTGTATCACCGTCTCCTTCCCGGGCTTTTGATTCATGGGCCCCTTGAGCATATTTGCCCTCCCTCTGGTCCTGGAGAAGCATTCAGAAAAGATCACTCAGGATTAAGAGTGACATCTTGAACGAGTATTTCTACCTCCTTACAAAAATACTCTGGTGACCGGAGAAGAATGCTCCTGCTGAACCTCAAGGGTGGGGACAGAGATAATAGCAGCTGAGAAATGTCAACACCCTTTCCAAAGATGGCCTGAGCCTGGGAAGCCCAGACCCTCATGAAGCAAAAGTGTCACAAAGCCTCAGGAGAGACATGGGGAGATGCTATCCACCCCTGGGAGACACTCGCAAGAGGAACAAACCCTGAAACACCAACCAGAAGTACAAACAGTGGGATTAGATTGAACTCTGCATGAAGGATGAAGTTACCAGCCCCCTTTCCTGGCTCTGCTCCTGAAATAAGAACAGTCTGTCGTGTGTGCCTTTGCCTACTTACCCATCCCATAGTAGGCAATGAACGAAGGTCAGCCCTGCAGGAAAAACCCAGTGAAAGAGAAAAGTACAAGAGGCTTTGGCACATGGGGTCTCCCTGTGGAACTGCCTGTCACCCTTACTACCCCACAGCAATGTAACAATGAACGGGCAAACCTAGTCAGACCAGGTCAGAGAACACTGGTGCTACCGGAAGTGATCTCTGTGGAGGTCTGCCATGTCCTAGGTTTTCATCCTACCTTGGCTATTGCCACCATCACTCTGACATTAGGGAAGACAGAACATTAACAGATGAGGACCAAAAGGACAAGAAAAAGCTTCTTGAAGCAAAAAAAAAATAGTACAACTGTAAAATTTTAAATTACTACCATGGGACTGGGGAGATGGGCAGAGAGGTCTTGCTGTGCAGACAGGAGAACCTGAGTTCAATTCCCAGCATAACGTTAAGAGCTGGGCACCGTAGCATGTGCCCAAATCTCGGTGTTGAAAAGCCTGAAAGAGACAGGTTTCTAGATCCCTCTGACTGGCCAGCCTAGTTGTATCGGAGAGCTTCTAGTTCAGTGAAAGAACCTGTCTCAAACACTGAGGTGGAGAGCAATGAGGAAAGCCATCGGGAGTCGATCTCTGAATTCCACAGCACATGCCTGTAGACCCACCCACGTGTATACACACACACACACACATATACACACACACATGTATATATATGCCCAACCACATATATACACTCCTGCCCACATTATGTACACACTCCCATAATCACACACACAATTATAATGAAACACAGAAGATAAAATTATGAAATTCTCCAAGAAAGAAAGGAAATGGGGGGAGATAAATATAAAATATCAACCTAGAATCTCTGACACCTTCTAATAACAATGAGAGAGAGAGAGAGAGAGAGAGAGAGAGAGAGAGAGAGAAAGCGAGAACAAGAGAGAGAAAGCGAGAACAAGAGAGAGAGCAGAGAAAATGGAAGAGGATCCACTAACCAAGAAATACTTTCTCCAAAGTTTCCTATGGCAAGTGAACAGTCAGGAGGGTACTCAATGTTCTCAAAGCCCCCTACAAAACAGAAACCAAACCCCACCAAACAGAACACTGGAACTGTTAGACCCCCAGGAGTGAATGGAACCAAGAAGTTCTAAAGAGAGAAACAGCCCACGATACAACAGCTAGGATCAACACTGGATCTAACACCGCTAGCTAGACACTGACAGTGTCCTCCAGATGGGGACAGTATCGTCTCCATCTCCAACCTAGAGTTTCTTGCTCAGCTAAATGCAATGAAGGGGAGTTGGCACCAGGGTAGGGATGATGGGAACTGCGACATTAGCCGAGAACAGAAGCTTCAGGCTGCACAGCAATGTTACGATGTAAACTACTACTCCCCTACTCAGAGTCCTTGTTACACACACACACACACACACACACACACACACACAATCCTTCGGCATCCTCAGGAGTACACCAAGAAAGAGAAACACAGGGACTCCCAGATGTCTGCACAGAGAGGTCCCCACATCGCCAAGCTGTAAAGCTCTGTTCGGGCCGGAAGAGAGGAGAAGTGGGCTTACTACGTGCTACCTGTTTGCTTGGCTTGTAGTTCTTATCTGAGGATCTGGAGGTCATGAGCAACTAAGAAAGCAGAGAAATAAGGATGGGGATGTTTGTTAACTCCCAAGGGAAGGCAAAGGACACAAGAAACAAAATGCAACCGCAGCCCTGGTGTGGCCTTGGCATGCCCTGATAACATGAACGCTGACTGACAATCCCATGGGGACTGTGAAGCTATAGTATCAGGGTCTGGAAGACACCAGATGAAGGTGTGATTAGGGGGGAGGGAAGGTTTCTTATTGGAAATCAGTAACTTCTAAGTTTGTAAAATTAAAAAATACTTAAAAGAATATTGTTTAACAAACGTATAACTGAACCCTTCTGGGGACAGAAACTGTGATAAGTTTTAAAAGTTATTGTCTGTGAGGAGGACTATGGCCTGGAGGCTTCAAGAGCTCTCAGAAACCATGAGGCCTTTTAAACACTCAATGCATTATATTGACAGGTATACGAATTTATTTAGTGTATGTATACAAGTGTGTATATGTGTGTGAGTATGTGCGTATTGATGTGGGAATGGATCATTCTGTGTGCATGCTCGTGTAGAAGCCAGAAGTCAGTCTCCAGTGTGGCTCCTCAGGTGCTGTCCATATTATTGTTTGAGACAAGGTTCTCACTGGGACCTGGGGCTTGATGGTTAGGCTAGGCTGGTGGCCAGCGAGCACCAGGGATCTGCCTGTGTCCACCTCCCTAGAGCTGGGATTACAGGTACATATCACCACACCCAACATTCTATGTGTATGCTGGGGACTGAACTCAGCTCCCCATTTTTATGCAAGAGGTTCTTGATCAACTGGACCATCTTGCCAGCATCAAGAATTAAATTTAAAAGTGGCTCTGTTGTGTCCTATCAGCCACATGTTGATGCCTGGAGTCACCAAGTTAAGCCTCAAACTAGTTATATAACTAAGGCACTGGCTAATTAGTTAATACAGAGTTCAGTTTGTTGAGCAGGTTCCTTGACCCTCTTTGGACAGTATTACAGGAAGCTGGAACTAGAACCGGGTTAAAGGGGTCAGATCCCATGCAGGACTGCTGCCGCCGGGGAAAGAAGAGCTCTGCATAGAACTGGGCTCAGTTCCAAATACAGACCAGACATGTGAGGGTTTGCAGCCAAACTGCAAGATGGCGATTGGCAGATGGAAAATTACTAGGAGGAAGCATCGGAGTGAGGGAAGAGAGATGGTGCCCATGAACCTGACCTGATAGAAGTCTTGCCAAAGACTGGCCAAGGTGACCAGCATTACCAAGGGATGGAGGAAGATGAGAAGACTGATCAGATATCGAGGCTGAATAGACACTGGGGGAAGGAAGGGCAGAGTCCTTGCCAAGTGAATTAGCAAGGTCTTGCTAAAGCTAGATTTTGTGTGCACGAATGGGTTTTGCAAAGGCTCAGGAGCCTACTGGGCCAAACAGGAGCCGCTTTGTCAGGAACTTTGGAAAAATGAACATTCCTGGGTCCCACCCTTGACTGAAATAATTCATCAGGCCTGCTGGGGTCTGAGAATCTGTCCTCCACTTTCCAAAGGACTTGGTATGGTGTAGGTGGTGTGAGGAGAGGGTGTGTGTGTGTGTGTGTGTGTGTGTGTGTGTGTGTGTGTAGGGAGGGGATCAGAGATGGTGTGTGTGGTGTGAGGAGAGAGAGAGAGAGAGAGAGAGAGAGAGAGAGAGAGAGAGAGAAGGGAGGGGGTCAGAGATACCAGTTTCCTGCATGTGGGTCTTTCTGGGCATGTATCAGTGTTTATGAGTCTTTCTCCTCCCCTCTCTTTCACCCTCTTTGTCCTGACTTAACCCACAGGTCCCTCTGGATTATAGAAACATTGCCAGAAATTAAATCCCACTATCTGTTCTCTGGCTTTGAATTGCTTCAGTTTTTTTTTCTTTTTCTTCCAGCCCTTGGGCGCCCTCTCCTGCCAGAAGTTTGTTAAAACCTTCAGAATCTTGAAATTTGCAGGCAAATGGATGGATCTAGGAAAAAAAAATGACTGAGGTAACCCAGGCCCAGAAAGACAAATATAATATGTATTCACTCATAAGTGACTGTTAGACGTAAAGCAAAGAAAACCCAGCCTACAGTCCACAACCCCAGATAAACTAGACAAAAAAGATGACCCGAAGAGAGACATACATGGATCTTCATAGGAAAGTCAAAAAGACAAGATCTCCTGAGTAAATTGGGAGAGTAGGGGTCACAGGAGAGCGTAGATAGGGAGAGGACAGGAGGGGAGGGAAGTTAAGAAATATGTATAGCTCAATAAAAACAATTAAAAACCTTCAGGATCCAAAATCAACCCATAAAACCCATTTTCAATATACCAATAATGAACTTGCTAAGAAAAAAATCAGGAAAAACAAAATACAATTCACAATGGCTCCAAAACACTAAACACCTAAGAACAAACCCATCCAACAAGATATGAACTTAAAAACACTGAAAAAACATAATTGAAAGAGACCCCCAGAAATGGACTGACAGGATTAATATCATGAAATGGTTCTTATCAAAAGAAATCTACAGGTTCAATGCAATCCCCATCAAAACCCTGATGACACTCTACACAGAACTAGAAAAAAAATCCTAAAACCCAAACTCATATAAAATCACAAAAGACTCCAAGAGAGCCAAAGCAAACCTAGGCGGAAAGAGCGAAGCTGGTGGCACCACAGTACCTGATCTCAGATCACATGGCGGAGTCACAATGGCAAAGCCAACACAAAACAGAGATGGGTCAGTGGACTAGAATAGAGGCCTCATATATAAACCCACACAGCTATGGCCACCTGACTTTTAACAAAGGTACGCAAAGCATCCACTGGGGGAAGATAGCTCCTCAGCAAGCAATGCTGGGAAAACTAGATAACACTGCAAAAAAAATGAAAATAAATAGATTTCTTTCTCACCATGCACAAAACTCAATAATGGATTAAAGCCTGATACTCCAAGAATGCTCAAGGAAAAAAATAAACAAAGCACTTCGTGATATAGGCACAGGCAAGAGCTTTCTAAAGATAACTCTAATAGCTCTAGAAATAATCCCAAGATTGGTGTGTGAGGCTGCATGAGATCTCAAAGCTTCTGTTTTGCAAAGAAAATAATCAGAAGAATGAAGAGGGAGCCTACACAATGGGAGAGAATCTGCCAGCTACACACTGGACAGGGGGTTAGCATCTAGGATGTATAAAGAACACACAAAAAGACAAGTCATCTAGCCAATAAATGGGCTAGTGAATGGAATAGACAGTTCTCGAAAGAAGACATACAAATGACCAATCAATACTTTCAAACATCCTCAACATCCTTAGCCATGAGGGAAACACAAATTAAAACAGCTTGAGAGTTCCTCTCACTCATAATGGCTGTTGTAAAGAAAATGAATACCACAAATGCTGGTGAGGGAACGTGGAAATGTCATTCAGAGTAGCCACACACATACACACACACACACACACACACACACACACACGTGGAAGTGAGTGTGGAAGGTTCCTCAGAAAGCAACAGAGCAGTAGTTCCCCAACTATCCCGCTCCTGGATGTTTACCCAAGAACTCTAAGTCAGCAGACCAGGGAGGCTCTTGACGCCCATGGCTATGGCTGTGCTATTCACAATGTCCTGAGCCAGCCGAGATGTCTATCAAAGGTGAATGGGTAAAGACACAATGGAATTTTATTCATCCATAAAGAAAATGAAATTATGGCATCTTCAGGAAAGTGGATGGAACTGGAGAGCTTTATGTTAAGTAAAATAAAACATCAGAGAAATAACAGGTTTTTAAAACCTTTTATATAGAGTACAGCATTAAAGAGAGGGGGGTTGAGAGAAGGGTGTGCATGTGTGTGTGCATGAGTGAATGTGTTGTGAATGTGTGTGAATGTATATGTGCGTGTGTGTGTGAATGTGTGTACATGTGTGTGAATGTATGTGCACATGTGTGTGAATGTATGTGCATGCATGTGTGTGTGAATTGTGTGCATGTGTGTGAATGTATGTGTGTATGAGTGTGCATGTGTGTACATGCGTGTGAATGTGTGTATGTGTTTGAATGTGTGTGAATGTGTGTGAGTGTGTGTGTGACATGAAGGTCGAAAGGGGACTGTGAGAGGAGACAATAAGGTCTAAAGGGAAGGAGAGATTGAGAGAAGAAGGTAATAGATTATGTATCATGAAAACAGAAGGGGAACATTTGGGGGAATTAAAGGGACAGCAAGAAGGGAAGGGGCAGAGGAGGGAAGTGAAATAAGAATAAAGTATAATGCCATATATAAAATGATATGTATAAAAACAACCCAATGAAACTGATTTCTTTGTATGCTATGCACCCCCCAAAAAAATAAAACCTTAAATTCTCCAGCATCCTTAACCCAGAAGTGCCCCCCTCTTCCCTTCCTATTAGATCATTTCTCAGGGCTGCTGCCAAGCCCTCAAACTCCATGAACCCTCCTGTCAGACATAAAATGGAAAATCAAACATGGGAAAGACTCTCTTTCCAGCTAAAGCACATTAAGATTGGGAAGGCAAGGAACAGAGCAGAAACAAGGGTGAAAGATCCACACAGTGGTCAGGGCTAAGTTGGCAACATGGAAGGAATTTCCCTCCCTCCCACCTTTTCTCCACCCTTTCCCAGGATTTATGGCTATCTGGGGAAGCCACATTCAGCTGCTTTCCATAAATAGAAGGAAGCAAACAGTTGAGCCAAAGCTCCCTAGACTTGGGAGCAGACGCACAGGGCTCAGGATTCACACTCACTGGTTTTCCTCGACACTTAGAAGTGAGCATCTTCGCCAGCGCCATGTACCGTGACGACTGACTTGGACCCCATAAATCAGAGCCTTCCTTGGCTCTGACTTCATTCTCCACAGGATCTTCCTCTCAGCTTAGGAGATGCTCAGCATGTGGCTCAGAAGTATTTGCATGAGATCTTAAATGTTACTGCCTCTTGCTTCTGAAGGTCCCTTAAAGGGCACACACACATAGACGCACATACGCAATATACAATGCACACACATATACACGACACACACAAACACATCTCATGCACACAAAAATACACATATGCAACATACAAACACATGCTCACACACATACACACAATAAATACACACTCATACACATATGCACATATACACACACGAAGTTCACACACAGCTCACACACTATAGTATTTCCTCAAGCTCCTTCACTCAGAACTCCTATTTCAGTGCCTTTAGAATTCCCCCCATAGATGCCCAAAGACTTCTGTGGGCTATGACCACTGTGTTCTTGTCCTGTCCCACTCTGCATGAGTTCTGTGACGCCCTGAGATTTGTCACCATTGTTTTCTGTATTCCCTCAAGTCCTCCTGGTTCTCCCCTTTTCTCCTTCACTGGCTCGCCTCTTCCCTATGACTTTAAATGTTCATTTAATAAACCCTTCAGCCTCTTCTCCCTCTTGTTAGTCGTAGGTATGCCTACAGTTTAGATTTCAGCTGGTTCATTCTCCCAAACTCATATCTGTAGACTGAACCTTTGCTAAACTCAAAATATCTGTCAGATACCTACATCTGAGCCATGTCACACACTAGTACACCAAAGATGCTTACTGAGTACCTGGTAAGCCTAAGCAAGGTGCTAACACAAGAGGGCATTGCAGTGCTGGCAAGGTGGACTGGGCATTGCAGTGCCTGCAGGACAAGATGGGCATTGCATGACTAGCAAGGTGGGCTGGGTATTGCAGTGCTGGCAAAGTGGGCTGGGCACTGACTCTTGACCCCCTCAGAAATTCAGCTGTTGGTATGGAGGAAATCTAGGAATGAAAGGAGATTTGGCTGGGAAGAGAAGTGGCCAGTTCTGGGCATATCTTGTCTGGTCCCAGGAACAGCGAGGCAAATTTTCTCTTGTGACTTTGAAGAGTAGTTGTCTGAAGGACAAGACTAATGAAGTGGAAGAGAAACTCCCGGGGAGAAAATGGGGGTCTTCTGGACTTTATCTTAAGAACCACAAGGAACTACTGGATCCTTTCACACCAAGAAACACACCGATGGGTCACAGTGTGAACTGGGTGGGGCATCAGGGAATTGATGAGGCCTGTGTTGCAAGCTGATTGGCCCACAGGATTCCTTTGTATTCTTAGACTTCATAAGTTATGTTTTTATGTATTTTGGACACATACCAAGTATTTCACAATCATTTTTTAATTTTTTTAAGATTTAAGAATGAGTGCTCTATCTGCATGGACAACTTTATGCAAGAAGAGGGCATCAGATCCAACTAGAGATGGTTGCGAGTGTCTATGTGGGTGCTGGGAATTGAACTCAGGACCTCTAGAAGAGCAGCCAGTGCTCTTAACCGCTGAGCCATCTCTCCAGGCCACAGTCATCTTTTAAATAAGAGAGATGGTCTGAATTTGGAAATGATGGTGTATCCAATGGCAGAATCTCTTCCATAAGCATGAAGAGTGGCAGCCTGAATTGGAACCATCACCATGAAGCCGATGAGCAGGTGGTTCTAGAGATACTTGGGAGGCAGAGTTGGTAGGAAGGAGCATGAGCCTATGAAGAGGAGGGTCTAAAAAGGACTCGGGGAGATCCAGATTATTATCTGTATGGATGGTAGCCATCCATCAAACTAGACATCACTAGGAAACAGAACTACAAGGTCACAGAGAGCAGGCTTCTGTCCTTATAACATTAGACATAAGATGGCCGTGCAACCAACATCAGTCCTAGATGCAGACCAGGAAGTAAAGCCAAATGGTTACACGTGTTCATGCCGTTCCCCGCTAGGCTGCTCGTGGCAGCAGAAAGTGGATCGCTCCAACTGCTTGTGCTCTCTCTCGAGCAGGACCAAAAGCAAGAGTCGGCGCAGCATAAAGGAACAAGGGGCTGTGACGTGGGATGCCCTTCTGTGTGCTGTGAATATGTTTTATTACCTACCTGGTTAATAAATAAGCTGATTTGGCCAATAGCCAGGCAGAATAGCGAAGTGGTATTTCATTTGTATTTTAATAAATACATCTTGCCTGGAGATCAAAAGGTTAAAACAGCCCCAATGGTCAGCCTTACAGGCCAGGTAGTGGTAGCATACACCTTTAATCCCAGTAGCCACACTAGTTGCCATAGAAACTGGGCCGTGCATGCCTTTAATCCCAGCCCTAGAAAGAATTATAAAATGGGAGGAGACAGCTGTCAGTCTCAGTCTCATTCTGAGATGCCTGGAGGCAGGATCACCATTTTCAGACTGAGGTCGAGGTAAAAGCCAGTGGCTGGCTGCTTTGCTTTTCGGATCTTCAGGTTGAGCCCCAATTTCTCTCTCTGAGTTTTTATTAATCGTGCTTCAGAATAGAGCCAGGTGTGAAATCCAAGCAAAGATAAAGGGGAAAAGAAGTGGAGTCTGGGAAACACCAGCAGCTACTAGAGAAGCAAGATGTGAGGTAACAAACCACGAGCCTTGTGGTAAAATATAGAATAATAGAAATGGGTTAATTTAAGTTGTAAGAGCTAGTTAATAATAAGCCTGGGCTAATAGGCCAAACAGTTTGTAATTAATATAATGGTGGTTATTCAGGAACTGGAAGGCAGGAGAGAAACCTCCAGTTACAGTGCTGAGCCCTGCAACCCCAGAGTACCACAGAAGGTGAAAGAAGTCAAACACATGAAGGACCTATCTGGTGGCCCCTCTGCTGCTGCCGGGGAAGGTCCAAAAAAAACAGCCTACAAAGGCTGAAAGAGGGACTGTGGTCATCCACAGCTGGGGACTATCAGTTGATGGTGAGTTTCAGAAAAAGGTCTATTGGGTAATAGGAATGGTCTAAAGTTGGTTTGTTGCAATGATAGCTTCTTCCTCCCTCCCTCCCTCTCTTCCTCTCTCCCTCTTTTCCTCCCTCCCTTCCTTTCTTCCATTCTTCCTTCCTTCCTCCCTCCCTTCCTTCTTTCTTTCTTCTTTGTTTTGTTTTTCAAGACAGAGCTTCTCTGTGCATACCTGGCTGTCCTGAAACTCACTCTGTAGACCAGGCTGGCCTTGAACTCACAAAGATCTGCTTGCCCCTGCCTCCCAAGTGCTTGGATTAAAGCCACATACCACCCACACCTGGCAAAATAATAGTTTCTTAACTCAGAAAATTATTAAAGACTATCCACTCATACACATAAAATGAGGTAGTTTTCTGATAAATATTGGACTTCAACAGTAGAACTGTTGAAAACTAATTTGGGTCAAGATGGCTCAGTGAGTAAAGGTATTTGCTGCCAAGCTTGGCAACCTGAGTTCAATTCCCAAGACCCATGGTAGAAAATTGACTTCCACAAGTTGTCCTCTGACCTTTACGTGTGCACTACATCATGTACACACACACACACATGCTAGATAAATAAATGTGCAACACTTAAAAACAGGTCAGTTTCAGCATATTGGATTTGAGTTGTGTGTGAGGCATTTTAAAGGAGGTGCTGCGTGAACAGGGGCTATGCTCCCTAGAGCTGAGAAAGTGCCCAAGAGAAAAATGGCAGTAAGCAAAGCCACAAGAATGAGAGGAACTAAAGAGAGAAGAAAAGAGAAAGAATAGAGTCAAGGCTGAGCCTGGCTTTTAAGGAATAGGAAAGTCTGTTGAGCAAACTAAGGATCAGTCAGAGAGAAAATAAGACAAATCAGCAGAAAAACTGACTCGGGCCAAAGGAAGGGTAGGGGAGAAAGGAGGGGGGAGGGAGAGAGAGAGAGGGAGAGGAAGAGGGAGAGAGAGAGAAGAAGAAGGGTCACCAAGAGTCAGACAACAGAGGAATTTGGTGGCCTTGAGGATCCTGACAATGAGATTGGACATTGCCCCAGGGACATGACCACACAGTGATGGTGTGGTGGACAGAGTGAAATTCCAGAGGGTAGGGAAGGGTTGGATGAGCCTGAAGAACAATGAGGGTGGAGATGAAGAGGCACTGAGTTCAAATCTACATGGCCGCAAAGAAAAGGCCAGAGCTAGTGCATTCTAGCGGTGGCTACTTAAGACCCTCGAAGGTCTGGAGGATGCTTGTCTTTCTGACTATACTCCTCACCTTGGAACCACTGTGAAAAATGTAATGGTCCAGCAGACGGTGCTGTTTGCAGTTCTCCAGACACGACATTCTCTTCCACACTCCCCTCTGTTTTCTCCCGTGACTTCCTTTACGTGCAGTGTTCACAAAACAAGCCTCCCCTCTACCTGACATGTTTCTGGGCGCCTGCTCAGTGTTCACAGACACCCTTCCTCCTTTGTCTATACAGTTCAATGTGGATCAAGGATGAGTTCTTCCCAAGCTTTTCCTGCTTGCCAAACCCATGTATCGATGATCTGCTTCCTTCCTGACAGCCCATTGCACCGTAGACTTCCCACGGTGGACGTGTATAGTTGACTTCTTTGGCACTGTCTTCTTGTAAGGCCTGGTCTTTCCATTCACAGCACTAGACTCATGGTGTCTTAGTTAAGGTTTCTATTGCTGTGAAGAGACACCATGATCATGGAAATGCTGAGAAAGGAAAGCTCTTAGTTTGGGCTAGTTTACACCTCATAGGTTTAGTCCATTACCGCCAAGGTGAGAAGCATGGCCTCATGCAGGAAGTCATGGTGCTCAAGATGCAGTTAAGAGTTCTGCATCTGGATCAGCGGGGTAGCAGGAAGAGTGAGCCCCTAGGCCTGACTTGAGCTTCTGAAGCCTCAAAGCTCATTCACAGTGACACACTTCCTCCAACAAGACCACACCTCCTAGGAGTGCCATTCTCTATAGACTGTGGGGGCCATTCTCATTCAAACCACCATATTCCACTCTGTGGCCCCCACAGGCTCATAACCATATCATAAGGCAGAATGCATTTAGTCCAACTTCAGAAGTCCCCATCGTCTCTCACAGTCTCAACAGTGTTTTCAAACCCACAGTACAAAGTCTCTAATACTCATGGCAATCTCTAACCTATAACTCTGTAAAATCAAAAGGACAAAAAGCAAATCACATACTTCCAACATAGAATGGTACGGGATGTACATTGCCATTCCAAAAGGGAGGAAAGAGAGCATAGTGAGGAAATTCTGGATGAAAGCAAGACCAAAAAACAGCTTGGAAAACTCCAAACGGCATCTCCATATCTGATGTCAAAGCACTCGTGAGAGCTCCAACTCCTTTCAGCTTTGTTGACTACCACACATTTCTTTCTCTTGGGCTGGTTCCACACCCTGTTAGCAGCTTTCCTTGGCAGGTATCCCACAGCTCTGGCATCTCCAGCATCTTGGGATCTCCAAGGCAATCCAGGCTTGACTGCCACGGCTTCACAAAGTAGCCTCTCTAGGCCTCCATGAAGGGACACCCCTGACACATGCCTGATCTCAGCAGCTCTTCTTAGTCACAGGAGGAGATTCCATAGCCCTGTCCTGTATCCTTGACTCTAAAGCCAGAACCATGTGACTGAAGCTGCCAAGTTCTGCTGCTTGCTGAGGCTGGAACATGCCCCCCCTTGTTCAAATATATCTGCATAAGATAATAGCCGCACAACACAGTCAACACTACATTGTTTGTAAACGTTCTCTGACAAAGCTGTTAATGGATTATTCTTCAATTTGGTCTTAGGCAGGTTTTTTTTTTAAACAGGCAAAAAGCAACCATTCTTCACCAAAATATCACAAGAACTATCTCCAAGTAACATACTATTTTTTTCTTCTGAAACCTCTTGAGCTAGGTTCTCACAGTTCAAATCATCTTCAACACCACTGTCTTCCACGTTCCTGCTAGTATGGCCCATTATTCCATACTTAAAGCCTTCCACTACTTTCCTAACCCAAAGTCCCAAAGTCCACATTCCTCCAAACAAAAACTTCCACAGAAATACCCAAGTCCCTCATACCAACTTCTGTCTTAGTTAGGGCTTCTATTACTGTGAAGAGACACCATGACTATGGCAACTCTTATAAAGGAAAGCATTTAATTATGGCTGGCTTACAGTCCAGAGGTTTAGTGGTGCAGGAGAATTGTCTGTATTCTGTCAATAATGTTTTAAATAAACGCTGATTGGCCAGGCAGAAAGTATAGGCAGGTCAACCAGACAGGAAGTAGAGGCAGGGCTATGAGAACAGGAGAATTCTAGGAAGGAGGAAACCCATTCCTCCCAATCCTTCCCAGATCACCGAAGAAGCAGGATGTGATTTGCTCTGCTGAGAAAGGTACTGAGCCATGTGGCTAACATAGATTAGAATAATGGGTTAATGTAAGTTACAAGAGTTAACAAGAAGCCTGAGCTAATGGGCCAATCAGTTTATGATTAATGTAGAATTCTGTGTGGTTTCTTTGGGGGCTTACCGGCTGTGGGAACTGGGCAGGACATAAACCCCAATGAGCAGGCCCTAATGTTACAGTTTAGTCCATTATCGTCATGGTAAGAAGCATGGCAGCATGCAGGCAGACATGGTGCTGGAGAGATAACTGAGAGTTCTACACCTGGATCAGCAGGCAGCAGGAAGAGAGAGTGAGCCACTAGGCCTGGCTTGTGCTCCTGAAACTTCACAGCCCACCCACAGTGACATACTTCCTCCAACAAAGCCACACCTACCCCAATAAGGTCACACCTTCTAATAGTGGCACTCCTTATGGGACCTATGGGGGGGGCTGTTTTCATTCAAACCACCACACATGGTAAATGCCTTAATAAATGTCAGCAGATGGATATCCCCCTCAGCCTCCATGGGCCATGTGCCCACTTCCTCTTTTCCTATTGAGGCCCTGTCTGTGGCCACAGTGTTGGGCTCTATAGTGAAGGTAGCTGAGATGTTCTTAGAGGTCATGGCCCATAATGGTTTTTGTCCACATCTGAGACATAATTGCTCAGTGTTTTCAAAGCTCTGTCTTAGTGATTTTTCCTGCTGCTGAGATAAAACACCCTGACAGAAACAGCTCAAGGGAGAGAAGGCTGGTTCAGTTCACATCTCCAGGGAAGAGTCCATCACAGTGGGCAAGCACTGACAGCAGGGGCTTGAGGCAGCTACGTAGCCAGGAAGCAAAGAACAATGACATCTACCGATCAATCTATCATCATATATCTACCTATCTACCTATCATCTCTATCTATCACACATCAGTTATCAGATTGCACCCCCCCCAGGAGGACCATGACCATATCACTCTTCCTCACTTTAGAGGACTCTGGGACCAACCCCAATGTCTCAAGGTTGTAACAGACTTTATCGGATCACCAGCTCCCAAATTATGACAAAGAGACTTATCATTAGTTATGAATGTTTGACCTTACCGTATGATTATCCCACTAGCTCTTATAACTTAACTTAACCTGTTTCTCTTCACCTATGTCTTGTCTTTGGGGATTTTTACCTTTCGTTCTGTATGTTCTACTCCATGGCTGGTGACTGGCAGTTGCCTGGATGTCTGGTCCCAGGCATCTTCCTCTCTTTCTTCCTCGTTCTTTAACTTATTGAATCTAAATTCCTCCTCCTACTTATTCTCTCTGCCCACCAGCCCTGCCTATCCCTCTATTGTTGTAGGAGGCTGCTTGTTTGTCCCAGCCACCCAGAACCTAAATAACCACACAGAAACTATATTAATTAAGTCACTGCTTGGCCCATTAGCTCTAACTTCTTATTGGCTAACTTTTACATCTTAATTTAACCCATTTTCATTAATCTGTGTATTGCCACATGGCTCTGGCTTACTGGATAAAGTTCTGTCTGACTCCAGTGGAGCCACATTGCTTCTCTTCACTCCGCCTTCTTTCTCCCAGCATTCAGTTTAGTTTTCCCTGCCAACTTATATTCTGCCCTGCGCGGGCCTAAGACAATTTCTTTGTTAACAAATGGTATTCACAGCATACAGAGGGCAATCCCACATCACTCTACTGCCTAGCTATTTGCTGTTCAGCTTTTTATTAGAACAATCAGGTGCCTAAGACAGGCAAGGTAAAATAGCAACACATCTTTACATAATTAAGCAAATGCAGCGTAAACAAATGTAGCACACCTTTGTCTAGTTAAACAAATGCAACATAAACAAATTAACACATCTTTACATAGTAAAATATTCCACAACATAAAAAAATGTAACACATCTTTATATAGTTAAAGTAATATTTCACAATGTAAGGTCTGATCTCCAGGGATGTTGGTAGGACCTCCAGAAATGCTGTGGTGTATTTACCAAAGAATATTGCCTAAACATGAGTTAAAGCCAGCAGAGAGTCTTTATTAGTCATTCAGCGACCACTGGGTGTCCTTTCTCGGGGTGATGGAGGAGGGCTGTCTATGTGTTGCTTTCATTGGTTAATAAAGAAACTGCCTTGGCTTTTGATAGGACAGCAGCTTAGATAGATGGAGTAGACAGAACAAAATGCTGGGAGGAAGAAGGCAATGAGTCAGTCGCCATGACTCTCCTCTCCGAGACAGCTGTAGGTTAGAATCCTCCCGGTAAGCCACCACCTCGTGGTGCTACACAGACTATTAGAAATGGGTTAGATCAATATGTAAGAGTTAGCTAATAAGAGGCTACAGATAATGGGCCAGGCAGTATTTAAATGAATACAGTTTCCACATAATTATTCAGGGGTAAAGCTAGCTGGGAGGAAGGCGGCGGGAAGCTGCCCACCGCTCCTTCTACATCAGGGTGAGCTTTGAAGCACAAAAACCGTATCTTAGGTTGACAGACTTCGGTTAACAAGAGCAGTCAGCCAGAGGCGGAACTACAGAAGCCAAAAAGCAAGCTTAGTACATTTAGAGAATTTCCCAGAACTATGGACTTTGATGGATTAGGTCTTTGTTTCATTTTGGCCAGTGGTGTTATCTACAAGCTAAGTTTTACAGCCTGAATGGTACTTCCATCATGGAGTCTGTTGTGAAAAAGTCTGGGGACCTGTTACAGTGCTGAGACATTTCACTTTTACAAAGATTGCAAGACATGTAACATTATTGCCCTGACTGTGAGCGGAAGCTAGCCTTGTTATTTTTTCAATTTTAAACAACACCTGTTGCATTTCCACATCAATATCAATAAGAAAAACACATGTGGAAGTTTTTTTTGACACTGGGGACTTGTGAGAGAAACAGCGTAGTTACTTGGTAAAGTGCCTGAGGAAGGATCTCTAGCCTCCACGCACACCTGCACTCACACTCTCATGCGCAAACACTTGCACACACACAGTTCCTTAGCACCATATGTGGTGGTATACAGCTGTAACCCCAGCACTTAGGAAGCTGAGGCAATAGAATCAAAAATCCAAGGTCAGCCTGGGTTGCAAAGAAACACCTTGTCTCAAACACCAGATCACACACACACAAATAATAGATAGATAGGTAGATAGATGGATGGATGGATGGATGGATGGATGGATGGATGGATGGATGGATAGATAGATAGATAGATAGATAGATAGATAGATAGATAGATAGATAGATAGATAGATAGATAACTTTCTTTGTTAATCTTTAGGAATGTAAAGAGGTTTGGAGACTCAGTGTTTGAGAACTGCTAAGGGCTGACTATCCCTAATGGTTTGTATCCTTTCTCTTTAATGCATCCTGTATGACAATTCTTTATTCTCAATCCTGGAAGCCAGAGCACTGGCTGTTTTCCTGCTTTCACGGTGCAGTAGCTACAGGTTCTCTGGTGATCCAATTTTGGTTTGGGGTTTTAATATGTCTTCCAAACCACAGTGTTGGACATTCACTGACTTGAGCCACAGATCAGCCACCCCTGCTGCAAACCTGGACTTCTGCTGCCCTCAGCCTGCCCTACCCACACCCTCTGTTGGCGTTTTCTCTATTAAACTACAACCCTCTCCCTTCTCCCCACTTGCTCTCTCTCACACCTCTTTCTCTTTGGTCTCTCTCCCTTTCTCTTTCTGTTTCTTTTCTCTTTCCTTTCTTGTTTTTCTGGGTTTTTTTTTTTGCCCCATCGTTCTTTTGTATCAGCATAATGATATGCTGATACAAAACTCTTTCTTGTTCCCTATAATTTCT